>NC_138670.1:3721688-4240084 GCF_964273445.1 Streptopelia decaocto | reverse complement strand
GGCACAGCACCAGATCCACCAAGTCTTCTTTCTCTCGGCAAGTGTCTGTCGGGATGTTTCTGAGAACCAGATACTGACGCAGATCCTTGACTTTCAGTCTCATCAACTGAGGTCGCTGAAAGGCTGTTTCTTGCAGCAAGTGACAAGTGGAACATCTTCTGAGATTGGCTTGTAAGACGGAACACACCGAGCAAAAATCCTTCTTGCAGTCACAACACACATGCTAAGGAGAAAGAACAAATAACCATTCAGTTCTACGTCCCACATTCACATCGGCTCCTTCCTTCCCCAGGCTACAGAATTTACTATTAGTCTTTCAACTGTCAATTTTTACATACATCATTTGTAGGATTTAAGTCCAGAAAACCACCCTTCTGTATAGTTTTGCAGGTGTTCCACCACAGTCTATCACTTTTGTAGTACTACTGGCAGCTGATTTGAGCTTTCAATGAGAAAACATTGTGAATGAACAAATAAATAAAGTACTCAAGTTGTAGTTTAGACAATAACCAAAACTGAAAGCCAGTCATTTTATGGTATGTTAAACTACTTCTGAATACACTAAGTGTCACTACTCTTCTCACAGGTGTAAAAAACCAGTACAATCCCCAAACTTTTAAGAACATAATTCTTTCCCAATTGATTCAAAGAATTCAAAGTAGGCCTTAAATGCAATGAACCACGGGCTAGGTAAACACTCCCAGATGCGCAGATGTTCATTTCTGGGGAGGGTTTTGTTCTACTACATACAAAAGTAGTGTACTACATACACTACAACATACAAAAGCCAGAACGTTCAGCAGTGATCTTAAGTGGTCATCTCATCCACTGTGAACGAATCCAAATTCTTCACGTTTTTCAGGATTTTAGTAAATTAGTATTAACTTCAGAAAATGTCCATACACAACGGCTAATTCAACAGCGTGTTTGCCATGCCAACAACAGGACGCAGAGGAAGGGGAAACTGAACACACAAACTGAGGAAAGAGGCTCCAAGTTCATCTAAAAGCTGAAGAGAATTAGGTCACTGAGTGGACAAACTAATGGTGCTGGACAGTCACGGTAAACAGGAATGTATTTATTGGCATTAACCCACCAACCTGCCTCCAAATGCAGCAAGAAGCAGTTGGAGTGCAATAGCATGTAACAAAACAAAGCCTGGTTAGGAAACAAGAAGAATTACACAAGTATTTCACAGAAAAGCTTTTTGAGCTTTTCCATCACCCAGTTTCTTCATTCCAGTATTCAACACTACGTCTGGTATCGTTTTCAAAACAATATTTGTTTCAATGTATAAGATTCTGAAGCTAGAACACGTATCTTAACAAATTAGAGTCCACTAAGTTTTAGGTCAGACCAGATCGAATGTGTCAGCGATTAATGAACATCAGACCTCTTAACTTCTAATCCTGTGTGACATTAATTTCCTGTGACCTCAGAATAAGGCACTTCCTCCCTCCCTGGCCGCCTGCCTTGCGTTTCCTTATCTAAGGAAAAACACACATGCACCTCCCAGAGTTTGCATGAGTAAAAATGCTATGCAATAGGAAACATACTCACTTTTTTCCTAAAAACCGAAAAGGAAAGTCCACAGGCTTTGCAGACGATGTTGGCGCCCGCCGCAGCCGGGGATGGGTAGGCTGAGAAGTCTGTGTTTGGTGCGAATCGGAAGGGGCCCGCGCCGCCCCCAAAGCCGGCCTGCTGGCCCCGGACTGCGCCCGTCCCCATCACCTCGTTCAGCAGCCCGCAGCAGGAAGCCCACATGGAAGTAGCTCCCGCCTGAAAACATTCACAAAGAAAATAATAATGATAATAATATCTGAAAGCCCACATCAGATGTGACTTGCTGCTGAAGAGCTACTTCACTCCATCTGTCATCATCCCAAAAGTATGTGGTGTGAATTCCCAGAGCACCGGGAATTCCGCACACTAACGTCTGTAACGGCCCAATAATCTTCACTTCCCAGCTGCAAACCAAAGTAGGAAAGATTCGCTTCCGAGAGGCTCACGCAGGCACAAGGAGCTCACGTTCGTAACTCCTTTTCTAGCAGAGTTCCGCACAAAAAGGGTAAGGAATTCAAGGAGGTAACGCAAGAGCAGAGCAAAGAAGGAAGAGACCGACAGCCACTTATAGGTGGGGGGCAAAACCTGAAACGCTGACAGGCAGCAATACAATTAATCATAATTAGTGCAGAACTGTTCCTGCACGATCTTCTCCAGAACTAATCCAGCTCTTATATGACTCACAATAAAACTCTCTCCAAAAAAAAAAGTTTCTGGGTCTTCAAATTAACAAACCGATCTTCATTAGAAACTACTTCAGGTCTAGTTTCTCTGAGAGATAAATGTTTTTCAAGACCCCCCTGAACCTGCTGGTTTGCTACCTTACAAACATCTATCAACAAATTAAAATAACTCTAAACGAACTTATTCCAAACGGACTGGATTTCAGCTTCGAGTCATAAAATTCAATCTTAAAACACGAACAAAAATTCTAAATGCATAAATAAATTGCTGCTTCTTATCCTCGAAAGCCTTAGCGCTAGATTGTCTATCAAAAGTGCGTATTCTACTTAAAGCTGGAATTTGGACTCCACGTTGTCACATGTTTAATCACTGTCACGTGGCTCACTGAAACTTACTGGAAAAAAAGGCAAACAGAACGCATCAGGTTCTTTCTGAAAGGAAGCTGAGTAAAACTCCCTTTAATCATGCTTTTTTTCCTTAACTATGCTGGTTAGAGCTGTTGTTTTTCATTCCAGGGCAGAAGCTTTTTTACTTTTTCCCCAAAGCATGAAGACATAAAATAATTGCTTTTGAGACTTGCAGTTCTCACTATAAAACCTAAACCAACCAGAACGTGCACTTCGGATCAATAATGATGGTGCTTTAATTCCTGTAGTAACCAGATTAATTTCTATATTAAATTGCACATTTTGCTGAACTGAACACAGCCCTGTTAAATTTGTGGGCACTTCACACAATAACTGGGAATAAGTCAGAACATCTCCTTCCAAACCACTGAGCACAAAAGGCAAGAGTCGTCCTCCCTCTGGTTTAGAGGGAAGCTGTGAGAAACAACACCAGGGAGCAAACGTGTCCTACCCCACCACCCTCACCCAAGGGCCTTAGTACAGAACATCAAAAGTGTCTCTCCAACCCACACAAACTTGGTATTTCACTTTCACTGTGGCAAGTTGACATTAAAAGTGTCGCAATACAGCGAAATATTGAAGACAGTTGGTCATTTTGCTTCTATGCCGTACAACACATGATACCGTGTGCAGTAATAATATTGAATAGAACACATAACAAGTTAAATTCAGTAATCTAATTTTACAGCTATTGCTAGAGCGAAACTCATCCTGGGCATAACAAGAAACCTCCGTGCTATGGGCACCACACACAGAGAAGAAAATCTTCCTAAGCGTCCTGCAAATGGAGCTGAAGGGGGATGAACTCGAGTGGCCCCTCCTGATCCCCACACGTGGCTGCGCCCACAGACACCCCGAGCACTTGGATCTCACCTGATGCCTAATTAGGCTCTCAGCCAATCATTAAACCACCATCAAACTGAGACCTGTTCTCTGCTTTTCAATTATGGAGAGTGGAAACAGATCAGCATTAATTTTTCCTATACAAAACAAGTTATGCTTAACTATCCTATTTTATTAGCAAGAGTAATTAACTTTTAGAAATGCATTCTGAAAACCAATTACTTAATCCAAGAGAGTTCCCAGTTTTAAAACTTGGGACTTATGAAAAGTATTTTTCCTTGTCTCAAAGGAATATGACTCTAATTTTCATGTATTCTTAAAAACTGATGAGCTAGCTTTATAAGATTTAAAATAGCCACACATAAATAACAGAAAAATAAAACAATGAACCCAAAAGGTTCTTAAGAATTCGACCTGCTTCATTAGTTGACTATGGTCTTTTCAGGGGGTCACAGCAGCAGCAGGACACAAAACAACTAAAAAGGACATAACGTTCCTACCACAACCCTTGCCTGACAGTTTAACAGCTGTTTCTTAGACTTGTTTTATTGAAAAGCATCTAACAACTGCTCAGACATCACTGTTAACACTAAATAAATATATACTTTGGAAATGTTTGTTATCCATTTTGGACACGTGAACAGTGTTAGCACCAAACTGAAAATCTCTTTTACTTACTGCTAAGCATCCAGTCATTTTAAGGTGAAGGGTAAGGCAATGTGGGCATTGGTGATTTTCTCCTTAGCCTAAGTCAGCTGTGGATTCTTTCTACGCATTAGTGTCATTAACCCATAATCAAATTACAGTGTCTAGACTCTTCATATTACCGAGTAAAAGAAATGAGACCACGCTGAAAAGCACCAACACAAGACACAAATGAGACACACTAAACCAAAAACTCCCTCGAGAATTAGTTAAAACTTTGCCAATTTCTGCACCAAAAGCCTTTCCCACTACGTCAGTCACCACTTCCACATCCCCTTCTCACAAGCTGCCATCAGTTCTCCGCACCGTATGTGCACCCTACAGGGGCCAAATACCGTGTCTGAAGTTCTCCGCTCTTGTTCTTGGCTTTAGAGGCGCTCAGTGACCTGATGAGCACTTCACCTCCGACACACACCCACCCCAAGAAGCTGGATGCTGCTCCTAACACACGGTGCAAGCACGACGTGCTATCAAAGCTGGTAGACCAAGAGGAGAACAGCAGAATGGATGGAGGGGAGGGAGGGGTAGCTGAAATTCCGTATTTACACCCACCCTGAGACCAAGCAAAGCTTTTTCAGAGACCGAGCACCCTCGGAACTCGCCGAACTGGGAGACCCGCGGTCCCCACCCCCCTCAGCCCCGACCCCAGCACAGCAACAGGCGCCTTTGGGGAGCGAACCCCGCACCGGATCGGCCCCCCCGCCAGCCCCTGCCGTGCCCCCCGCACACCGGCCCGGCGGGATCCGCCTCCCAACCGCCACCCCCCCAGCCCCAACGCCAACGCAGCGGCCCGGGCCCCGCTCCGGCCCGTTCGGAGCCCCACCAGCCGGTCCTCCAGCCGCCGGCGGGGATCGAACCGCGGTCCGTGTGTGGAGCCGGGGGGCTCCCCTCAAGCGGCGGCACCAGGCCCTGCCCGGCTGCTGAGTCAGAGGAGGGCGCCGGGGCCCCTCGGCAAAGCGGTCCCGGGGGTCCCTCGGTAACGGGGCGGGCCCGGGAAGGGCCGAGCGGCCGCGACCGGGCCGAGCGGCCTGAGGCGAAGGGACAGAGGGAGGGGCCGCCCGGCCCAGCCCACCAGGGTCCCGGCCCGTCACGCGCCGCCTCGCCCCCTCCTCCCTCCCCGCAGCGAGGGGAAAGTCACTCCCCCGGCCGGAGGAACCCCGCTTCACCTTCATGGCCGCCTCCACACCGCCGCTCGCCGTCCGCCGCCGCCTCACCCGGGCGCCGTCCGCCGCGGCGCCCCCGGCGCGAACCCGCCCTGCGCGGCGCTCAGCGGGCCGCCTCACGGAGGGCGGGCCTTCCCGCCGCGCCGCACGCCATTGGCTGTCCGCCGCCGACAGCGAGCGGGCGGAGCCAATGGGAGGAGAGGAAGCGGCCGTGTGTGGGCGGAGGTGGGCGCGGAGGTTCCGCGGGCGCGGAGTGGGGGGGGACAGCAAAAATACCCCTTAAACACGGAAAAACGGGGCTGCCGACAGCTGGGAGTGCGTAAATAGTGATGCCACTGAGATAAGAGAGAACTTTTACCTCCTGTTTTTGAGTTGGTTTGGTTTTTTTCCTATGCACGCCCCGGGGCAACGGAGGTGGCTGCGATCCCCGGGTGGATAACGGGGCCGGTCACCAAAATTCAGGTGTTTTGTCACTAAAACTCAGGTGTTTTGTCACCTCTGCGCACGAGCAGGGTTTGTCACACAGAGAATTAAAAGCCTGGCTGCTGTAGGCACCATCACTCCACCAAGCCCTTTGGTGACAATCTTTAAATAATATAAAAGAAGGTCTGTTATTTAAAATTCCACTTTCAGCTTCTGGATGCTGTTACTGTTTTCTCTGTGCTATGAATGGAATAAATAATAATCGTAGGTTGTAAGAACTGGAAGCTTTTAACCAGGAGATAACATTAAAAAAAATACAAACCAAGTGTTAAGGAGAATTTTATGTAAGAGCACATGGGACCGAGAACAAAGGTCTTTGCCAGAAAGAGGAACACGCAAAAGTGGCTGAAAATAAATTTTGAACACCAATTTACCCATCCAAAAGGTTGCATGAAATCTTTAATAATTTCTGCAGGTGGGATCTATTTTTGGAGCAAGTCAGATACAAGAACTGAGTGAAAAAAAGATCTGTAATTGCTATAAGAATGGCACAATCTTGGCAGCTTCAGCATCAAGAGCGGATACTATGTGCAGTTCAACATCTGGATTTGCACTGACGCCATATCTTAATTCAAAACCTGGTCATCTGTTTTTGTAAATGCTTATGCTCCTCGACAAACTTTTGATATGCTATGAACTTTTACATATGATTTAATTAAAATGTATTTTTTCCCACAATAATAGCTTGTAATTTTAGTCAAAGCAACTGAAAAGATAGTGGGAAAGCCTTGTGAATACAATGTTGGAACAAGCAATGGCACATTTCCCACATTTCTCATGCAAGAGATTGCTTTAAGACACCTTAAGAAATATCAGAACAGTTTGATTTTCAAAAACTCCTATGCCACGTAAATTTAGAGTCATCCCTGAAGTATCAAATTATACACAGATTTGTTTTTAATGATCTTACATTAAAACATAAGAGCTCCTCCTACAGTCCCTGTAAGTGGGGTAAAAGCGCGATCCCACAGATCAGCCAAACCCAGCAAAACCTACATTTTTTTCCTTTAGCTTTGTTAAGGATTTGCCAACACAAAACCCTCCCAAACACAGATGTTTTAGGGAGTAACATGGGCCTGACGGAGCTGGGATCTGGTGACTGTGCTGGCAGCTGCCGCTGCCACTCCCACCTTCATTTGGGCAGATCTCGATGAATCATATTCGCAACATGTGATTTGAGATCACTTTTAATGCACTAAGGCATCTAAATTTTAACCACATAGATTGTTTTTAAATGAGGAACTTCACCGGCTGCTCTGTAGATGAAAAGCAGCATTTGCAGAGGTTCTATTAATAAGAGAAGTTCTATTAATAGAAGACTTGTCCTCACTTGAGCCTTCTGGATTGCGCCAAAGGAGCATTAAAAGATTTAAATCTATTAATGCTGGGTGTCCCATTTCCTTCTGCCATGGAATAACACGACTCGCTGCAGCTCAGTAATCCCCCAAGGTTTTACGCATCACGAGAGAGTGAGGCAGAGAAGTGATTCTTACCGGGAATATTCATTTGTTTTTAATGTAACATTTTGCAAATTTTTACAGTGAAGTTAAAGAAAAAAAAAAAGTTAATCTCTGGGCTTTATTTGGAAATTTCTGATTGGATATTAATACCTATGGGAGGAATCATTTTAGTATTCAATTTTATACCAGAGACGCACAGTACTTTGGAATTAACTTTTGAGAAGGTTTTCAGATGACAGAGGTTTGGTTTGAGAGATTCAGCATTGCACGAAATGTCCCCAAACCCTCAGTGGCCCAGCCACATTATCAGGACCATCCGCCTATTTTAGGTAAGATAAAAGATGACTTTTTCAGTCACGCTACCTAATCTTGAACTTAATACGACCAAAATAATCTCTTGCTGCTTATTTGGAGTTTTTTAGGTGTTTGAGTGTATTTAAATATGCTTTAAAAGCGTGTTCTGAGTGTTCTTTACACCACAGGCTGGAGGATTGTCGGCAGAGTTCGCACGTTGGCTCCAGAGCGTTGCTCGGAGATGTCGGAACCAGATGTGTGTGATTTCCTCTTTCCTCCAAGTTCTGCATCTACCGCCCCTCCCCGCTCCACCATTTCGGTGTTTCCGCCCAAGCTGTCACATTTTGTTTTCAGGAAATGTCAGTAAATTGACCTTTAGAACATAATAGCTGTATTTATTCCCTGGGGTTTATATTCAGATAGAGTTCAATGAGTGTTTAGTTCATTGAGGTCTAGGAAGCTATCATTAATTATGCCAGCAACAACTAACTACAACATTAAGTTTCTTAAATGTAAATGTATTCTAGAAAATTACTCCGCGCTTGATTCGCCTCCTTCTCCTCTCACCACCCCCAGGCATGAATCAGGAACAAACTCAACTGAAATCCCCGGGGACATGTGGATGTATAATAACATTGAGTTTTGTTTTTCTCTCACAAAAATGAGAACTATTATAATAATTAGAGTATTTTCTTTGGGAACATGATGCCTTAATGAAGTACTTTAACAAATTATTGAGAAAATAAAAACTTATGCGTGGAAATATCTTCATTGCATCACAATTAATTTGCCAGAAATCCAGTTTAACGAGTGAATTCACTCCATGGTGTCTCCAGCTGCACCGAGGAAACACTCGTGTCAGAGCACGGATCAGTCTCCCCTTATGGGAGGGGGGCTGCGAGGGTCCCCAAGACTTCTCAGGGTCATGGTTTGATCCCCAAGACTTCTCAGGTCATGGTTTGGTCCCCAGGAACTCTTGGGGTCGTGGTTTGGGTGCTGGCCCCACCACCCGCAGCCCCACGGGCTGTGTCAGCAGCAGCGTGGACGCCCGTGCCCGTGGAGGAGACGTGCCCAGCCGCTTGCTGTGGCAATGGCCACACGGACACTGGCCACAGCTCGCCCGCCCCGCGGGGCCGCCCCCGCCGTGCCCCCGCTGCCCTGCAGGCGGCGCCGCGCGGACCCTTTTCTCCCTGGAACGTCCCGTCTGGGCTCGCTCCGCCAGCCGGCCCCGCTATGCAGCCGCACATTCCCGCCTCTGATTGGCCGCGGCGCGCCCCGCGTGATGGCGACGGCGGCCGGCGATTGGCCAGCGGGGGAGGCCGGTTTCCCGGGCGACGGGGCGGGAGCCGCCATGGCGAGCGTCCACGAGAGCCTCTACTTCAACCCCATGATGACGAACGGCGTGGTGCACGCCAACGTCTTCGGCATCAAGGACTGGGTCACCCCCTACAAGATGGCGCTGCTGCTGCTCCTGCGAGAGCTGGTCCGCGTCAGCGAGCAGCTGGGGCTGCTGGAGCGGCGGCGGCTCAACCGGCTGCTGCTGCCGCTGCTGCAGGTGCGCGGACGGGCCCGGGCCTGGCCCTGAGAGGGAGGAGAGGGGGGGGACCCCATGAGCCTCCTGAGTTGTGGCCTGAGGGTGAGGGAAAACTGAGAGCGCTGGGGCTGTTCAGCTGGAGAAGAGAAGCTGAGAGGCATCTGATTGATGCTGATTAATATCTGCAGGGTGGGTGTCAGAGGATGGACCAGACTCTGTTCGTTGGTGCTCAATGACAGAATGAGGGGCAATGGGCACAGACTGAAACACAGGAGGTTCCCTCTGAATATGAGGAGAAACTTCTTTCCTGTGAGGTGCCAGAGCCTAGCCCAGGCTGCCCAGAGCGGGTGTGGAGTCTCCTTCTCTGGAGACATTCAAACCCACCTGTACGTGACCCTGTGTGATCTGCTCTGGTGACCCTGCGTTAGCAGGGGTTGGACTGGATGATCTCCAGAGGTCACTTCAACGCCAGCCAGTCTGTGATTCTGTGACATGTCGCTCTCCTCCCCAGGGTCCTGACATGCCGCTGTCGCGACTGCACAAAGCCATCGAGGAGTCCTGCCCGCGCCTGGCCAGAGCCGTGCACAGCAGGTGGGCGCCAGGGCTGTGTCTCCCCCCTGTGCCCGCAGCAAACCCTTCAGCAGGTCCATCGGGGAGTGGGGGGAGAAGCGGCTGAGGGCCGCACACCAGCCCTGCTGTGGGCTGGGAGCAGGGGGAGGTGCGAAGTCGTGGTGATCCAGGCTGAAACCTGTAAATGTACAGTTTAAAAAGTGATATGTTTGGAGCAAAGATTTACTTTTAGAGTTTGCTGAGTTTTCATAAGTAAGTTCACACACACCAAACGTTGAAGCCATCTACTTTAAAACTTTCTATGATACAGAAGGTCTGTTTTGACATTCGCTAATTCACTAAACAGCAGGAGTTTTAAAAAATCAGTCTATTTTGGGTTTCTGACTGTTTTCTAAGGAGAACAACAATCTTTTCTAATTGTTCTCTTTATTAAAAGAACTATTAAAAAAAGAAAAAAGCCCTGATTACTACTTGGTTTATTAATAATACTTATCATATTTTGATTTGGCTTATGGGTATAAAAAACTTCCAGGCCTACTGAATTAGGTGCTACTTGTTTCTGTTTGTGTCGCTCATCTATACCTGAAATAGAATATTTTATTTGATGCGTTCATTTTATTAATACCCTAAAAAATATGGTTTTCTTTCCCTATTTAGGTTAAAATTTATTGCAGAAGGACAATTGAAAGATATGGAACAATTTTTTGATGACGTCTCAGTTTTATTTACACGTACAGAGCCAGAAGTTCATAAAACAAGCGTAGTAGGTAACTAATTGTTATCCATACACTATATTTGGTGTGATATCTATCACTTATGTAGTTCACCCAGGATACAGCTTTGCTTTTCTTTTCAGGAGGTGTAAAAATTGCATAATATTATTTTCTTATCATTCAGATGTTTCATATTAACCGATAATTTTGCATATTGGCAGTTCTTACTCATCTTAACTGTTTTCCTGTGATCAGCTAGTCTGTGAGATTTGCCACTAAATTAATATCAGATTTACACCCTGAAAAGCTGAGTGTTGGCAATAACTAGGCCGAGATGAGACACTTAAACAAAATGAAATAATGCGATTTAAGCTTCTGATTATTATGATTTCTAGTCTCCTCTCTGACACAGCAACCTTAGAACTGTTGTCACAGCAGATGTTTTCCTTTGCAGGTCTGTTTCTGCGCCACATGATCTTGGCATACAATAAGCTTTCTTTTAGTCAGGTGTATAAACTTTTCACGGCCCTTCAGCAGTACGTTGAAAATGATGAGAAGAAAACCGGAGTTGATGAGAGTGATATGGAGCTGATGAATGCAGAGGAACTGGAGGGGAGAATGGAGAAAGAAGAACTGGATGTGCCTTTAAGGTGATATTAAATTAAGAGAATTAGTCTTAATTCAGATTACCTCTGTACACACCAGAGTAAACATAAGCTTTCTGCAGCTCAACGTGATGCTCCTGTTAAACCTTCCAGACTCCACGAATGCTCCTCTAGGCCCCGTGTCCTGTCACTAACACCTTCAGCTGCGAAATTGAGATGTGGTGTGTGTAATCTTGCCACTCATGCACAGTGGCAGAGCTGGGCAGGCTCTCCGTGTCCTTGGTGCCACCATGTGGTGACACTGTAGATGTCACCAGTTCTGCCAGCTGTCTCAGAAGATGGCGGTACCTTGTTCTCCTGCTCTCGCAGGGAATCGCAAGCCAAGGGCCAGATGCTGCTGCCCACAGTTCCCTCTGTGCCGTCCGCTGCCAAGTGATGCCTCTGGTTGTGCCAGGGTGTGATGTGCCAAGGAGACAGTGCTCCCTAAGGAAGAGTTAGGCTTCGTGTTTGACGCTTCTCTTTCTGCCCTTCTCCAAATAAAAGAGCTCACATTAATTTACATCAAAAATGAGAAACTAATATTGAAATTTTTTTGCCTGCTAAAGACATGCTCCACTGTAAGAATAATCCAAAAAGCATTTTATGTACCCATATATTTAAAATGTACATTCTAAGCTGTCTTTATATATAAAATTGTGCTTGTGGATGCTCAGCTACAGCATGAGTCAGTTCACAGCTTTTGCAGCCTGGCTGTGTGGTGTAGTTCCATCTTTCCATGGAATAAACCTCTGCCTGCTCTTGCAGAACAGCTGTTTTCTGGAGTGACGTCTGTGGCCAAAGTGCCAGCTCGTTTCATTGTGACTTCTTCAGAAGAAAAGAAAAACAGAGCAGAGCCATTTGAATATTTCCACCCCAAATCTTCTATCTACCGTTTTTATTTGTGTTTTCATGTGTATTTAAGTGTAACATTCATGTTGACCACGGTCTCTGCAGGTTGAAGATTACCACTAAAGTGTGTGAAATCATTAGAATTGCTGGCTTTGATGTAGCAGATTATTTTATTCTTTGTTAATTTTTCTCCTTTTAGTTTCCTTTCATGCTGTTGAGCTCTAGTATTTCATAAATCTCTATAATGCAAAAGTGTGGAGTATCTGATAAAATACATTTCCTTGTATTCTATTGCACCACCCTTGTTTCTAACCAGAGTGCTTCTTATCAGGGAAGAAGAGATGTCTTGCAATGGGCCTCTTTCCCAGAAACAAGCAGAGTATTTTCTTTCTCAGCAGGTATGTTAATTCTGAATAAAGTTGAGTACGTGCTCTGTAACATGAATTTCACCTTCAGTTTTACCCACAGATATGATGTTTCCTGTGATCAGTTAGAGATTTATTGATATCTTGCATGTACCTGCTCAGCATGAGCGCTTGGGCCTAACAGTGTTGTATGTAGGCATGTGCACCCTGTGGTGAGGTTTGATTCTGAGAAGGTCACTTCTGTTCTGACTGCTCACCTCAGATTTGATGTCTGCCAAATATGCAATTTCAATATTCAGAAATGTGTATTCTGGTAACTAGATTGTTGTAAGATACATGTAATTCCAGTGAGCGACCCATTGTATTAGTTCTTCAAAGAGAAGTTTAAACAGAATTCTTTAAGTACCTTTAAACAGTCCTTTGAATAAGCTTTTGTTTTACTGGGTCTCTCTGATCTCTGGCAAGTGAATGCTATAATATGGGATAGAATAAAACCGCCACTGATGTTTCAGTGTCGTAGTAGAGAGAGTTGTCACAAAATCTTCTTTAATGTTCTCTCCAAGCAGATAACAACCTGACAAGCATATATTAAAATATATTTGTAACCCTCCAGTTTGAGTTGCTTATCTTACTTTGACTTTTCAATTTTTATTCCAGGCCTCTTTATTGAAGAATGATGAAACAAAGGCTCTTACTCCAGCATCGTTACAAAAGGAATTGAACAACTTGTTAAAATTTAATCCAGACTTTGCTGAAGCAGTAAGTATCTTTTTCTTCATCCAGAATGGTTGTAAAGGGATTTCTTATCTCCAGGATGGGATTATTTGGGAGTAATTTATTCCATATTGAAATATAAGCAGATTGTAAAAAAGCGAGCAAGTTGCATGTAAATGTTTAGTAATTCAGACTGAAACTTTAACTAAGTGAAGTGCTTAACCACATGTCCAGCTTTACGCACAGATATAATCCTCTTAATTTTGGTGGGTCCATGTGTGCGCATTCTTGTTGAACTAAGCCTGAAACTTACTTCTTTTTACATTCCTGGCCATACAGTATTTGACGGTTGGACTTGTCAGGGAACCTTTCTCAGTCAGAAGATACATGGTAATTATAAACGAAAAATTTGTTGTAATAATTCTGTGTAGTTAAAGCTGATTTTGCTTCATTTTTTAGCATTATTTAAGCTACTTAAATAGTCTCAGAGTGCAAGACGTCTTCAGTTCAACACACAGCCTCCTTCATTATTTTGACCGTTTAATTCTCACTGGAGCAGAAAGCAAAAGCAATGGGGATGAAGGTTACGGCCGGAGTCTGAGATACGCTGCTCTGAATCTGGCTGCACTGCACTGTCGCTTTGGCCATTAGTAAGTTAATATATTGTACCACACAATTAAAATTAATCGTGTTGCATCTCGTAAGTGCTGATAAACCTTCTGTTCATCCAGAAAATCTGTTCAGGAGAGGGTCTTCCCCTAATTTGATAAGAACTGTAGTTGGGTTGGGTCGAAATTTTCTTGGAATCTTGATTTGGTTTGGTTTTGTTTTGACGTTTATTTGGTTTCCATAATAACTGAGCCATCTACAGCAGGGTAAGAGTTGACATTTGTCCGTGTCCACTTGCAACTGTTTCCTAGGAATTTAAGTTCTCAATTGCTACATTTCCATGACCTCAGAACAGGCAATGGATGTGAATACCTATTTTCAGCTATAATCTCGAGAAAGTATGGTTGGTTTCTTGTTAACATTCAAATCAACGTAGAGCTGATGATCTGGAAAAAGAGTAATTAAAAAAATAAAAGCCATCTGAGCTTTTTTTAGTTTTAAAATGCCATAGGGGTGGGTGTTATTGATAAAACTGGCTCAGCCATCTCCATATATGGTTTGTATTTATTGACTGCTGCCTGGATGCATCATGTAATAGGCCTGGAGATGGGAAGGACATCTGCAAAATTGAGAGCAACAACTTTTTTTATGGAGGCAGATGCTTAATGTTGCCCCTGTTCAAACAATAACTGGGCACATTGGCACTTACAGGGTTTGAAAGCCCCCTTAGGGGTTACAGTTGCATTTTTGTAGTGGCTTGCAGATCCCATCTTGCTTATTACCTTCAAGACTAGAATATATTGCTGAAGTGCTAGGAGGAAAACAGAGGTTTTCTCTTGTGGTCTATTAAGTCAAAGTTATCTTCTGAGTGCGATATGCATAATTTAGATCAGTATTCCTCTTCTGTATTATAATGTTGTATTTTTAAGCACTGTGGGAATACTAATATGTTTTCCCTTTTTTGGCTGATAGCCAACAGGCTGAACTTGCACTTCAGGAAGCCATCCGGATAGCACAGGAGTCTAACGACCATGTTTGCTTGCAGCACTGCCTGGTAAGATAGCTGTGCTGAAATAGAGGTGAAGGCACCTTTGTCTGCGTTACCTCAGCCTTTGCTCGGTGAACTGTGGCGGAACTACTCTCACACTAATATCTCATCAAACGCATCAGTGATTTAAATATGTCTGTCCAGCAGTGGGGTGACATTGCTTCTGACAGATGGGTCACCCAGAGCAAAACTGTAGGGGGATCATGGGATGGTTTTGTTGCAACTCAAGATTACTTCCTGAAACAGGAGTTGCAATCCCAGAGTAGTAAGATCTCAGTACTAAGCTCCAAGTTTAGCCTTATGTGTTTTAAAGAGACAAAGTATATCGTGAATTTCCTCCTTATTATCTGTTGGATCCCCAAAGAATAATCAGCCTTCTTTTGAGCAAAAAGGAGGAAGGAAAGACTTAGTTTTCCTCTGTATTTTGTTCTGTAATTAACATTATTGTTATAACAAATTGGCATCTATGGTATCAAACTCCTGCTTTCCCCAGTTAACTGTATAATGGGGTTTCTGCGCTTTACTCTGAACCTCCAGCACTGACTGCTGTCACACCAGTGCCTCCACCTGGCTGCACTTTTGATGTATTTTGCTGTGTAGCATTTAATAGACAGTTCCTTAGTATCATATTGATTCTGAAGAGCTGTTTGTATTTCCAGTGGGTTCTTGTGCATTCTGTGAAAAATAAAGGGAAGTTGAAAGTGCTGCAGCCATTAGCTATTTACAATGAGATTTTAAACTTCTTTTCCTTGTTAGAGCTGGTTGTACATCTTGGAGCAGAAGATATTTGATAGTTGTGTTCTGCTGGAGCACTCTGTAACCAAATCCTTTCATTTTGGTTTGCCGGTAAGTCCATTTCATTTATCTTTATCTTTATCTTTTTAACTTTATCTTTATCTTTAACAAACACATGTGGTGAGGGGAGCGTGCATGGTAGGATTTTGTGGCTGGTCTGTATTTAAACAAATATATTTTAACGCTCCAATTTCTAGCTGTTCCTATTATTTTTACTCTTTGCATTAGCAAACTGAGTTCACCTGTTTTAATGCCAGTGCATTATTGCAAGGCCCACTGTTTTTCCTTCTAACTTGTTTTTCAGGCAGAAAAGCTCTCTGTGGCTACCAGCCTGGCCCCATGCCCCATTTTGGCCTCAGGCCCGTAGCACAATCTGCTGCTGCTCAAGGGAGCTTCTTGTGCCTCCGCCTTCCCCAAAACTCAGTGCTGATGCCCCTGGCAGGGCTTTGAACACATCTTTACTTGCACAGCTCTGTCCCAGCTGTGACATCTTGCAAGGCAGCCCTCCCCTTAGATAGTTTTGTGCCCTTAAACTGTTGATTGTTGATGTTTAGTTCGATCTTCCCCAAGATCTGCAATCTCTAAGAGAATTGTTCTGAAAGAAACTAAACTGCTGGCATTGGGAGATGAGAGCAGATACAGCAACTTGGTGGGGAAGGGGAGGGAGGGCTCTGTGTTTTCACAGCTGTTTCATCATCGGAGGAATCCAGGTACAAGTTCTGTCATCCACTTTTAAGACTTCTGTGTGGGGGAGTAGAAATTACCTTTCACATCTAGCAAAATGGCATTCACGTATGTGTGGGTGTGCATAAGTGGATATTTAAAGAAATGCCTGGAGCAGTGTTCCTTTGTGCTGAATAACAACACATCTTTTTCTTTTGGATTTTTTCTCCCTTTAGAACTCTTGCTCTGCTGCAGTTTGCAAGTGTAGTGCACTCTATTGTCTTTCAATGCTGTTGTTATTTTCTTTTCTTCCTCCCAGTACCTTGCTTCGCTGGGAATACAGTCCTTGGTTCAGCAAAGAGCTCTTGCAGGAAACGCTGCCAACAAACTAATGGACGCCTTAAAAGATTCTGATCTGTTGCACTGGAAACACAGCTTGTCAGAGCTTATTGATATTAGTATAGCACAGAAAACGGCCATTTGGAGATTATATGGCCGCAGGTATTGTGTTTCTTTCAAACTCTTGGGTTAGCTCACTGTACTTGTTAGCACATAATGCATTTTGAGTTATTTATATAGGTGTAACAAGTGACTGTGTCTCTCCAGCACACTAAAAGCAATCAGACTGTGATTCACTACAGGCTCAGTGCAATTATTTCCGTTCTTTTGTGTTCCTTTAAAACTCATGCTGGAGAAGAGATTGAGTTTCCATTTAGTAGTGGCGAATAGATCATAAGTTGTTCCTGTGCCCCCGTTTTCAGCATCTCTGTGCTTAGCCAGTGCGCAGCCTTTGGTATGTAGTACTCGATGTGTTACATAGTGCAGAGTTCCTGGGTAGCAGTTGTTTTACAAGTTTTCATTCTCCCCAGGGCCCCTGGCTTACCCCAAAAATGTAGACTGTTGTCATAACAAGACCATAGATTTAAAATGGTTACTTGTTGCTTGAAAGCTAAAAGGTATTTCTCTTGCACAAGCACCATGGCACTTCAACAAGCCCAAACACTGCTGAGCATGAACAGTCTGGAGGCCGTGAACGTGGGCGTGCAGCAGAACAACACGGAGTCCTTCGCCGTGGTGTTGTGTCACCTGGCTGAGCTGCACGCAGAGCAGGTGAGTTCTGTGGCTGGTCGCACAAAATGTCATTTGGGTAAGAGGACGCGTGGGTGTTACTGACAGAGAGTGCGAGACTTGACTCATGGTTTGTTCTGCCTTTAATGTCTGCATTGGGGGCGAAGAAAACACAGGGTTTTCGCTTGGAAAGTTCTTTCCATGAAGGTTGTGTTGAAATCAAGGGGCGTGGTGCTTCCCCCAGTAATCAGCCTGTTGTTTCTGTGTTACAGGGATATTTTCCAGCTGCTTCTGAAATACTGAAACACCTAAAGGAAAGATTCCCTCCCAATAGTCAGCATGCACAGGTAGAATATCGATAATTTAGCCTGTAAATTATGTAACTATTACACAACAGGATCTGAATTCCGTTGCACCTGAATTCTTCCCTCTGTATGTCCTGGGCTATACGTTTGCTCATTTTACTTGGCTCATGACCTCACGGGAAGCTGCGCAGCATGACCTTTTCTACAAAAGCATGAAAAAGATTCCTCTGTTGTTTCAAGGCTGGTGAGACATTTATCTCACCAAAGCCTCCTAAGAAAACACTGTTTAAATAGAAATGTCATTGACAGAGGAATATACACCTCCTTTGTGAGTACATATAGGAGTTAAATGCTCTGCATTAATTTGGAGCTTTAAAATTCTGTTAAATTAGAGCTACTTATTTTGATATAATACTATCCAGAAATAACTGAGAGAATAGGCTATTTTTTGTGTGACTCTGGGAAACACACGAGTCTATAAGGTAGTCTTTACATTGAAGTATTCAAGTAAATATCGTTTGGTTCTTCTCTTTTCACTACAGAACAAGTCTACTGATTCAAAGCATTAGTAATAATTTAGAAGAGCTTTTTTCCTTAAAATGCACTTAAATAGGTGAGCTTTGGTATTGAAACATTAATCCAGACCAGAGCATTTCCATTGAGGACAGTAATTTATTTAATTCAGTAATTGGGCAGTGGAGTTAGTTGTGTCTAGATACAAATATCCGCAGGGAAAAATAAGAAGTTCTAACTTGGGATTAGAATATGAACAGGCACAACTTCTAAAACTTGACCTTGAATGTTCTTTGTTTAGCTTTGGATGCTGTTTGATCAGAAGATACAGTTTGAGAGAGCCATGAATGATGGCAGATATCATGTAGCAGATTCTCTTGTAGCAGGAATTACAGCACTTAATAGCATCGAAGGCGTATACAGGTAAGAAATCACAAATGTGCATACACTTGCAGGTGTGGCCTGTGAAGACAATGAAAAACATAGCAAAATTATCGCTGGCAGTCACATGTTCTTCCCTTTCCAGAGCTAATTACGGTCACGCTGTCTAGCCTGTAGTGCGTATTCCATTAGATTATGTCCTGCAATAATAATTTCCAGTTGTTTCTCTGGAACTGGAATAGCACTGCTGAAGTTCGTGTTATTCTAGAGCCATAGATCTGTTATGAGAACACAAAATACTTCTTTACAATCTGCCATGGTAACTGTACTCAGACCTAAGCACAAGGCAGAATTTTGTGTCACATAGTGAGGGATCTGAAGCTTGAGTGTCCTCATCTGTGTCCTGGTGCCTATAAAACAGAGCAATATGATTTTTTCTCTCACTGTAATGAGTTCTTGTTTCTAAATGAGAATGACATGTTAGAAATAGGTAGGGTTTAAACTTGTTATTTGGTTAGTATGAAAAACAACTTACCATTAAAAGCAAATTCCTGTTGATTTTCAATGAGGCAAAACACCTAAACCCAGCCAGTGCCAGCGAGCCAGCAGATCAGTATTCAAGCTGTGGGACCTGATGCTTGTCCTTCTGGAATTGGACTGTTTGCGATTCCCCTGATCTTTAAATACTCTACTCGGTGTCTGGGTTCAGGGTGTTTGTATAATCCACAGCCCTGCTGCTGCGTGTTTGTTTGTTATTTCCCTGTTCTCGCTCTTTCTCTGTCGCTCCATCTCCTTGGTAGCTCAAGCCAATTTTAGCTACTTTACCTCATACCTGTTTTTCTTACACATAATTACTTGTGCTTTCTAGCTTGCATGCCCTCCCACTTCTGCTGCCTGTTTGGGCTTTGGGTTTGGCAATTCCTGTTTTCTATCTAAGGCTGTTTTTATGAGTTTGATCCTTTCTGCCTATGAGTTGTCCAACTGGAACAGGAGGGAGCTGTTTTTCCCCTAACCAGTGTGTATAGCATGTGTACGCTTCGTCAGAATGCCATTCTGCAGTTATAAGAAACAGGTTGCAAAGTAGAGACCTGTCCTACTGTGTTCTGAAGAGCAGAGTTGTACCTAAACTATTAAAATATGATCAGTCATGTTTTCTTTCTACCACGGCAGAAAAGCCATTGTGTTGAAAGCCCAAAATCAAATGTCAGAGGCACACAAACTTTTGCAGAAGCTGTTGATCCACTGCCAGAAAATCAAGAACACTGAGATGGTGATTAGGTAAGAATGTTTCATTTTTGGAGTATTAAAGCCACTTCGCAGTGATTAGAATCAGCCATTTCGATTTGTCTGTGTTGAGACTTCACTTGTCTTCAAGATTACCTGCTATGATGTGGGGACTACAAAACAATATCAGTTATTAATCATGGTATGGAGGGATCCTCAAAATATTGTGGAATTGAAACCTCGTCATCTTTAATATGTAAAGTAAAAGGTAGTAAACTTATTTTAAAGCTCCATTAAGATGTATGGAAGAGGAAACTCTGCATCCAAAATATACAGGAAATGGAAATGTATGTGTGTAACTGTACCTTTGGAGTAACCTTCAGAGCAGTTACAGTGTTATTTAATCTTTTGTATGTCGGTGGCCTCTCCTCTTAAGGGCATAATTGAAGTTTATTATATGTGCAGTAATATAATTAATAATAAAATCAACACTCTTATGCATGGAATAACCATTCGGGAAACAAGTGGACATTTTTTATGGAAATCAAACGTTTGTCATTCTTTCCCCTGTTTTGGTCAGCGTGTTGCTGTCAATCGCAGAGCTCTACTGGAGATCTTCGTGTCACACCATAGCGCTGCCGGTGCTGCTGCAGGCTCTTGCCCTCTCTCGAGAGTACAGTCTGCAGTACTTGGCGTCAGAAACTGTGCTCAACTTGGCTTTCTCCCAGGTACGTCTGATCTGTGTTTCCACAGGGCTGTAGGGCAACGTTTATTCTCAGGGTCTGGATGCTGTTTTTACTCCCGTGAGATTTAAGAATACAACCTTGTTGCAATTAAATTATTGCTTCTGAAGAAGTATACTCTAGATGTAAAACCCTCTGAAGAAGCTAATGGAAGTTGAGTTTCATGTGTATTACTAAGATGTGTAGTTGTTGCATATAATTAAGCAGGCAAGCACAAACTGGCCCTGCCTTCATTTCTTCAGTTGTTACATTTTCTGCTTGTATTTTGGCTTTCTAATAGCACAGCTCAGCCTGTGTTTGTATTAAAAATAACGCTTGTAATGGAGTTCAGTTATATTGTTTATTCTGGGCTGGCAGAGACATGGTTGTCAGCACTGACTGCAGTGGAGAAGCAATGCCTAATCGTTTCAGATAGTAGCTCATTCCTACTAATAAGTTTTGATTTCAAAGAACATTATGTGGAAAATGTCTGTGGTGCATTATTAGAAACAGACGTGGGTTATGTTGGTCTTCTCTGAAGAAGCTGCTCTTACCAGTGGATTCCAGTATTAGACCAGCAAGTATTTCTCTTTCAGCTCATCCTTGGCATTCCTGAGCAAGCCCTGAACATTCTGCACATGGCGATAGAACCTGTCCTGGCCCATGGAGCCGTCCTGGACAAAGGCTGTGCCATGTTCTTGGTGGCCAAGTGTCAGGTGGCTTCTGCAGCTTCCTACACTCCCCAAAAGAAGACTGAAGGTAGTGGGAAGAGTAATTCTGCTCACCGAAACTGCGCTCAGGAGTGGGAGAGCGCAAACCAGTGTAAATGCTGAAGTCCTGCCACACGATCACTGTTAAAGTTTAAATGATACAGCAGAGTCTGTTACCTAGTCATTGGATAGCAAGATTAGTTTGGAATTAGTTATTGAACAGATGCAGTGTTTATAATGCAATCTTGTTTATCTGCATACTTTCACACCCATATTTTGCAGCAAAGGCTGAGTAACAGAAACTAGCTGAAAGTCCGTGTTGCTAAGACACAAACTGTTTTGAAAAGCTGTGGAATTTGTAATTGGGCTCCTTAGAATTGAGCTGTATTGCTTGGAGTTGTTGTTGTGATATTATCTGAAATATGACTGTCCTTCTTTTTTCCACAGCTTTGGAATCTGCAATCTTGAATCTAAACGAAGCCAAGACTTACTTTGCCAAAGTGGACTGCAAAGAGCAGCTCAGAGATGTTCTCTATTTCCAAGCTCGCCTGTTCCACACCCTGGGCAAGACCCAGGAAAGGAACAAATGTGCCATGTTGTTCCGTCAGCTGCACCAGGACCTGCCGGCACACGGGGTCCCCTTGATCAATGCCTTCAAGTGATGCATTTAAAGAGGAGATTTGTTTGTTTTCCTTGGTTTTGGGGTTTTGTTTTTTCACAAATGTCTTTTTATTTTATTCAGTCATCCATGTTTCGAAAGAACTGCCAATAAATCATGGTCTTCTATTGAACAAACTTGTGTTTTGTTTGTAATGACTTAAGGGAAAACATAGGTTTCCAGCCATTTCACTTTTATTCCGTACTTGAAATTAAGAATTGAATGAGGAAAAAAAGAGAAAAGACTCTCTTGACTGTGCTATAAACACACTGGGGGGAGCAGCACAGTCATGATGAAGTAATATCTGTTCTTAGTAGTGACATTTTCCATATCAATGCTGGCTTTATGAACACTGGGGTACAAAAACCAGTGGAAAATGTAGGCGAAGTTCCTTTGTGCTTATTTTGAGTGGTATAGAATGGAGAGTCTCATTTAAAATGTGTCCTTGCATTTAACCTGTCTACAGTCACCGTTTGCTCTGTAGAAACATATGGTGCTGGCAGAAGGGAAAAAAGCAGGATTCAACTGGAGAGGTTTGATGGTGCAGGTTCCTGCATTGTTGTTACGAGTGTCCTTGTGTGAAGAGCAGCTGAGAAAAGTAAGGAGTTCCAAAAGTAAAGCGTGCAAAAGTAAGGAGTGCTAAACAAAAGCCCCAGCCCAGCTGAAATGTTTTTATTGTATGTGTTCTCCCACAGGTGCTGCACATAATTTACCTGCTCTGGTTTTATGGGGAATAGATGAAGATCGTGACTAACTCAATGTCCAATATGCTGCTGTTGATTTCTAGCAATTAGATCCCGTTCTGGAAGAAAATGTAATTTCAGATGCAGTGTGTGATTTCAAGTGTGTGTGAGTGTAAAATCTTTTGTGAATGAACTTTGGGGATGAGGGTGCCAGTCCTTTCACCTTATGACTGTATAAAAGCTGAACACCGTTAGTGTGAGTGCTTGGCCATGCCCTGCCAGGAAGCGCTAGATTAAGCTGTGACAATGGGAAAACAAGACCAGACCTAAACCTGGCTCTGCTGGAGCCCTGCCAGGTAAGGACAGAAGAGAGAAGGAGGGCAGGTTAAAGAGTTAAAAGCCGTGTCGGTGCAGCAGCGTTTCCTCCACCCCGGGGCTGCAGAGCTGCAACCTGAGCGGGAGCTGCCCTTGGTGGTGGTGGTGGCCGCTGTGACATTTCCTAACAACTGGTTTCTAACCCCCCCCCTTTAGGTGATGGTTTCAGAAGCGTTGGGCAACCGTTCAGAGAAGGTCCAGGGGAGCTGATGCAGGTAAGCCAGGCTGGACCCAGTCGGCCTCACGCTGGGAATTCTGTGTTTGCACAAGGGCGAAGGGGAGGAAGCCCCGGGAGGTGGTCTCTGACCCTGCGGGACGCGGGGGGACCGCGGCGGGGACCGCGGCTGCGCTGCGGGGTGAGGCGGGGCTGCGGGGCCTGGGCGGGGGGGGGTAAAATTAAAAACAAAAACAAAAAATACCCCCGCCTAAGCACCCTAAAGAACGACTCACGGGGGGTGGGCGGGCAGGATGCGACTGCCCGGGGGGAAACCTCCCCTTCCCCGGGGCGGAGCGGGGCCTCCCTCCCTCCTTCCATCCCTCCGTCCCTCCTTCCTTCCCTCCCTCCTTCCCTCGCTGCCGCCGCCGGAGCGGAACCGAAAGCGAAGGCGGCGCCGGGCGGCCCCGCTCCGGCCCCGCGGGCAGCGCAGCGCGGCGGCGGCTCCGGGGGCTGCGGGGGCCGGTCCCCTCCCGCCAGGTCGGTGGCTGCGGGGGCGGGCGGGGAGGCCGGGCGGGCCCGGCCGGGGGATGCGCCCGCGGCTGCGGAGACAAAGCCGCGCCCGGAGGGACCGGGCCGGGCGTGGGCGGCCGGGGCCGGGGCCGGGGATGCCCTGCAAGGAAAACGGCACCGCCTCACCCGGGGCTCTCCCGCGGGGCCCGCAGCCGGCCTGGCCGGGGATTTTGGCGCTGGGGGATCGGCGCTGGCATTTCCCCATCCCGTTGCGGGGGGGGCCCGACAGACGTCCCGCTCCCGCTCGCCTCCGGCCGCCCACCAGCCCCGACATGTGCCGGTGGTACCCGCTGGGCTGGCAGCATCCCGGGCTTGGGGATGGGACAAGGTGGTGGCTGTTCCCACGACACCGGGTGACCCGCAGACCCCATGGGGCTCGGAGCAGGGGGACCTGGGACAGTTAGGGCGTGGGGTTGGGAAAAAGGGGTTTTTTAAGGTTGAGGGGCAAGTGAGAGGCTGGGAGAAGATGGAGCGATGGCACTGGCAGCGTGACTGTGTATAGGGGACAGGTCTCTTTAGGAGAAGCCACAGGTTGGGTTGCTGCGAGTGACTAAGTGTGGTCAGGAGGTGGGATGCAGCTCTTCTGGAGCACCAGGAGCGTGGAGGTAACAGCAAAGACCAAAAGCAGTGGTGGGATGACCGCTGAAAGCTGGTGCGATGGGGCTGTGGGCTGATGCACAGTGCTGCAGGAGCAGAAACCAGCCCTGGGGACAGGACCAAGGTGTCCTCGGGGCCAGGGGACCATGCTGGGGAGGGGATGAGTGATGGCTGTGAGCTAGAGCTGCCTTCATGGCCCCTTGTCAGACAGGCGGCCCCTCTCCCACTTAATTTGGGAAAAACAGGTAATAAAACCCAAGAGCCCATCCCTGAGAGCACTGCGAGGGGTGTCTGATCGACCAGCGCTGTTCCAGGGAAGGTGGCTGTTATCAGATTGGGGAGGTAATTTGAAGAAGGCTTTGCTTTCAACTCAGCCCTAATGTCTTCTAAGTGGTGTTCACAAAGTGCAGAGCCGCTCTCTTTTCCGCTCTCGTGGCCATCGCGGGCTGGAGCTGTTGTTTCCAGGAGAGCCGGGAGCCGCTCGGCAGCGCTGGACAAGGTGATGGCGGTACCTGAGCTGATCCCGGCCCGTGCTCAGCGCCATGGCCAGAGCTTAACGCTCTTGCTTGAGTTGCTTAAGTAATGTTAGGTAGTCTCATCAAGATTATAACAATATGTTCTTTGACTCCTATTGAAATCTGCCACTGGGTTGCATGCTGTTACAATGCTACCAGCCCTGTTTTGTGTTTTTTTTTCCTAATTCTTTCCACCCTGTGTTGGATGGGCCAGGCAGCACAAGAGGCTCTTCCATTTGCTTTGGGGGTGATGAAAAGCTTTGCTGCTTGGGCACAGGGACATGGCACAGGTGGGGGCTGGGCGCCTGTTCCCAGTATCTCGTTATTTTGGGTGTCCTCTGACTTCTAGAGAAGCTGCTGTGAAATTTTTTTCCATTAAAAGTCAAGCGGGGATGCATATGGTCTTTGTATACTACAGTGACTAATATATTTCTGGCAAGGTCTGCGCTCACCCGTAGGAAGGGAAACTGTGATCGATGCCCCCATTGCTGCAGATGACACTGCTCTTGGCACTGGCGTTCCCACCGCTGACAGTGGCCGGGGAAAGCAAAATAGCCACTGGACTCTGCCCAGCGAGAGCCGACAACTGCTCCGGTTAACTTTTAACCACAGGCCTTCGGTGGTAGCAGGGGGAGGATCCTCTGTGAGTAAAATCAGCCTTAGTTTAGGTGGTTTGCATTCAGCTTTCTTACGAAGAGCTTTTTTTGCAGTGCGTTAGCTGATCCCCGTGGAAGGATGGATGGAGGTGTCATTGCTGGAGCTGCCACCAAGTCTGACTCCTTTGAGAGGGTCCGACCCTGACACTGTGTCTGGCTTTGCCAGAGGGAAGCACACGGGGTAGAGAAACAGCTCTAGGGAGGGGAAGACAACCCAGCACGTCCATACGCTCTGATTTAAACCTGTGCAGCTGCAAACTGTCTTCTTTGCATACCCCGAAATCGGTCCGTGTGTTCCCAACCGCATCGTGCGGGGACCACGCAGGGACCACGCGCTCACAGCAGAGCTGGGGCGGCAGGAGGGGGCTGCAAAAATCACTTCTCCCTTGCAGGGGCTGGTTTTGCTCACATTTGTTTCTGCTAAAGCCACGTGGACGCTGAGCGAGAGGGAGAGCCGCTGCCAGGGCTTCACAGACCTCTTTTCATTTTAATATCCCTCTCCTTGCTGAATTAGATGCGAGACTGATTGCTTCGATAATCCTGCCGCAGCCGGTATGGGTTATATATGGATTGCAGCCAAAAGCTGTGCCGATAAATCATTCCTATACACCAGGCTGTTATATTTCCTGAGGATTTCGTGGGCATGTGCTGCTCGCTTTTACATAAGGATCTGCTGGAGTTCATACCAGAATGTGCCGCTTTTCCCCAGCCAAGGATCCCGGCGGGTTGGTGGAGCCGAAGCCCCCTGGCTGTACTTTCCCTCTTTGGGTTTATTACCCCCATTTCAGCTATTTTGGATTTCCTTTTGGCTGGGAATACAGCTGTTCTGCTCCTCCTCGGTCTCCTGTGTACTTATTAAGGAGAACCAGTTGTGTTATTGTTTGCAGTTGTCCCACGGGGCTGTGTTCAATGGGGGATCCCACTGTTGCGTTTCCCTCGGGGAAGGTATCATCTCACAGGACCATTTTTGCAACACCCTGTGCTTGGCCCCTTTGCACACATGCAAAGGGAAAAAACGCTCTGATTTGCCACGTTAGCCGGCGATACGGTGGTGCTTGGCTGACTTTTAGCCTGTTTACAGAGCCCAGGGAAGCCTACTTGAATTAATCAGCCTTGATATGTTTATCCTGGTCAAGCCAATTAACTCCCACTGGCCAGGGCACGCTCTGCTCTCAAGTGTGGCTGAGACTTTATAACTCCATTCTACTCTGGTCCACCAAAGTTTGGCATGAACTCTTGGATGCAGGCGATGCTCTGAGGGCCAGACAGGATGCCCGGCCGTGTTGTGCCCGCGCTGGGGGCCGGTGCCATGGCTGGCGATGCTCCTGGGGTGGCTTCATCCCAGGGCCACCCCACCGAGCTGCCTTTTTTGGTGTGGCGGCGGTGCACGGTAAGGGTAGAGGGCACGGTGTTCGGGATCGGCCCCGGCTTCGAGGGACGGCTATTTATATGTGCCTGCTGGCGAGGTGCCCAAAGCAAGCCAAGCAAATGGGAACCAACCTCGAGATGCATCCCTGTGGGTTCGGAATAAACGGGGCAGGGGGGGCTGCTTGTTTATTTTAATCTGTTATGGGAGTGCATTAAAACACGCTCCGGTGGCCGCCAGCAGCACTGGGAGGGAATTTTGCAGCCGTGACGCCCAAGACACAGAGTTCCAGCTGAGTTTGGCTGGTGGGTCTGGGCTCGCTCGCCCAGCAAAGCCCCAGCCGGGAGCCGATTCAGCCCCGCGAAACAAGGCGTTTCTGAAATAGTTTGTCCTTGTTGCTGTTCGTTGGCTTATTTATAGCCTTCGCATCCCCTGCGTTTCTCTGCGCCTCGAAGCAGCGAGCAGTGCTGGGTCGGCTTTAGCTCCGGGCCAGTCCCACTCGGGCAACAAAAGCTCCGGTTTATAGATTTGTGTTGAAAACAGCAATTAGGCCATTGCGGAGCCTCGAGGAAGGGGGAGACAATTTGATTTCTGTACTTGACCCGTAATTTCTGCTGGGCTGATTCAGAGCGGTTGTGCTGCGGGCGCATCACGGAAACTTCAATGGAGCTGAGCGGAGCTAATTTTAACCAGCCGCCTCGCCGAGGTGTGGGAACCAGGCAGAAAAACGCCTCAAACCTCGTTCCTGCTTCTGGCCTGTTTGTTTCAGGATGTTTCTTTTTCTTGCTTCAGTGGCAACTTGTTAACCTAGAAATTAAAACCAGCGCTGGCATCACAGCAGGGAAGAGAGATGGTTTACAACCAAACGAGCACTGAACTGTCCTGGCTGCTGTTGGGTGTCTGGCGTGTGTGAATTACACCATTTCCTCCCTTTCTTTATTTATTAATTGTGTATATATGTATTTTTTTAAATCCTCTGTTGCTAACAGCATTGTTTTCTTATTCATCTCAAGGTTCAGGAACCTAATTTTTGCACAGAAGGCTGTAGGGAACCCAGGTTGAAGAAGAAAAATTGCCGGCAATGCCGGGCTGCGGGAGGAGGCAGTGAGCTGGGGGGCTGATCCTGCACCCTGCGCTTGGTAAGCTGGTCCCTGTGCCCACGAACTGCGTCGTTCGGGGCGTATTTGGCTGAAATGTGCTCCTTGCAACTGCGGGGCTGAGCAGTTGGAACACCGAGTGGTGTTCATGCCGGCAGAGCGCAGGGCATGGTCCTGCCCCTGTAAATACCCCATCTGGAGTATTTCTGTAGCGGAGATGATGGGGTTGTTATTCCCTGGGGGTGTTTAAATAAAGGGAGTGGAAGCAGCAGCCTCAGAGCTGAAGCTGGACCCTGCCAGGGCTGATGTACAACCCTGGGGCCATCCTGTGCAGCTTTACCATCCCCTATGGGATTAATAAATTAATCTGTAGAGTAACGACCGGCGGGAGGAAATGCCGCTCTCTGAGCCGCGCTGTGTTCGCAGGTGTGCGCCCCCGCCGCAGCGTGGCCGGGATGAGGCCGTGGGTCACACCATGCCATCATGCGTCCCCGGCAGCTCGCCCCCCCCACGGCCCCTCTGCGGTGACAGCGGCTGCGGCCACCGCGCGCCCGGGCTGCTGCGGGACCCCCCTGCGCTGAGCGCCCCCCGCCCCGGCATGGCCTCGCTCATTGTGGTGACCGAGTACGAGGTGACGGGGAGCGCGAGCGAGGAGGAGGAGATGAACGCGCCCGTCGGCGAGGGTTTTGGGGACGGCCGGGAGCCGAGGGCGAAGCTGCAGCTCTCCGGGCGCAAGCTGTCCCTGCAGGAGCGGCCGCAGCCGGCCCGCTCGCCCGGGAATGGCGACGGCGCCAACGAACGCTTCATCTACCCGTCCCTCCCTTACTCTCCGGTGACGTCCCCGCACTCCTCCCCGCGGCTGCCGCGGCGGCCGACGGTCGAGTCGAACCGCGTGTCCATCACGGGACTCCAGGTGAGGGGGAATTGTGGCTGCTCCTGTGGTTCTGCCCCTGTCCACCTGGTTTCTGCACCCATGGCTTTGCTTCTCGCTTGTTTATTTGGGATAAAACCCCATGGCCTATCCACAGATACGTGGTGGGAGGTGGTGGGATGTCCTGGTCCATCCTGGGCCTTGGGGACAGCCCTCGGGGAGGTGGGACCCAGCGGCTTAGCGTAATTTCCACCTTTAGAATCACAGAGTCATTTTGATTGGAAAAGACCCTCAAGATCATCAAGTCCAACCATTAACCCACCCCTGGCACTGCCCCACGTCCCTGAGAACCTCATCTACATCTGTCCAACCCTCCAGGGATGGTGACTCCAGCACTGCCCTGGGCAGCCTGTTCAATGCCCCACAGCCCTTTGGGGAAGGAATTGTTCCCAGCCTCCCCTGGCACAACTTGAGCCCATTTCCTCTGCTCCTGGCGCTTGTTCCTGGGGAGCAGAGCCCGACCCCCCCTGGCTCCAAGCTCCTTTCAGGCAGTTCAGAGATCAGAAGGTCTCCCCTCAGCTCCTGTTCTCCAGCTGAACCCCCCAGCTCCATCAGCTCCTCCTTTTGCAGATGCCTCCAGCTTTCACAGCTGCGTTTTGGGGAAGCCAGCAGCATGCCATGATTTTGCTTTTTCCCCCTTAAAAAGAGACACCTCCTGAGATCTAAAGAGCAAAAGGCCCTGCCCGCCCCCCACCTGCCAGCGCTGACAGAAACCAGGCAGCTGCTTTGCCCATAAGAAATAAAAATACTCAGCACCGGCTTGCTGGTGTTAAAGCCCCTGGGGCTCTCTCGGCCGCTGGTCCCCACCGCCACCCGCCCGTCCTGCACTCTCGTTCCACATGAGCGGACAATATTGCCTGCCCGCCCGTTAACATTTGCAATTAGCTGTCTATAAACATGCCGACGCGTGGCCGGGCGGCTGCTGTTTATGGCTCATGAGTCGAATGTCCAGCCCGGGGCGGGTGCAGAGCAGAACTGGGTGTGAGTGTGCAGAGAGAGTTTTGCTGGAGATTCCAAAGGAGAAGAGCGAGCAGCGGTTTTGTGGCTCACGTCGCATCCCTCCCCTCTCCCCACAGGACTGTGTGCAGCTCAACCAGTACAAGCTTAAGGATGAGATCGGGAAGGTGAATATTTGTTGGATTTGAGGTGGGACGGGGGTGTTTGGGACAGGAGGGCGCTGGGCTCTCTTTTGCTGTTGAGCTGCTGGGATGGCGATTTCAGCCGCTCACAACGGCAGCTCGGCTGTCTCCTCAGTCTCCCTGGGTGGTGCCAATTGAATTGTATATGGTTTTTTTTAATTATTATTAATATCCCTCCTTCCTCTCCCTCCCACAAAACGGGGACATTTGAACATGTGCTTTGCCGGCGCTGTGATGCCAGCCCCTGCATCCCACTACCCCTGGCACTGCCCGCCGGCTCCGTGATCCCAGCGGGGTTTGCGGAGGGGCCCAGAGCTGGGTTTGGTGCTGTGGGGTGTTCTTTCGGATTGTCCCTAACTGGTCCCCATGGCTGTACCCCCTTTAGGGCTCCTACGGCGTGGTGAAGCTGGCCTACAATGAGGACGATAACACTTACTATGTGAGTAGTGCGGTCCCCGGAGCGCATAGCGGGGTGGGTGGGATGGGGACAGATCCCCCCATGACTCCCTGCCCCACTCCATGCCAGCCCCATCCCACCAGCCCAAATTTATCCTTGGTTTTCCCCAAATCCCACATTTTTTTCCCCGCTCTTGCAGGCAATGAAGGTTCTCTCCAAAAAGAAGCTGATGAGACAAGCGGGTTTCCCCCGTAAGTGGTGCAAAAGCTTCAGGGTGGAGGATGCTTTGGGGACCACGGGGGCTCATCCCTGACCCAACACCCATCTTTTCCTTTCCCATAGGCCGCCCACCACCCCGCGGGGCCAAAGCCGCCCCCGAGGGCTGCCTGCAGCCCCGCGGGCCCATCGAACAGGTCTACCAGGAGATCGCCATCCTCAAGAAGCTGGACCACCCCAACGTGGTGAAGCTGGTGGAGGTGAGAACCGGGGAGACCCCTCCCCAAACCCACCCCTGGTTCAAAGGAGCCTGGATGCTGCGGGGATGGGCGTCACATCGGCTCGGGCGGAGGAGAGTGACCGCAGAGCGGCTCATGTTTTCTCTGCTTTAAAAGGGTTTTTATTCCCCACCATCCCTAAAGGATTTTTTTCCTTCCCTGCTCAGAAAGGGAAATGCAGAAACATGTTGGTTCCTCAGAGGAAACCAGCGCTCAGATGGGGTTTGGGGGAGGAACCGGGGTTTCCATGTGGTGCAACCGTCCTGCCCTCCGCCCACTGCCTGTATGAAACGGTCCAAAAATTAAGAATTAAGGATGTGGAGGCTGGAGTTTATTTGGCTCATGAGTCAGATGATGCTTCCTGTGTGTTTTAAATATTTACTTCCTTGAAGTGCATCTATATCTCTGGCCTCTTTTCCCCCCCCCACATCCCTTCTGGGTATAAGCTCAGAGATTAGCAGACCACACTAATGGTGCAGATGGTGCAGAACTGAGATGGCTGCTAAATAAATAAATCACCATGTTTAATTTACAAGGTTTTTTAGTGTTGTTTAATTGCCTTTCTGGTTCTTTCGGCAGGTCCTGGATGACCCCAGCGAGGATCACCTGTACATGGGTAACTGCACTCGGTGGGCGTCAGGGGTTGGGGTTTGCTGCCAAAAAGGGTTCTCCATGTGTTTTTTGGGGGGGCTACGTGCACAGTTGGGTCTTTCCTCTGGAGGATGTAGGACCTGGATGTGCTGGAGGAGCAAATCCCCTGTAACAGTCGGAGCGAACAGGATCCAGTCTGGGTTGGGAAAGGAAACACAGGAGCTTTATAGCACTTTATAGGCTTTAATTCGGCATCGGGGCTGCTTTGCCATGAGAGGCACCAGCATTTGTGTTCTCAGCTTTGAAGCTGGGCTGCTAGAAAGTAGTTTTGTTTCTTTGGCTTCAAGAACAAGGAACGTGTTAATTATCCACGGTACAAACGAGCTCCTGCCCAATCTGTCTTGCAGACTGCGGCAGTTTGCTTGATGCAAAGACACAGGCTTTTGGAGGAGGCGTTTTCTTTCCATCAGTTGTGTTCAGCCTGAACTGGCGGAGGAGTGTGCGATGCCTTCATGGCCAAGCGCAGGGGTTTGCTCAGGGCCTGACCTTGGCCTTGCAGGCAAACCGAGGGGTTAGTGAGCTGTTGGGTGGGTGCTGCGTGATGCTGAAGCTGCAGCGCTGCTAAGGTAGTTGGCAGCATCCCCTTAATTGAAAATGGAAGCAAGCAAAATGCCATATGCCTTGCATAAGATGGCAATCTCCTTTTAAAAAAAACCAAAAAATTAGAATTTTTGTCATTAAAATAACAGCTTTTGTGCCGAGACTGTGCTCGTAGGAGCTCTAACCTGTAAGCGATCCATAATCACCTTCTCTTTTGCGTTGCAGTGTTTGAACTGGTGAAGCAAGGGTGAGTGTTGAATTCCACATTTAAACCTCCCAAAGCGTGAGGCGGGTTTGCGGGTGTTTCAGCTCAGATAGCTGAGGCGGGTGTGGGACGCAGAGGCCATGGTGGGTCCCCTATGGTTTTGGGTAGCACCTCCCCAGCCCAGTTACAGTTGTGTACACCCCGTATGTGCCTGCGTTTGGGGCCACGTGCTGCCACCGGCTGGTGGCAAAGCCTCTGGGACCAGTTCCAGTGCATCTGGACGGGGAACGAGGTCCATTCTCTGTCGCCTTCGCAGCCCCGTGATGGAAATCCCAACCTTGAAACCTCTCAGCGAGGACCAGGCTCGCTTCTACTTCCAGGATCTGATCAAGGGCATTGAATACTGTGAGTGTCTATGCAAAAAGGATGGGATTTCTTATTTTTATTTGTTTTCTAAACACCTGGGGCTGGACTTTCTGCTGGTGTATGGGGTTGTTTTCGGTGGTGCTACGGCACGGGGGTTTCGAAGCTGGGGCTGGTCGCGGTGTTAGCAAAAAGGCCACATGGGGCTTCGTGGCTCCATTGCCCAGCCCGGTACTGCTGCTGAATCGCTTCTCTTTCCTTCGGCTGCAGTGCACTACCAAAAGATAATCCACCGGGACATTAAACCTTCCAACCTCCTCGTGGGGGAAGACGGGCACGTCAAGATTGCTGACTTCGGAGTGAGCAACGAGTTCAAGGGGGCCGATGCCCTCTTAACCAACACGGTGGGCACCCCCGCCTTCATGGCCCCGGAGACGCTCTCGGAAACCAGGAAAATCTTCTCCGGAAAGGTCTTTAACAGGAATTGGAGGGGTTTTGGTGTAACGTTCCTTGCCCACACTGTTGCAGGTGTAACTGTGCTTTCTTCGCTCTGCAGGCTTTGGATGTCTGGGCCATGGGGATCACGCTGTACTGCTTTGTGTTTGGGCAGGTAAGGAGGTGGATTTTTCAGTGCCATTGGTGTTCCAGGGGGTTTTGCCTTGTGCTGGGTACGCGGTGGGGTCTGCACCCTGCAGCCCAGTTCGAGCAGTCGGGTATCGCCGAGGGGGATGGGGACACGTGGGTAGGAATGGGAAACTTCTGCCTGTCCCCAGGATGGATGCAGCCAAAGGGCCGCGCTTCCCGCTTTTCCCAGGGGAAATCCCTGTGCCTGGCCAGATTTTTTTAGGAGAGGAGCTATTGTAGTAATATGATCATTTTTAGTCAAATGATATTTTCATAGCTTTTAAAAGAATAATTTGGTATAATAGGAAACCTTCCGGTATTTCCCTATAACTGGCTCCTTTCTGTCCTTCAAACCCTACGAGATCCCGATGCTTGACTGGCTGCCGCTTCCTAACAGAGGTCATTGCTTTTCTCGTTGCTCTTTTTCTTCGCGGTAGTGCCCTTTTATGGACGAAAGGATCCTGAGTTTACACAATAAAATCAAGACCCAAACGCTGGAGTTCCCAGACCAGTAAGTACTCAAAAAAGAACCAACCCAAAACAAACCACAAACCTCTCAGCCCTTATTTTGAAGCTCATTTGAGCTGTTTCTCAGACACTGCCTGCGTGGGGCTTGCCCTGCTCTGATGTACATTTGCAAAACTCGGGCTCTGAGCCCTTCTGTTGGCCCTTGGCCCTGGAAAACTTCCGTTGTATTGAACGTGAAAACAACATCTCTGGGATTGCAGTTGCCAAAGAAGGAGCGATAGAAGTTGCAGAGGCATTTGAGGGAACAGATTAACCTCTGCAGTTGCTGCCTGTTGGGTTTTAGCCTGGGTGGAATTGGTATCGGGCTCTCCCAGCCTTATACATGCAATATCATGCTCTGGATTGCCCAGAAAGGGGATATTTTGGTTCCCTGGGGGGTTTGGGAAGGGAAGAGCTACATGGCACCTGCGTACACAAGTAACCAGAGCTTCATCCATCCCTTTCCCCACCTCATGTCTCCCCTCTCCTTTCCCCAGGCCAGAAGTTACAGACTTCTTGAAGGATTTGATTACACGGATGTTGGATAAAAATCCCGAAACTAGGATTTCAGTCCCAGAAATCAAGGTAGTGACCCAATTCTCCGGTGCTGGCTGTGACTTCGCTTCTGTCGGGTTCTCCTTGCTCGGCTCGGTTTTTCGGGAGTCAGTTTGGTCGCGCCAGGGTAGGTCCTCCCTGTGCCCAGGGCCCCTGGGCAGGTAAGTCCCAGCTCCTTCCCCTCCTCTGGGACCTGCTCAGCTTTGGGACCTTTGGTGCCTACACAAGTCACAGGCAAAAGGAAATCCCCTGAGTACAGTATTTCCTCTGCTACCAGGAAAGTACTGTGAAACAGCCTTTGGCAGGAGATTTCTGGTCCTTCGCCCCTGCGGGAGCCTGGAAGGGGCGAGAAGCTGAGAAAATGGAGACCAAGGTAGGGGGAAAGGATTGCGGGGGAACTGCTGAACCGTTTTGTGCTCCTCCTGCAGCCACCCAAGATGCCAGGTGTGTGGGCAAGGAGAAGGAGAGTTTCTGCCTTCTGTCGTGCATTAATTCAGGTCCAGGACTAGGGCTCGGTGGGTCTCCCCATCACTACTGCTCATACGTATGGTCTGGAATAAATTGCTCCTGTGTCTTAGTGTTGTCTTATCCGTAAGATGAGAGTGAAAGCAGATCTTCCCTACAACCCACTGAGATGCTCAGTGCCGTAGGTCACCCAGGCTATTGCTCGGTTGCGTAGATGGGGCCAGCGCTGGCTCCAGACGAGCTGCACCACAGCATTTTCTGCTCCAGGCTGAGCCGTTACTGGTGGCACTGGGGTAAGGTGGCTCACCGGTGAGATGGAACATCCCTCCCCTGCTCCCTGGTATTTCAGGAGCACATAGGGGCCGTAGCTTGGGCGGGGAGATGCGTTTGCCAGGGCTGTGTTGTTTGAGTTATGAGAAAGAGGAAATCGCTCCTGACAGGCTGTGTTATTCATTGAAGTTGCACCCTTGGGTCACCAAGAACGGAGCGGAGCTGCTGCCCACGGAGGATGAGAACTGCACCCTCGTTGAGGTGACAGAGGAGGAGGTGGAGAATTCAGTCAAGCACATCCCCAGCCTGGCCACCGTGGTGAGTACGAGGGAGATGATGGTTTGTGGATGCACAGCGGGGTCCGTGCTGCCTCCTCGGTCAGTCCTGAGCAGCCGGAGTTTGATGCCGAAGCGGGTAGAATTCAAGCAAAGACTTCCCTGCTCTTGGAAACAAGTGCTGCAAGATGGGGCTCAGCATCTCACTGGAGGTGGCTGTACCTCCTGGTGTGGGGGAATATTTCACAGTGGTCCCGTCAGTGAGTTGCTGGTCTCCACGCTTGAGTTGGCTGCCTAAATACCCCTGTATTTGCTCAGGGCAAAAGAGCGTCTGGTCCAGGACCTGCTGGTGCCCGGGAGCGGGTGTTTTGGCCGGGCACGAGGAGCTCCCGCCTGCTCTGCCCATCCGGCCGCAGGGGCTGCGGGAGCTCCCCGGGCTGGAGGTTTATCTGGGCCATGGCGTGTGCCAGCCCCCGCCAGGAGCTATTCTGGGTGAATTCATCTCATCTCTTTTCAAGCTGATATTTTTATTCTCTGCAGCCCACTGTGGTGGCGGTGAGAACCACAGTGTAACCCTGCCCTGCGTGGAAAGTGAAATCTTCTTTTGGGTTTTGAACCTAATGGTTTCTTTGTGCGCCTGCTAGCCCTTACGCTAGGAGAAACAGTGAGAGACCGTTCTCATTTCCCTGGCATGGCATTATCTGCCTGTAGACACCCAGGCTGTGATTTTTTGAAGTACAGATCTCCCTTTGAAGCCCCTTTTCTATCTTGTGGCTGTGCCCGCATCTGTCTCCGCGTCTGGAGCTCGCTCTCTTGCTTTGGTGCCCTGCAGAAGCCTCTTCAACCACAGACACGTTAATATGTAAACGTGCCTTGTGCTGCTCAAGCTGAAAAAGCAGATCTTGCTCTAAGGAGATCCCCATTGATGAGGGGTTTTTCCCCGTTTCTCCTGTTGGGAGGTGACTTGCTGCGATGCTCCCAGCCCTGTTGAAAATCCAGGTGTGTTCAGCACAGCTCAGGGCTTTTACTGTGACTCTCGCCTCTTAAATAACTCACCACCTCCAGGCAGAGCCTGTATTTTCCCATTTGCATTTGCTCTTCACAATTACCCTCCGGTGCCTGATCTTTGTGCATCCAACTGCAGCATTAATACTTGAGTAGGAGATTCATGTGGCTTTGACTCTTGCATAAAATGCCTTCCCCCGTGGGACCCCGTTGTCATGTGTGTTTCAGTCGTGTAAGGACTCTCGGTGCAGCGCGGTGAGCAGATAAATGAGGCGCAGAGGGATGAGAAGCACTATCGGCTGAAGTCAGGGGTTCCCAGAATGGGGTGCACATGCCAAGAGAGGGTCCAGTGCTGCTCACGTTGTTCTCTTGCTCCCACCAGGAAAATAAGTTTGGGGATCCCTGGGAACAGCCCCGACACTCGCTCTGTTCCCAGCAGGCTCCGATGGCAGCTGACGCTGGGTAGCTTTGTGTTTTGCAGCCAAAGCGAGACAAACAGCCCATTTTCCGACTTGATTTTGGTAAACATTAAGGCAAAGTTGTGCCGGTTCCTTCCTTCCCCTCTCCCTTTTCAATGAGGTTTTTTTTCTGCCAGGTAATGACAGGGAACTACGAATTTGCAGGTACTGGATGCAGGGATCAGTAAAACCTACTTCTGGGGGAGAAAATCTGCCAGCCGTGGCTTTGCTCACCTTTGCAGCCTCTCACACCCCGCGCGGCTCTCGTCTGCGCGTTCACTTGTTGCACTGCAGGTTTCAGATGAGGATGCAGCTCCTGTATGAAGCAACTGGAGACGTGTAAATGTGTTTCCTTCTGTGGTTTTGTTGTCTTGGTTTTGTTTCTTTTTTTGTTTTAAGAGAGCTTTGACTTATTTTCGCTAGTTCTCTTAGTTACCTGGTCATGAAGGTTGGATGTTGCTGTTGCTCTCGAATGAAAGGAACGCGATAGCACCCCTGACAAACTCCAATCTGGTCTTGCAGATCTTGGTGAAAACGATGATCCGGAAGCGATCCTTCGGGAACCCATTCGAGGGGAGTCGCAGGGAGGAGCGGTCGCTGTCCGCCCCGGGGAACTTGCTGCCGTAAGCCTCATCGTGGCCTGAAAGGACATTTGTAGCTTGTCTTATGCTCTGGGAATTACTGTAAAGCACAGGAGGAGGATTCGAGGAGCTGGGCTTTCAATCTTTCGTGTGGGGCCGCAACTGGGTTGTTCACACACCCTCTGTCTGACCTATAACTGCTTTGGGGGATGATTTTTATGACCCGGCATATCCTGCTCCTCCGATGGCCTGAAAAGCATCTTTTTATGGTGCTCACAGCCTGTTCCAGGGGAGCGGGGGGGGGTCCCGTGGTGGGGAAGGAGCAGATGCTGCTGCTCAGTGTCTGCGTTGCCTTTATCTGCGACACTAAGCAAGTGTTTTATTTCCTTTCCAAGCAGGAAACAAGGCAGTGAAGATAATCTGAAATGCAACGACTTGCCCAACGTGGGAGAGGAGGAACTTCTTTCGTGAACATCAGCTTCACGGTTCTGTTGAGCGACTTGGCCCGGGGCACGTTATAAAGTGCGCAGCTGAGGATGTGCAGCATGAACAGAGCCTACAGCAAACACAGCATGACACGACGCTATTTCAGTATAGTGCTGGATGTAGAGCTTACATAGCAGCATGTTCTAAGACATCCGACTACTTGTCATAGACATTGAACATCTCCAATCGCTGGGACTGCTGACTTCGTGTGGACAGGTGCTGGCTGATAGCGCAGAGGTGAGCTACCATGCTGAGCAGCAACAGTGCTTTGCAAAAAAAAAGGCATTTGGAACTGCTTTTACCTGGTGTTAATGCCAAATAATTTCCAGGGACTCACGCCAGCATCCCAGGGGTGTTGTACGTCTGTCGCATAGTGGCACGCACAACATAAAACTACACGTGCGCACTTGGAGAGTTCACGACCTGCCGGGAATGTTGTTGCATCTATTCCTCGTCGTTCTGGTTTGTTTTTAATTGACACCTTTTTAACTGCATGGGAACAAAGCAAAAATCCACCTTTTCAGCTTTTTAAAGAATGCCTACCTTTGTGAGCTGACTTGTAGTAAACAGCATCTTTGGGACGTTCAGAAAGTGAGGTTAATTACCTCCTAAGGTAATGAATACCTTTCCTAAGGTCTTGATGTGACTAGGACTTGGTAAGCTGAGTATTCAGTGCACGAAAGGAAATGGAATTTAAGGGCTTAAGTTCAGTTTGAACTATTTTTGCTGCAGACATATGAGTGAAAGGTGGTGTTAGGCTGAATGTTTGTTTTGAACAGCAGAGAAAGCACTAACAACAGTTTGTTTCTAAATCTTTTACTTGATCTAGGTAGATATATTATTAAATATAAAATTCAGGGTAAAATCCTTCACTTCCATGTACATTACATGGTTTACTACAATTAAAAATAATACAACTTATGCTATTTTTTAAGTATAGACTTAGGGCTCGCTTAGAACTTGAGATCTTAATGAAATACTTAGGTTAGCTAGTAATTTTCAAAGAAACTTTTGTTTTCCAAACTCTTAATCTGGATTTTGGGGCCAATGCTATGTATTTTTTGCCAGTTCGTTACCAGTAATTTGTGAATGCCTGTGGATCAGAGGCTCATTAGTAAATTAAGTGTATACCTAATTCATGGATTGTTTCTTATGAAGAGCTCTTTCACCGTCAGTCAGATTACTGACTTATTTTGTGGTGCTTGTAAAAAAAACAATTAGTAATCTATCGTGTGGTGGGAGAGATTCTGATGTCCAGCCTCACTTTCCCAAGTGTTCCGTGCTCGGAAAAAGCTGGAGAAGGGCAGAGTGTGGGTGAGCTGGAGAGCAGTCAGGGTTTGCTTGAGGAAAGGGCTCACGGTGAGTGTTGTTTCGGGGATGGCGCTGGGGTGAAGGTCTGAGCTGTCCTCAGTCTGCTGTGCTTGTGTGACCTTGACTGAGGCGTTTAACGTGATTGTACCTGAAATGGGGAGGATTTCAATGTCCCCAGCATGTAAGGGAATGCTAAGATGTAATTCTTTGCTTTGAGGAGGAAGACGCCGGAGTGACCCCAGGATTTTGGTTAATGCTTGCTGACCCTGGCCACGGGTGGCCTGCCTTTAGGTGACTGTCCCCTTGTCTTCCTCCACTTCAGTCACTGCGAGCAGCAGAGTGCTGAGCTCCTTGGCCCTGCTGCAGTCAGACCTGGCCTGGTAATGCCTGGTTAGGACGGGTCTGCGTTAAAGCCAGTGTAGCGTTAGCAAGCGCGCAGGTGCCTACACAAACCGTCCCTTACAGCTTTTGATCACTTGAAGCGATGCTCCCCCTAAAGCGCAATTTATTATGGAAATGTTGCGCTGCTGGCCTCTCTCCAAAGCCAGTGACGCTGGTTGGTGGTTTAGGAGCAGTGTTACGGAGTCTGGAGCCATAAGACACGCACTGTTTCCCTCCCGTTTTAGTCCGCAGCGATGCCAAAGCCCTGCAGCTTCAGTTATGGCAAAACCAAACAGGTCACTTGGGTGCCAGCACCACTGCGGCTGCCTGCGCCCCTTCCTAAACAGGACTTGGCACTGCGGAAACGCGTGTGGGCGGGCAGCGCGGTTCTCTAACCTTGTCAATGGACTCGTTCTGCCAAAAATCCCAAAAAACCACAGGGGATCTGATTATTTATAGCTGGTGCATAGTAATGTGTGTGGTGCGTGTTGTTAGAGGTGAGTTGTAGAGATGCTCTGTGCTGCGTAGCTCCGGTTTGTGCCGTGCCAGGTGCCCAGCGAGACGGTTTACATTTACCAAACAGGCTTGCCAGGTGCAAGACAGCTTCTAAACAGATATTACCAGGGATCAGTGTCTGACGGCTCGCAGGGACTGGGTTTGGTTCATAAGCATCCTAAAGCTCAGCACTTCCCTGAGGCAATCCCTGAAATGATGGCTCTTAGTGCCGGCTGCAGCCAAATGCACATTTCTGAAAGAAACTCGCTGTAGACTTGTCTTGTTGATTAGTTCTGTGGAAAGCAGAAAGCGTGGCTGTGTGAGGAAGAGTTATCTAAATGCATGACCTGTTAGAGAAGCTGTACTGTACATATATATATATAAATATATATAAAAATCTGCTCAGTTCCCTCCCTGCCGTTCCTTAGTAGCGAAGCTCGCTGTTTTCTTAGAGTGAAGTAAACATTTTGCTTGTGCCTTGGAACTGGGCTACAGCTCCATTTCCCCAACTCCCTCCCTTTCAAGCAAGCCCGGTGCTGACTGCAGGCTGAGCGGCGGGTACGAAGCCTTTTTTTGGCTCTGAAAGCACACAGGGAAGCACTAAGGGGAAACCAGCCTCTTGTCTCAGTAGTTTTTCTTGGTGGTCCCCTCCTACCTATCAGGCAAGGGATCTGTTTATTTTCTAAGGTCCTGAACTGTTGCTGATTTTTATACTGTTCGTTTAAATGACCAAGGCTTGTGTTTCATTCCTACCCTGTTATTATGCATTTAACTTTTATCAGGTGTATCAAGTTTAAATACTGTGTATTTACCACTTTTAAATTATATTACATAAGGAAAAAAAAACAACCAACAAACAACTAAGTGTTTTTCCACACAACTGTTCAAGCTTCTCTGTACAAGTTGAAATAAATGACATGCAACCAAACCCAGAGTTAGTTAATCCACTGGAACCATTATCCTGTTTGACTGGCCTTTATCAAGCTGTGAGTGTTTGCTTGTTGGGAAAGGAATCTGAAAGCACCTTCCTGTGTTAGTGACGTCTGGTGCTCAACCACAACCAGGGATTTTGGGCAAAGTTGAGCCCACAGTGGCTCAAGCCACTGAGTAATCCAAACTGAGCCATTCCTGTGCACAGAGCGCAGCGCTGACTCTTGGAAAGGCACCGAGTAGTGACACTCAGCAGCAGGGAAATAAAAATGTTAATACTGTAGCAAAGCCACCACCCTGCTGGCAAAAAGGCAGCAAAGCCCCAGGCAGGATGCTGGTGGTACGGAATAGGTGCCAGGGCTCTGTAACACTAGAAAAGGTTCAGAGAACAGGAAGGGCTGTACCTTGTGTGCCAGTGTGATCAGCAAAGATGCTCACGGCCATGTGAAAAGCCAACAAATTCACTTAAATTTTGTAAACCCATTAAGTGCAGCAGCCCAGAGACAGGGTCTGGGGGTGAACAGCATGGGAGGTATGTCAGGGAACAACAGAATCATATGATTGTGTCAGTTGGATCACTGTGGCCAACCGTTAACCCAGCACTCAAGTCCACCTCTAAACCCCATCTGCAAGAAACTCAAATTTCTTCTGAGCAGCCACGCCAGTCTAACCCACCCTGACCACTCATTTTCAGCTGGGACGGGGTTTTAATGCAACAGAGAAGGTGACAGGAGAACCAAGGTGGAGCAGCAGCTGTAGTTGCAGCAGCAGCTGTAGTTGCAGCAGCACTGGCCGAGAGGATCAGGAGGCAAAGCGGGCAGCAGCACGGGCTCAGGCAGCTCTCCTCTAGCAGTCGGGATCTGTGTAAAACGAAGACTGTTCACTGTTCCTAGGGAAAAATAAAACAAGCAAAAACCCAGCTTGCAGAACTCCAACTCGGCTGAGAGAAGGTAGTATTTTATTTAAAGAAAGTAAATTTTGAAGTGGTACCATAAAAATTACACAAGCAGGAAAAAAAAATCACAACATCAGTAACCAGTAAGGCATTTCCCACAGTGCAATGGAAGCAGACACTGTTTTGCCTCGGGCTGTGGCCACTGGAGCTTGGAGACACTATTAAATAGTAGGCATGGGCTCAGCTAAGCATCGCAGCACTTCAGGACACAGAAAAGTGATTTGATAACAGCAAGGAGCTGCCCTCCCAAGGTTTGGCAACACCTGGCAGGGGCCATGTTCACCGTGAGGAAGAATGTTGTGCTTGTTCCCCTGTGCTCTCTGCTACTGGGGAGCTCAGGGAAAGGACTGTCACAAGAATGTCAGAGCAGTCCCCGTCCCAGGCTCAGGCAGTGCAGAGGCCTGGCATAAAAGCACAATTCTCCCTCTGTGCTTAGTGCAATTAACCTGAAAAGACAGCAGACCCAGTTCTGCTCTCTGGGGGTTGGCTTCAGCCAGCAAAAGCAGTGAAGAAGGTCCCCTTCTCAGGTTTGTTCCCCCTTTCTTCCAACGAAGAGAGAGGTTGGACTCATGGCAGGGTCAGACTAACGTTCAACAGCAGCAGTTGGCGCTGTAGCAGCAGGTCAGGAGTTTGTGCCGTATGTCTCAATGAGACCCTGCAAGGATCAGAGATTACAGTTCTCTGCCAGAGAACTCTTCTTTCCCCCCATCCCTCTCCCATAAAACCCTCTGCACAGACAAGCTACTCTCTGCTACTCAGACTTTCCACTTCCAGTGCCACAAGGTCTTTTGATTCAGAAATCCACTCTCTGCAACACTTCCCACCAAGCACAAAGCTGCAGGGCCAAGCTGTACCCTCAGCACCAGTGAAGCAACCCTACTAAATCCTCTACTGGCCAGATGGATCAAATTTGCCAAGAACTGCAAACCAAAAAAGAGATGCAGTGGGAGCATGACAAGTTCTTGAACATTCACTTCCCTCTACAAGAGTGGTTGCCCAGGAAACATGCCAGTATTTGTTTCTACTGCTCCACCCTGCAACAGCTTTGAGGTAAAAATGAACTTCTCTGAGGAAAACAGTTTCCTCAGAGCTGTGGTTCAAAATCTCTGTTTGATGTGGACTTTCTAAATCCTGTTTCAGGATCTCTCCAGAGTCAGAGGAGGAACCAACTTTGACTTCACTCTGACTTCAGTGATGCTTACCAGTTCATCATCCTCCACATATTTGTATTTCTTCTCTCGATAGTAGTATCTCTTCTTCATGCAATACAGAACAAAAATGTCACACAGCACTGTTGCCTAGCAGAGATTGAAAGAGTTTAAGACAATGATCCTCAGAACTGAGTCACTAATCCAGAATTGGGTCCAAGTGCAGACAGTGTCACTTACCACGCCAAACAGTGCTAAGCCAGAGCCAATGTTAACCATTGTAGGAATTACATCAAATTTTCCTGCCTAGAAGACAGTTACAAAGGTGAATATGTTTTTCAGTATCTCTGAAAGTCCTCACCGCAAGACCTTCAGGAATTAAGTCACCCTACCTTTCCAAACACTATGACATCAAAGCGGATGCCGTAAGCTTTGATGAGTGTCCGTGATTCAGTGCCCTTAGGATCCTTGTAGTATTTCGCAAACCTGGAGAAAATACAGATCAGAGCTTAGCTGGTAGTTTTGAGGCTGCTTATGTGATCATACAACATCCAGGTGTGTCCCCCATCCCAAGAGGATGGGCTAAACATTGGCACAAGCCCCACATGATGGATGGAGAGTTCATGCAGGCAAGCACACACAGGAGAAAATCCTGGAACAGGCAAATTTAAGGCAGCAGTTAGCACAAGGCAAATCAGGAAACTTGCAAAGCACAAGAAGGGGTGAAAGTTATCTTCAGTAGGGGAGCAGAAGGACAGACAGGCAGAAATTCAGCTACACATGAGAATGGGGCAAGCAGAGGCTGCAGAAGTGCAGGCAGCCACGAGAGGGCAGGGCCAGGAGCAGCAGAGAGGGAGGCAGCAGAGCTCAGCTCAGCTCAGCCTGGCATGCGAAGGTTGCTCATCCCCCAGGCAAATGACAGGGAAAAGAGATAAGAACAAGTAAGTGGGATCAGACTTACTCTGCCACATGGTTCACTAAGCCAGGAGGAGGAAGAGAAGAGGATGGAAGAGAAAAGGAAGGATTGGTAAGGGATGCACCAACGTCTGGAATTAGCAAGAGCACTTCAGAACCCACACCAGCCAGGCTGCAATATCCTCCAACTGGACTGGCCCAGCACCCCAATACCTGCAGGCCTGGCACTTCCCAAACGCACACTTGTCCTTGTCTACGTGACAGCAGCTTCTCAGTGAATTAATTCGAGTTACCGCAAAAGAGATCTCCTGTCCTAAGTGAGAGTTTGTGACTCTAGAAACAACCATAACCCTGAGCTGTGCTTCCTCATGAGCAGGACCATGGCAAGGATCTTGGCAAGGTGGCCAATCTGTACTATTACAGCTCTGAGTCTGGATGCAACCAGCTAATCAGCTGTGTTGGTGGTTTTACTGGAGGTGCGGGACCTACCCATACTGGCCAGAATGTCTATGTGGTGGTGGATGCCAGGATATTCCTGGTGCTGATATGGTCTTAAACTGACAGAGCCACTTTCTAGAGGTTTTTCCCTCATGCATGGCAAAGAAGGTGCTTCAGTCTCCCACAGCCCAGCCCTGTCAGCGCACCCTGACACAGCCCGCTCCCACACTGCCATGCCACGGGAGGCTGGCCCAAACCATCACCCAAATACGACTCAGACACTCTGGTGCAGTCAGTGGAGCTTCACTGCCTTTCCTCTTCTGCTGCGGTTTGCACACACTGAGGATCAAACCTCCTCTATGTTTTACAGCATCACAGAAACTCTCCAAGTTTTACAGCATAATCGGAAGTCCAAGCACTACCTGCAACTGCCAGAGGAGCACAGACACAGGCGCAGGGACACCAGGTGCCCTCTGCAGCCACATTACCTGAAGTTGTAGCCAAGTGAGACGGTGTGGGCAGGGTCCGTGTTGTCGAGGCGTCGGAAGGAGTACTCCGGCACACAGAGGGAAGCAGACCTGTCAAGGTTGCAGTCCCAGTTGATCTGCAGTGCCATGACGCCACCCTGCCAAGTGGAGAAGAGGAGAAGGTGAGCAGTCCAGGTGCCAGGGCAGGCCAGCTCTAGGCTCCCTGCTGACCAGGACCCTGATTTACTGGCCCATATCCCAGTCCCAAGCAAACATCCTTCTTGCTGCCACAGGAGGATCTTGTACATGTCCCTTACAACATCAGCCAAGGCCAAATATATGTTAAGTAGAGTTGACTCCAGTCCTTCTGGCCAGAGCAACTCTTCCTTCTGCAGCTCCTCTGTGTCCTGTGGCTTGTTCCACCAGGCAGAGGGGGACAACCACCTACTGCTCCTCTTCTACACAGCTGAACCCTGAGAAAAGGGTCGGTCAAATACCTTCACGGCCATCTCCTCGAAGTTCTGCCCTGCAGCTTCAACTATTTGCCCCAAGCGAAAGATAGGGCAGAAGGGATCTGTCTGGGAGTCATAGATGCACTTCCTGAGGTAGCTGGAGTTGATACTGGGGAGGATGTTTCGCCTACAGGAGAATAAAAATATAAGATCTGTTGCATCTTCTTTCACTCCTCCAGCTCCCCTTTACTGTCCAAGAGACCAGACAGATCCATGCCTCAATGCCCCACACACGATTTACTTGCTGAAGTTGAACTTGGGATACAAAATGTTGTTCTTCACCAGAATGGTGAAGTTCTCAGCTTCTTGCAGTAACGCTGGCCTACAAAACAAGAGGAAAATACACCATTTTCACATAAATTTTCATAAAAAGGACTCTGCAGGATCCTTGGTGATGACCTCTTCAGCTTTTCCCAATAGTACCTCACATTGAGAAACAAGAGTTGTGTGTCACCAACCTCCTTTCAGGAGGGCCGCTGCAGAGTAGGAAGACAAAGCACTCACCTGGGTACAACACTGTCATCCTCCACAGGGCACCACGCAAAGACTTCACAGGTCTTGACGCTGTTATTGTAGGTTACGCACTCCCCAGTCTGGATGCCTGGAGAAACATGTGAATGAAGTATACCATGGAGCAAAAATACAGACACAGCATTTGTCCTGTGATATCTCCTCACTCCATAAGGTGAAAGAGATATGCTCAGAGGTGAAATGCCAGTACCAAGACCCCCATTATCTTTCATTGCAATTTGTGGTGCAGTTTCAGAGAAATTGGCATCAGGGTCTTTTTCTGAGTCAAATCCTCATCTACATGAAATAATGCTTCATGGTCTCAAGGTCTTGAAAAAGCCCTCACACTGTTTGCTAATCCAAAGCACACATCTATCCAGCATCCACCCAACATATTCTAAGCCCATCTGCTCTCGCCTAGAAGAAAAATCTGAGCTTCTCTTTCAGTTCTTTTAGCTATGAGAGAATGAGAACAAGGAGACCAAAGCGAAATGCTGCTTCCTTCACAAGAGGGAAGGCACAGCACAGAGGTATCACAACACAGACTGAAAGGAGCCCTTGCAGCAGGTTCTTACCGCCGCTGTAGATGTTGACATACCCTGGGACACAATCCTTATTCACCTTGCACTCTGTAGTATCGTCTGGAAGCTGGAGAGGAACAATAATTACACTAAACTCTACAAACTCTGTCCCTCACACTCCCACCCACAAAAGGCAGGATCAAAGCAGGTCCTGTACCTACATCTGGGCAGTAGTCTTGGCGCTGATTCAGTGTCAGTATCGCGTTGGTCATGACAAACACAGTGTTCTCTGCCTGAATATGCAAAACAAAGGAATTTAAGAGTGACAGCCTGCAAAGAATGTCCAAAGCACTGCACCAAATGTCTTCGTTGACAGAGCCCAAACAGCCCACCGAGGAGGCTTGGACAGTGCTGGTGTAGCACTAAAGGAGCAGATTCCCACATGTATTGCCTGATGCCATTGCCTTTAGGCAGAGGAAGGACTGTGGGACTAGCAACCCTTTCTGTCCTCCCACTCGGTCTGAATTTCCTCATTTATATTACGAAAACAGAGATCACACAGCTCCTCAGGGGAGTCACAGGGCAGGAGCAGAGATAAAGTTCTTCCAGCTGCAAGTCTCAGCACAACTCCCACTCTTTTTTTTTTTTTTTTTTCAATATATCTATTAGAAACTTGACCAGTCCTGGTTTGTTTCTCCAGGGAGCACCACTGGCTATATCTGTCACTTTTTTGTGCACCACATCTCATGCGGACCAAGTGACCAACAACCAGCAGTTTGGCCGTGCCTGCCAACCCCAAAGTCCACCACATATTGCTCTCACAGCACAGATTCCTAGTCAATCAGTAACTACAGCAATACCTCCTCCTCAGTTCCAGACCAAGTACTTGTAGGCTATTCCTGGGGTTTGTGCCAACAAGTTAGCTTGGAGTTGTTTGCTTTACAAAGCAGTAAGGAAGACGACATGTGGTTATTGCTGCAATTCTTTCCTTAAGCCTGCAAAATTCTCCATCCTGTGCAAGCACACACGCACACTTTTCTTGACACAAGCTTCCCTGGGGCTGGTGATGCAGGTGCTCAGCGTGATTTGCAACCAAGCAAAACCGCTTCCTTTTCTCATATCAAGCCCGTGTTGAAGTTGCTCCAGACCTCAGTGAACTTTGGCAGCTGTTGGTCAGAAAACCCTCCCCGGGCAGGTGAAAGCGACTGATACCTGAGGAGGGATGACATAGTCGGCCACATCCCAGATCCTGGCTCCCAGGGCGGACGTGTTCGTCAGCGCTACTCCTTTCACCTTCATGGTTACGGAACTGACCACAGAGTCTGTTTCCTGGTAGCCTTTCTCCCACAAAAAGACCCAGCTGCAAGAAAAGGACCGAAGAAAGCAACAACAAAAAGCAGATAAACAACATCAAGCAGCACAGGCAGTGGGAATTTCTCCTTTTTTTTCATGTGTCACCTGAAAGGCCCGGACCAGGTAGTTTCACTGTGCGTCCTAGCAGTGTCCCTTCTGATTCTTTTTCAGAGGGGTTTGGCAGGGTGTAGTTATTGCTTTTAAGCACACCCTGTCTGGGTGAACGATCACCCTCCGGAGGGGCCCCGTCCTGCCCGCGGCTGCCCCAAAGCAGCCCCACAACCCCTGTTACACTGTCACCCCTCGGCACCGGCACCCTCAGCCGGCGCTTCCCGCTCGCCCATCCCTGACAGACAACGGGGTTCCGGGAGCTGTCCCCCCGTCCTGCCCCGAGTGAGGCGGCCGGTTCCCGCCCCTCGGCCCCGCTGAGGCGCTGCCCGGCCCCTCAGGCAGCCGCGCCGGGACCCCCGTCGCCTGCAGCTCCGTCTGCTCTGCGGGTCCCCCCGGGGCGGGACGCGGCCAGAGCTGCCCGCTCACCCGATCACGTAGGCGAGGATGGCGAGCTGCACCCCGCGGTTGAGGAGCCCCACTTTGCGGCTGCGGATCAGCACGATGCGGGGGGTGTCGTACTCGAAGAGAAAGCTGTGGAGAGCCCCACACGCCACCATGGCGGCGGGCGGCGAGGGCGGGCGGGAATCCCCCGCAGGCCGGGCAGCGGCTGCCGCAGCCCCGCGGGGACACAGCGCCTCGAGCAGCCCGCAGAGCGGCCCCGCAGCCCCGGGGCTTGTATCGGGGCTTGTACCGGGGCTTGTACCGGGGCTTGTACCGGCTCCTGATTGCCGGCCCTCCCCGCCACCTGCGGGCGACTCCGACAGCCGCCGGCCCTGCCCGCGGCCCAAGTGTGGAGAGCGGAAGCGCGGAGGCGCCGCAGGCTCTCCCTGGGCTGTTTGGGGCAGGGAAAATAGGTTCATCGCCGCCCTCAGCCCTTTGGGGCTGCCCGGGCTGAGCCGGGGCTCGGCAGGCAGCGCTGGGCTCGGCCCTGAGGGCTCCTGCCGCCGGGGCTCTGCCGGGTGTGGGTCTGGGGGCGGGAAGAGCAGGTGTGGGGGGTCATCCTGGGGTGGATGCTCTCGTCCTACTTCGGGAGATTTTTTTCTCGTATTTCTCATTGTTAGCAATTCTAAGGGGAGTTTTTCACCTCCACACTTATCAGACATGAGTCAAAATTACCTGTGAGTCTGCTGCTGGGCTATTGGAGCACCTCCCTTATGAAGAAAGGCTGAGGGAGCTGGGTCTCTTTAGTTTGGAGAAGAGCAAACTAAGGGGGGACCTTATTAATGTTTATAAATATATAAAGGGTGAGTGCCATGAGGATGGAGCCAGGCTCTTCTCGGTGGCAAACAGTGATAGGACAAGGGGTAATGGGATCAAGCTGGAACACAAGAGGTTCCACTTAAATTTGAGAAGAAACTTCTTCTCAGTAAGGGTGACAGACACTGGAACAGGCTGCCCAGGGGGGTTGTGGAGTCTCCTTCTCTGGAGACATTCAAAACCCGCCTGGACATGTTCCTGTGCGACCTCACCTGGGCGTTCCTGCTCCAGCAGGGGGATTGGACTAGATGATCTTTTGAGGTCCCTTCCAATCCCAAACATACTGTGATACTGTGTGATACTGTGATTAAGGCTCACGAAGCTGGACAGACAACCTCGCACAAGGGCCATCCTCACACCGAGACGTAACGTGCAGCCAGATCAGGGCAAGGTCAGAGCATCTGCCTGCAAAAGAGAGCAGAAGCAACGTAAAACTGCCACCCTCCCATCCGCAATGAGCAAATCCTTTATTTATCCTCTTGCAGAATTAATCTTTGCTATAACAGCAGAGATCTGCACCACCTAATTCATGCACCTTCCACCTGGCGCTGAGCCGCACAACACAGTGCTTATTTTAGAAATATCACCATAACACTCATAATAGCAGGTACATCATTAGAAAGAGATGAAGCAAACTGACAAACTGGCAATGGGAATTTCAGACAGTATGAAACTCTTAAAGAGACTTTGAGTCAGCTATAAATTAGTAAAACACTATCACAAAACCAGTCAAAACTGTAAGGACCAAAACAAGGAGGGAGAGGATAAGGAAGAACATAAATATAAATGTGAAAGGAGATTAAAATCACAATCTTAAGTGAATATAGAGTATAATCCTTTCCAAAAGGAAAGTCAGTTAATGTGTCAGAACAGGAATGCATTAATGCCAACTGTAGTCTTTTCCCACTCTAGATATACAAGATGCTACAATATGAATGTTAATACAATTAATGCATATTACAACTGAAGATAAAAGTACAGCTGGCATTATCTGCCAGCAATATATCTTAAACAATATGTGGGAAACGGAAATGAGAAACTGCCGGGTGGGCTCAGGAAGAACAAAGCTCAGTTGAAAGGAGTGCAGAATATCCGTGTTACAATCCTTCTCACCTTGTTTCTACAAAAATAGGTGTCCAAGTATGACAAAAAGAACTGAAAAGGTGTTGGAGCAGAGATTAATCTGCCCTGAATTTGCTGCTCTTCGGCTATATTCTGGCCTAATGCATCAAAGCAACTCGTGCTGTGCCAAGTTCAGTAGGAGGAGGTGTAGGAGGCAAGGCTGGTTTGAAGCTAAGAGCGACCAGGAAGCCAAAGTCCAGCATTACAACTTCAATGAGTATGAATGAAATGCCCAAAAATATTACATGAACATGATAAAAGTACTTTTCATTGTAGTTCCTGAGTTCAAGCTAAAAGGTGATACAAAGAGAACAGCTGGGCTTTTCAAAGATACTTTGTCTGAGTCACTGAAATCTAAAATGAACCTGTTTAATGTGGATGGACTGTGAGGCCTTCAACAGCGAGTTATGAAACTACATGTTCAGTGGTCTCTTTCTAGAGTCTCTTGATCCAGGACTGCAGGAAGGTGATGAGGCTGGGGAGAAAAAGTGCTCAGGACCACATTTTTCAAGTGATATCTCTTTGGACTTCCTCCAGGGGTCATGCTTGGAGATGACTCCTGTCTCCATCTCATTTTCATGGTGCTGGTCACCTCCTGCTCTAGCTGGGATTCTGGTACACACCAGTGCAAAGGCAGGAGGCTTGGAACCTGCCACTAAAATGTAGCCCTAAGAATTCACTCCAGAGCCTAAATTTCCAAACTATGTGCAGTGACTCACAAAATGAAGCAAAGGCAGAAGCCAGCACTTTAGCTCAAGGTATTTGTTCCTGTATGCTAAGCAGCTGGCAATTGTGCCTCTCCAAAGACAGCATACAAGAATTCAGCTGTACTATAGAACATTTTGGGAAGTCACATGCTTTCTTATATTCTTTTTTTTTTAAAAAAGGTCCATCAAAGAAAACAAAGGTTAAACGCCCAAGGTGAGTCACAGCATGAGTTCAAGTTGTGCTACATCCTCATGCCATCTTAAAACCAACATAGTTGTTGGCTGCTTTGGGATAAGTATCTCTAATTTTCCATCTGCAGCAGCTTGGGATAACAGTTCTGCCTTACAGCTCATTGCCTGGAAGTGAAGTGACACAGCTGGTTGTCAGTATTGCCGTCCATCAAGTCCAGAAAGGGGTCTTTGGAGAGAAGGTGTGACCTTTCTTCAGGCTGTGACTGGACAGCACCAGCTGGGAGGATGTGATGCATTGCCCTTATTTCTTTTGACAGCAGAGATGCTTGTGGTACCTGTGTGTTGGTTGGCATTTCCCAGAGCAGCACCATGTTTGGCAGTCTGGGGAAGAGGCCCCTTGTCCGAGAGGTTGCTCCAGCTCGTATTTTTCATTGTTAATATCATGGTTTGACTCACTGGTGCACGTTGGCTCAGATTCTCCATTATCATGGTTCTCATTGGACTTGCTGGTACAGCAGCTGCCAGCATCACAGAATTTCACAAGGTGGCTCTGCAACAACAATCCCCAACATAAATTAAAGAAAACAGATTTGCTGCTTCATCCAACTGCAGAGAGAATTTACAACAGCAATCCCCACCATTGGGTTTTTCATTTGACACAGCACAATAGGGATAATGATGATAGATCAGCAGATCTGGAGGAGGACTGTCTTTCTGTGTTGCCAACGCCCACCCTGGTGAAATCGAATCGAAACCTCGCACCTTGTTTCGACACCAACGCACTCCCTCTGGCACATACCCACCACAGGAGAGCAGCAATTTTTAGCTGATGCTAGAAAATACATCCTCTGGTCACAGGACCTATTAACTTGAAGTGGACAATAGGAATTTAGTTTTAGCCCCTCAGGATTTAATCTGGAAATGTGGGGGTGGCAGAAACTGTTAAGGAAGTGAATTTTCCCTAGCATTCCCATAGCAGAGACTCAGGCATAGATTCCAGAAATTCTTCTTAAACAAGTAATTTATTTGCAAGGTAAGAGCACAGAGCAGCTCAAGCTGGGTGCCTCCTGAAGACGGACCTCGAATAAAGACAACCTTAGGCAATTACACCCTCACAATCTAAGTTTCCCACCCTTTGTGCATCAGTTCAGATACTCACAGATCACTCTGTCATTGCTAATGAACATTTGTTTTACACTTGGTTGCCTGTTCAAGTACCAAAAGAGTAAACTGTTTAAGAGGGTACGTCTGGTGTAAATGTCATCAGCTCAGCCCTCTGCTTTCTAGCATCTCCAGGTACTCATTCAGATGACAGAGACCAAAACCTCTACTTTTGAATAAATCTTGATTCAGTGAACTATGGGGTTACCCAGATGGAAAAAGAACACTTTGTTATTTTATTTGTGTTAATTGCCTTGGGAAACTCACAAGTTTAGGTAGTTTCAAGCCTCAATTGCCATATGGTGGAATATGCCCAAATTATTCTCTGTGTTAGCTCCCAAAATACTTGGAAATTTCTAGGCTTTTTGACAGAGAAATAAAATCTTCTGCAATACAAGCACGCTTGAAAGAAGACCATGATGATACATCTATACAACTGCAGTAACTGCAGGTTAAAGACATAACAACAAAAGTGAAAAAGGAGAATCAAACGTCTTGTCATTCCAAGTCATCATTCCCCACATCTCATCATATCTTTACTTCAATTCAGAAAACATGCTACTTGCTTCAGATAATGTTTTTTACCTGCAGTGGAATCCAGGCTTTATTTTTTTGTTATCAAGGTGATGGAAACCGTATCTTGACTGCAGTCGTAAAACCAGCTGTCCGTGTTACAGTCCCAGTTAATCCCAATGGCAACGATTCCTCCCTAGAAACAGCCACAGCAAGTTCAGGCACTAGCGCTGTGATTGCTGCCTGTGCTATGCTGCTGCTAAAGTCAGCGGAGATTCTACCACATCTCTACCGACACGCTAACTCATTAGCAGCATTTGCCAATCAAGCGGTCTTCTATGGAAGTGACTTAATTACGTGAGTTAGGAGCTGCCATTCCTTCTGGCCTTTCCCATCTTCTGTTTCCCTTCATGAGTGTCTATCATGAGCTCTATCATGAGCATCTTCTGTGGCAAGCCAATGAATGAGACTTTATTGCAAACCAAATTAATGTTTATGGATGCTACCTGGACATGAAAATCACTGATGAGTTTCAGTGCATAATAGTCAAGACATTAATAATATATGTTAATTTTAAAATAACTACAAATGAATGAATCTATAATATGAAACTGTCCATAATTCATCCACTGGGAAACATCTGGAATCAGATCCAAAGCTCTTCTGAAAGTGGTGCTGTAAACACCTGTCCTTCAGCCAGCTAATCTGACAACTGTGCCCTGACTCGGGCAGAAACGAACAATCAAAAATACAAGCATCTTCTTGCCAACACGCAATGGCTTTGTTCAGCCCCTGCCAGAACTCACGGGAAGGAAAAGGAGGCCTCCCGTATCGTTCATAAAATTTACCTTTCAAAGGAATTTGGACAATAAAGACAATCATGGGTGTAACCAAAGCCCAACACTGCTACCTCAGTATCTCAACCAGACAGCAAAATTTCCTAGGCTCTGACCTTGGTCTTGTTTTGTTCTGGTGGAAAATAAACAGCTTTGTTTTTTAGTGATTCCTCATTTTTTTCTTGCCAATGGAACTTGTGAGGGAACTTTATACATCAGAGATTCAGATCAAACCTCTCATCCATCATTTTTGGCCCCTGGTAGTGACCGACTGCTGGCACTTTAGAGGCAGGTTAGGAAACACAACAAAATGTGTCAACTGTGCGATGTAATTAAAAGTAAAATTCCCTCTATAACATACGCAGCAGTGAGCCCACGCAGTGTGACATTTCAAAATGACTGGCAGTCACCGAAACTTTATAAAAAAACCCTAGGATTTCATTAACTCAGGAAGCCTATGCATATCTTTCCCGGATGCTGTATGAACAATTACAGCCTTCCTGTTGTTGGACAAAGCCTTTTTGAGATCACAACTCTGTCCACAGGAGAAGGGAATTGAAATTCCTTTAAAGAGCTGAAAAAAACTCAGCAGAAGGAGCTGTAGGAGGCATTGTGGGCTCTGGGGGGACCTGGCAGTGCAAAAACTGTTCAGTCTCTGCAGAAGAGCCTGAATTAGGGAAAAGATGGGGTATACGCATAGAATCACGCTTCTATCTTTTAAAAGCAATGAGTTAATAAAAGTGATAATTGGGCTAGTTTGTTACATGTATTTCAAAGCTGGTTGAGAGGAGCTAAAATCTATTATCATTGGCTTTCTTAGCATATAATTTCCATCATTTCAGCTGAAATCAATTCTTTTATAAAATGTTTTAATGCTTTGGCTGATACAGAATAGAAATATAACACTTTCACCTTGGAACACTGTACAGTCACGGGGTTACAAAAAAAGATGGCTACAAGACCCCTCCATCCTGCTCTCGAGGTCACAGCAGTGTTGTACCACGGAGTCTTGAGTTTCCCAGAGGTTTCTTCAGCTCACTATTACAGATTGCCAGCACTGAGGTTTTCATCATCTACCCGGAGAGGATGGAGGGACTGTTCTTCAGTCTGAGGTGCACCCCAAACACCAGCCTGAAGCACAATGTACAACCGATCTACCCCTAGAGTTCTGTGAGGTGGGAGAAACGTCACTGTGATAAATGAACCCACAAAGAACTTTGACACCATCGAGCCCTAAGCCTTGCAGAAGAAAACCCCAAGTTAGGAAACTTTTTATTTCTGTCACTGATTAAATCTGTCTTACATCGATGCATTTTCCTTGACATTTGAATTAATGAGCCAAATGCCTCTAGTGAATTCAAGATGAGCCTGTGACATCTAAAACTGTTTCTGGTCCTTCAGGTGCCATTTGTGAAACACCAATTAATAGGGTTTGATGTAATCAGAAAACTTTCACTCATGCTGTGTTGCTGTGTACCTAGACTTTGACTTTTTCTGTCACAAATGGTAGTGTCCTTAACTTCCCAGAGTGACTACTTTTGTGCTTCAAAAACCCTGGCCTAATATTTTTACTTCCTCACAAATTGAATGTGTTAAAAGGAGAAAGGATGCCCATTTTTAAGCTGACAAGAAAAGTCATCTAGCTCATCCAGCTCATAAAAGCACTGTCAACTTGGAAAAACTATTGTGTGTTCAGAAGATACTTTCCACACAACAAAGAAGTGAATATAAAAGGTTTGCTTTGAAAAAGAAGCCACGAGAGCTGACACCATTGCAGTTTAGCAACAGATTGTTCTGCAGTGGGATAAAATAGTATCTGAAGAACACAAATACAAAGGAACTGATCAATGTTCCTTTATCTATATGTCTCTTATAATAGCATTTCAGCCTTTTGCTTCTGGAGAACAGTGCTTTGGGATAACCGTGTTGTTGGAAACTTGGCAGTGGGAACCCGGCTCTGAGCAGCAGTAGGTGGGTATAGTACCTTAGGAAGGCAACTTGAATTTCCTGCAGACTTGATTCTTTGTGAGATTGGGATCAGTGCGCTCAATGTCCTGGCTTGCTGCCCTCCCATGAGAACGAAACCAACTTCATGAACTTCGGCAGACTTTGTTCAGCAAACACTTATCACTAAGAACAGTCTTAGTTTGGCAGCAAAGAGGAAAATCTGCCCTTTAGAGGCAATCAATTATTGCATATTCCTAAAACATCTTATTGTTTTTGAAATCTGCTGCAAAGAGCAACTCACCATTTAATCTGACCCTGAATAGGAGACTCTACAGAGCAGACTCTAATCTCAGAAACACTGGTGTAAACCTGAGATTGTTTGGTGGAGTTATTTTGGATTTTTCAGACAAGGAACAAAACCAGACAGCATGGCAAGAAACAAAATTGCAAGTGTTTTTAGAGGAAACTTAGTTAACTCTGTCCAAGCAACCCCACCTTGTTAGATAACATCCTATGCCACACTCCCACCACAAAGTTCTCACAACAACATCCATCTTCCAATAATGGTCTAACGCCAGACCAATGATCTTGTTCTTCGCCACAAAACTCAAAGCCCCGAAAGCCAAATTGGTGCAAAATACACTCAAAAACTCAAAGCCCTGAAAGCCAGACAACCCCTAATAGAAGAAACATTTGCTCATGTACAACACAGCATTCCATCACTATGGTAACTCAAGCTTTTGGGTCAGCAATGGCCACAGAGATCTCCAGCTTCTTACATCACATGGGACAACATGCTGTTTGGTCTTAGACTGGTTTTGTATCAGGTCATGGGATTAAAAGAGAGTGACATGGCACAAACATTGGCTGCAGCCGCTCCAACTCCACAGAACCATGCACAAGGCGGAGCTGGTCTGTGTGCTGTTTGCAGCTGGTCCAGGGGTCACGGAGCAGGTATGAGGCCACTGTCTGACACTGCAAACATGGGAGGTGGAGCTGTAAAGACATGGAGCAGTAAATCTCATGCTCAAAGTCTGAAAGACAGGAAGTTCGGATGAGAATCCATTAGACCCAGATTAAAAGGACCAGGATCCTCTCTCTTGCAACAGAAGACCCGCATAGAGGCGCAAAATATACAAACCCTGCAACACAGATCAAATGCTTTCCTTCCAATCCTTTAGTACCTTAAATCACCTAGGATGTTACCTATGGCTGTAACAATGACAAAACATTCAGAACCAGACAGGGTTCTTGTCTGGCAGTATTGTCGTAAAAGCCTTAGCACACAGGAACAAGTTACATTCTGCACAAACAGCCTTAACTTTTCAAGACATCAGTGATCACTCCTCAGGCTTTTGCTGACCACAGACCATACTGCTATGGTTGGTACTAGTGACCCTTCCGCAAGCAAAATCCTGCTACGTAGTAACAATTGCAAAAGCTCAAGTGGGAACTAGAAACGGACCTGGATGCATTTAGGTGCTAGAACAGCCACAAATTGCTCTTCAATATAACATACTCAGACCTATGTGTATGTACACATAACAAAATATTGATAATAAAAGAGACAAACAGAAGGGCTCAGATTGCATAAGAAAAACAGAATTAAGTGTTGTATTTTCTTTCTAAATGCTCTTGTTTTCACATTAACATCTTCCATCTGTTTGGGATCTGACCTCAGCAGCTCAGCCGGACGTATTCATCTTCTTGCCCATGATGTTCCCTTATAAGGTGAACTCTCTTTGCCCGCGGAGCACAATTTTGATTTGCTCAGGTTTCGTTCCACTGATTTCCTGGCCTCTGTGGTTCAGCTCTCTCAGTTTTGCAAGGCAGTCATCCACGCAGCAGCAGCTATAACGGGAGGAGAAAGTCAGGAGGGAGTAATGAAGCTGTTCTAAAGAGCTCTGGATAGTTTATTTGCAGGCTCCATTCTCTTTCTTCAGCATGTTACCTCTGCATGATGCCTTTTAAATTAGCAGCCTCTGTAAGCCTTTCCCAAGCAAAATAAAACATAAGCCTTATCCTTAGGAAACTTTGCTTGAAACCCTGTATCACTCTCCACGCAAACTAACTTGGGAATTTGGTAAATGCTCCCAGAATTATACAACAAATATATATGAACGCTGACCTTTATTCTGTAAGGCTTGATCCAGATACCACATTACCCAACTAAGATAACTTAAGACAAGAATCTAATGAGTATCTTAGCTGTAATATTTCCCCAAGGCTGCACTGAAAGCTCTCATCTCTTTGTGAAGGTTCTGTTGTGATATCGAGGTGAAGACACTGAGGTAAATCTTAATTATGTTTTAACATGAAAATTTTGACACCACTACAGACTGTAAATATCAAGCAGCAGGCGGGCAGCCTGGGGGAGCAGTACGGCTACGTTGGGCTGCACGTACAAATAGCGCAAAGCCATTGGAAGAAAGGATCATGAAAACATCCAACTTCAAGGACAACACAGGATCCCCCACGATCCCCAAGTTAGGGAGTGCCATAGAACTAGGCTCCGATGTCTGATCGTTGCTCCTGCCTTCAATCAAGCTTTAAAACAGGCGAGCAAGCTGGAGCTCAGCCAGTCCAGCTCTCATGACGTCTGTCACCAAGGTCTCCTTCCCCAAGAGTCAGAACAACCAGGCTTCGTGGCTTTGCAGCATGACAGACTGAAACAATGTCACCATCCTTTTTACTTCTTATCTTGGCATTTTCTAAAGTTTTCAGACATCTTTCCTCTTCTTTATCTGTTGCCTCTTTAATGCTACACACACACGAGAAGAAGGGATGGACTTTTGCTTCTTGGAAGGTAGAGGGACTGAAATAGCCTGATGTAACGAAGAATCTCAGAGCAGCAGCCTCCCATCATGCCCAGCACAGCACTGTGGGCACCGTCGCTCTCTCCTCTGCACCGAGGTCTGACAAAAGGACATGTATCAGTATTTACAGAAACAGTTCCTCAAGGTCAAGGGATGGACCCACATCCACCACTTCCTATAACCTATTAATGTGGTCTACAGGGAGCAGACCCCAGCGTCTGCACAGGAAACACTGTTTTCATTTGTGCTCTCTGTGCGTTCTACATGCTCAAAATACTCATCCGAAGAAAAGCATAATTGATACCAGGAAAGCGTGTCAAGGGAAAGCAGACCTCTTCTGGGAACTCGTAGGTGAATACGATTCCTAAAGGTCAGTATACAGGCTGAAAGCACAAAGGAAACATGATCTGGTTTTAAAGTTCAAATCCAGGAGTCAGGAGACTTGGATTATGTTCCTGGCTGTACCACGGCTTTCGTGCACAATCACAAGCAACCCAGCCATCCCCTCTGTAACTCTGTTAAAAGCTGGGACACCAACACAGTGTCACTTTTCAGGCTTCCCACGAAGACCTGTAAATTAGTGTTTTATGAAGCGTTTTCTGCTCCTCAGAAAGAAAAAAGGAGCTAACTGAAGATAGACGCAGTGCTTAGAATTGCAAAGTATTACATTTATGATTGCTATTTACTGAGTCAAATTCTGCAGTGATTTACAACCTGTGCATTTCAATTGGCATCGATTTAATATGACTCACTGCATATTTTAATCCATCATCTGTGGACTCACATGGGATTCTAACACTTTCCAAGAAGCTAATTGCAATAGCAGAGGCTTCAAATCCCACCTATTTAAGGTCTAAGCATGGGTTATGAAGGATCTGCAAAAAAACCCCTTGCAGATTGAGATATCCATTTCACAAACAAGTTTCACTTTATTGTATAGTTTATTCTGATTGTTTGGTATTTTTGAAGCTCCTGTTGTTGCAGATTTAGCATAGCTATCACTACATATTTATTGCTACTTTGAGGCACACAAACAACTGATGTTCAACCCTGAAGGCATAAATTTGCCATTTGCCCCTGAGGAAGCCCGGGCACAGGACCGGCATTCCCGTTTCACAAGGATCCTCTCTACATCTTTCCATTTCAAAGAAATGAAGTAACCATTCACCTGATATGTACATCAGCCACGCCTGACACCTCTTTATGCTGTCGAAGACTGCCAGAAATCTTAATTGGGGTAACTGCATCAATCTGTTTGTACATCTCCTACACACGCAACAACAGCCTCCCTCTCAAGAAACCACAAAGCTAAGTATACACTTCAAAGGGTGAATCTCCAACCTACTTCCGCTGCTCCTTGCATCAAGAGCACTTGAGCTGTGAAGAAGCTCCAGGAAAGACTTGGCCTGTGGCGTGTACAGCCCAGCACCACCTACAGCAGCTGCAGCCTTGCGTCCCACAGGGCCAAGCAGCGGTGGCCTTACCGGCCAAGCAGCTCCGGCCCTGCTGGCCAAGCCCCGGCCCCTGCCCCACTGCAGCCAACCCACCTCCTGTCTGGCACTGCCACTGCCCTTCCTCACAGTATCACAGTATGTTTGGGATTGGAAGGGACCTCAAAAGCTCATCCAGTGCAATCCCCCTGCTGGAGCAGGAACGCCCAGGCGAGGTCGCACAGGAAGGTGTCCAGGTGGGTTGGAATGTCTGCAGAGAAGGAGACTCCACAACTTCCCTGGGCAGCCTGTTCCAGTGTCTGTCACCCTCACTGAGAAGAAGTTTCTTCTCAAATTTAAGTGGAACCTCTTGTGTTCCAGCTTGATCCCATTACCCCTTGTCCTATCACTGTTTGCCACCGAGAAGAGCCTGGCTCCATCCTCATGGCACTCACCCTTTATATATTTATAGAGGGCAGGGCAGGGCCTGCTGCGGTGCCCTCTGCTCAAGAGCTGGGGGTAAAAATACCAATTCCTGCCCAAATCAGGGCGGGAATGGGGGGAACTGAGCTTTGTGCCGGGCGAGTGAAGCGGTGCAGCTGAGCAGGACAGGCCGCGACGCCGGCGGTAGACATCCCGGCGCGGCCTGCTCCGCGCTACCCCTCCTCAGGCCTCAATGGGCTGCGAGGGCAGCGCAACCCGACAGGAGGAGGCGCGGATCGAACCTCCGCGGGACAGCCCCGCCCTGCCCCGCCCGGGCCCGCCCTGCCCCGCCCGGGCCCGCCGCCGCTCTGCGCATGCGCGGCCACCCCCTGGCTCGGGCCCGTTTCCAGCCGTTCCGGCGCGTTGGCAGAAGCGCGCGGTAGCGTCGGAAGTGACGCCACTGCCCTGGCCTGGCAACCGTTACCAGGGTAACCGGGAGGCGCGCGGGGGGCGCGGGACGAGGCCGCGGCGTCGCATCGAGCGGGGCGGCCCCGGCGGGCCCGGCCGCCCCCTCCGCGGTCCCTGTGAGGGGCCGGACCTTCCTTCGGAGGCCGCGAAGGGGCTGAGGGGGCGGCCGGGCTGGGCCCCGCCGAGCTCGGTGCCTGCCAAGCGCCTCCGGGCTGCCGTGGGCCTCGCTGAGGTGGTGCCTTCACCCGCCCTCAGCTCCCACCGAGGCCTCCGGGCTTCTCGTCTGTCTTCTTCTGCAGAGGTTTTTCCAGGACACCCTTATGAGTGATCAAATCCAGTTCATTGTTGAGAAACTCAATCAGGAGCCCTTCAGGAAGAACTACAATTTAATCACGTTTGACTCCTTGGAGTCAGTGCAGCTGTTGCAGCTGCTTAATGATGTTCTGGGGGAGATTGACCCAAAGGTAAGGAAGGCAATCAGAGCTGCTCACACCTGTGTAATTACGAACATTTAAAATGGGCTTGATGCAGAAATTTGCTTTTATTTAGGTCTGGCTCTGTATAATCTTGTGGCATGTTTGGTTTACCAAAATAGCTTGTATGAATCTTCCTGGAAATAAATATGCCTGGCAAGAATCCTTTCTGTCTGTAGATTTACGTGTTTTTGGCAAACCAGCAAATATTTCTTGGGCCAGGGATACTGCATCCCTGTCTCCTACAGACTGGTGACTGAATCTTTTCATTGGCATACAGATCTTGGTTCATACTGACAACTGCTGTGTTCTTAAGCCAAAAGTCAGGCTGTGTCTTGCACACATAGACAGGGCAGGAACTGACCAAGAACTGAACTTCATGGCTTAGCTGTTGCAATCGATATTGAGTCCCTCTCATTGAGCTACCAAAAGTGTGTACAAGATCAGAAGGGATCATTTGTACATCTGGGGCGCAGATACATGTGCCTCGGCGTGCTTGGATATCTGACTTCCTTGGTGGACGTAATTGATTTATCTGCATAGATGAGGTCCCATGAGCAGGGAAAATGTATTCCTAGGGTAAATTTAGAGAGAAAAATCCATTAGAAGAGAATTGAAGTTTGGTGACAAAAAGGATGTTCTGTATGAAGCATCTCAGCATCTCACTTCATTGACAATCACGTCATAAATGGATAAAGTCAATTGCTTTAGTGTTTCTAGTTAATGTGACTTGGGCAAACAGTGGATAATTAATTATTTTTTTTTTACTATTTAGCATGCTGTTGACATTAGAGAGGAGCTACCAGAACAAACAGGTAAAAGAATGTTGAGTCTTCTTGGCATCCTTAAATACAAACCTCCAGGAAGCATATCGGACCTGTGAGTATCTTTTGGTCTACAAATCGCTGTGAAACCTTTTACAGCTTATACAGTAACAACCTTTAATTCAGTAGCTGTGTGTATTTTTGACCTCGACTATCCCAGTGGGTATGTGTAAGGCCTGTCCCTATAGAAAATGGTGTAGGGGGTGGCAGCAGGAGAATGTCCCGAAAGCAGCAGCTGCTATTGCGGACTCAGCCAGGAGAGGGTGCGGCGTGACTGGCAGGGTCTGTCCCTGTCCCGTCCCCCCAGACCAGCTGTCCCAGGCTGGGTTACCCCCTCCTGCCCCAGGTAATAACCCAGAAAACCTCCACTCTTCCCACATTGCCTTCATTCCCGAAGAATATCACAAAAAACAAAGAGTCGGTTTTGCTGGCTTTATCCTTTTGGTGTGTCAGGGGGTTCTTATCTGTCTCAAAATAGCAGAATCGGGATCATAAATAGCAAACTGGCATCGTGAGTGTTTTCTCTTTTAATAGAATTAATAAAATCATTAGGCAAGTGGGGAGGGAATGTCAAAATATTGCAAATCATTTGTTCCAAGCCAGTGTTCTTTAGTTTGAGATTTATTGGTATTTTCTTTTTGTTGTTTCCTGTAGGAGTGCGTTTCGCCAGGGGTTAGTTACTGGAAGCAAATCTGTAATTCATCCTGTCTTACATTGGCTTCTTCAGAGGACCAATGAGCTCAAGAAAAGAGCTTACCTGGCACGTTTCTTAGTAAAACTGGAAGTGCCAGCAGAGTTCCTTCAGGATGATACTGTGGCTGACATCAACAAACAGGTACCATTTTTCATGAATGCCAACATTTTACGTTAATTAATTAGAGTGCTAATAGGAGAAGGTATAAATGAACTGGGGAGTTACTGTTGAGATATGTGTTCAAGTGAGTTGTGTGAAGCGCATCTTGGAATCAAAGATTCATAATAAGAATGCGTCTTGTCCACCTTTCTTCCAATAACCCTGAAACTAATAGGTAGCATTGAATTAAAAGGTTTTATGCCCCTTAAGTACTGGGTACTAAATAATGTTCAGAGCCATGTTGGCTAAGACAGATTTTTATTTCTTAATTTTTAGCCCCCCCTTTTTTTTTTTCCTATGATCTACAACATGGATATTTTTAGCTTTATCAATTACCACTTCAAACTAGTGCAGAAAATGTTATGACCAAAAGTCAGTGTCTCCTAATTGTCAATTGATTGTGTAGTATTCAGTGCCTAATATTTGTGTTTGCCTTATCCCCCTTCTGCTTCAACCATTTATTTTTTTGTGAATAAGTAAAAAATTTATTCTTTCCAGGCTGATATTCCTACTCGTTGTGTTCCTGAGCACTAAATGTTGATTTTAGGTAGTCAGAGTGGGTGGGTTTGAAATGTAAAGCTTAAAGTGAACCAGAGTTATGTTTTTTGATCTGTATTATCTGAGGTACATATTTACCTAAGTTTTATCTGGTTTTCTGTGCCTTTTGTTATGTATAATGACTTCAAAATCACGGTGGTTTGGAATATATGTAACAGTTAACTCAGTTTATTAACTGTGCACCAGTAAAGCTGTATTGTCCGACTGAAGCTTGACTAAGCCTTTTATATTTTTTGTTGTTGTTTCCACTAATAATATTGAATTTATAACTTGGAATAACTAAGCAGAAGTAGCAAAGAGAGAAGGGAATGCAGATTGTATGTTTTTTCAGTATGTCGCAGTCTTAATATGGATAAATATCCAGCTCCATTATTTCCATTACGTAAGATGTGTTCCTTTTTGAGATTACAGTAATATAACCATCTTATTAAACTAATATCCTGCTGATTAATTCAAAACAGAAGCTGAGGTAATATAGTGCCTCAATGTAATTTAACATTACAATGCAAATATTTACATACTAATTAATTAAAGAATTTAGCCTAAGCTAGTTAGATAATACAGGCTTGCAACAGAGTCTTTTAAGAGAAACATTTAAAACATAAGAGTTTGGGAATCTTAGAACACGGTCAAGTTTTATGGGTGCATTGAATCAAGCTCAAATGTACTTTTGTAAATTATTTAAATAAGATACTTGGAGTACTTACCACCTTCCCAATTGTGTTGTGATTTGGACATCGGATTGGCTGCAGTATATAATTTTAAAAGTAAGCAAATTCAGGCATAAATCTAGTTGTCTGGTTTTCAGTGAGTTGTCCTCAGGTGCCAGGAGTCCTTTTTTTTTCTCTGCTACAGAACCTGGGTGTTCTTTGGTCATTTGAGCATGTCACTTGCTTTGGGTACACATGGGGTTGCTGCAGCTTTTCCTTGGTGAAAGTGGGAGACCTTCCCTTCATTACCTGCAAATTGAACTATGCCCGTGTTTGAATCTTACAATTAGTCTTGAAATGTGTCCCACTAAGGAAAGGACTTTAGTAAAGTCCCCTTTGGAAAGAGGCAGAGAATCCACACACCAGAAAGCTGATGGACATCAGCAATTGTGGATACAGTTGCTCAGAGACTACCTGCTATTTCATTTTCTCTTAAAGCACTTCTGTAATGCACAAGTGATACAACGCAGGCCAGTTGCATTTTTACTCCTACTTTTTTGTAACTCATTCTGCATTGTCCAGCATGCACATACCTTATCATACCTTTATTTGCCATTTCATCGAGCTCTTTCTCTATTATCTTCTTCTCAGTAGCCATTTCATTGCTATTTTTTGGAATTCATTCCAGCTTGTCAGTGTACGTCTGATATTGAAACAACCAGAAATGAACAGAGCATTCTAGATGCTGGTTCCCCAGGGTTTTATAGAATAGAATTGCTGTTTCACTGCTCAGGGATATGATGCCTTTGTTTGAACTGGTCTTTGTCGTTGCCATTTTGTGTTCAACATTCATATCAATTGCTCTTTCCAGGAAGTAAAAAATGACTTGATGTTCCCTTTTTAGATTTTTCCATCTTACTGAATGGCAGTTTCTGTGGAGATTATCTTCCTTTAGATCTCAGCCTGCATTTCTCCAAGTTGAATCTAAATTTATTTCCTATCCATATTTCTAAACTCTTTCTGTCCCCTGTTATTTCTCTGCCCACACAGACTTTCACACTGCCTCTCAGTTTCAGATCACTGGTGGGCAATGTACTGGTGTGGAAGTAGCACAGTCTACTTCTCTCTAACTACCGAACGACATATATAATTCTCTATATTACACTGAGGGCACAATTATGCAATGTGTCAGAACTGTTTCTCACATGTAAAGTCAGGTGTGCTCTTGGACCGCTTTGCTTGATTGAAGCTCAGTGCTCTATAAATTCAGGGCCAGTTGCTTCGATCGCGGGTGTTGTTAGATCAAGCTCTTCCTTTTTGGGCTGATAAATTTATCTCATGTGATATACACAGATGTACAGTGAGAATAATTTGTTAATATGGCCTTGTCCCTTTCAGATAACATCTTATCTTCCTGTATTCTCTTATATTACAAGGGTAGAGGTGAAAATGCTGAAGAAATCTTCAAATGGAAGATGATGCACTGTGTTTTTTTTACTTTTTGCTTTGTATGTTGATAAGCTTTTGTGATGAAAAACGCCTTTAATACTTGTTCTCACCATATTTCTATTTCTATATTTAGTGTCTTTGTAGTAAAGCAACATGTTGATCTGAAAATCCTTAGACACAGAGCTCATTCTGAATGGCTTTTATTTCATTTTATAGTATGAAGAACTGATGGAAGCATTTAAAAACCTACATAAGGAGTGCGAGCAGCTCAAAACGTCTGGTTTATCTACTGCAGAAATAAAAAGGGTAAAAAAATCCGAGAAAATTGTGCGAGTTTTGTCGAGATTTTTTGTTCCTGTTTCTTTTTGTTGGTGTTGTAGGCTCATTGCAGTGGATAAGGTGCACAGGTCAGAGCTGGCATGCACGGCCGCTGCCTTTTTGAAACGTTTCTCTGTTGGCAAACATTCGAAAGTCCTCGCTCTGCTGAGATCTGAGCTTTGTGTAGCAGATTGGGAGACGAGGCTGCCAAGACTGTTCAGCAGCATTTTCAAATATTAGAACTCCCTTTCCTCTCAATGCAAACTGATAGGAAGCCTTTTGCTTTACTGATACAGGGTAATAATTGCAGAGGGTGTTGAATGAATTAAGAGCTTAAGTCAACAAAAATTATGATCCTGTGTGGCTAAGGTGTTAAGTAAAGCTATTTGCCCTTTTTCAGCAAAATATTTAAGTGTGTGTACAGCTTTCCAGTGAGACATATAGACAAGTTAAGCAAATGTTGAGATAACATCTAAATTTGGAGAATTTATTTCCCTTTCTCTCATAGCTTATTGATCCGTGGAGTCCTGATGTTGTAAAATAGGACTAAAGGAAAATAATAATCACATACATGTTTTAGCAGTAAAAAGTGTTTCTTTTAACACAATTTTAATATAAAAAGTGGCAGCAAACATCGCTTGTGTGCAGCTTCATGCAAGATTGTCTGCCCCGAAGCGGATAATGGTGGTAATATTAAGAACATATGTTAGACTGCATCAGGTGTTGAATTCATGCTGATTTTTGTTTGGTTGTTTCTCTTTGGTTTTATTTTAGAGAAAACCACCTGCTTTTATTTTAAATGTTCCCAGGAATCCTCAAGGATGCAGATGAAGGAATGTTAGCATAAAGAGAGTGGGAACTGGGTGGGAAGTAAGAGAGAGATTGGAGTCCTGGATGTTCTGGTCATAGATCAATAAAATTACAACCACTTCCGTGTATTAGGAGAAGAATTCTGATTTTCATATTAATTTGGACAGAATTTAGCCCAATCCATAATTTATTGTAAATAAATTAACATTTGTTTATCTATTTTTTTCTGCTTTTTAGGATATCAGTGCAATGGAAGAGGAGAAAGATCAACTCGTCAAACGCGTGGAGCGTCTTAAGAAGCGGGTAAGAAGAGAAGTAACGCTGTTACATTTCAGTGTCATCATCTTTGGCTTGCAACTCTGATTTTGGAATGCAAACAAGGATTAAGATAAACACACTGTATGTCTAGGAAGGAATCAAATAACTAATTGACCCATGGGGAATCTCCCCAGGCGTTAGTCCAGAGCTTTTAAGAATCTTGAGTCCAGCACTTCGCTGTCATTTCTGAGTAGTAACATGTATGGAGAGGAAGTGCTAAGTGGGCTTGTGAGACATGTGATCTCTTCAATGTATTTCTCAACTATCTGACAGTAACATGCACTATTTATCCACTTGCTGTAGGTGGAGACAGTACAAAATCATCAACGAATGCTTGAAATAGCAAGACAGCTTCGCTTAGAAAAAGAGAGAGAAGAATCTTTGGCTCAACAGAAACAAGAACAGAAAAATCAGGTACTGACATAAAAGCATACCCATTAAATTGTCATCAAATTAGATCACCATTAAAAATATAAATGTTTATGTACATTTTAAGGGAAGAGGCTTGACCCATCAAGTACTGAACACCTCATGCAAGGTACTTGGTTGCCTCGGTTGCCACTGACAACATCATTTAACAGTCCCAGGAAATGTTCCATGACTTTGTAGCACCCAAAGAAAATTCTTTATATTTACAGTAGCGATCAAATGTTTCCTTAGTTTGATTTGTATCTCTGTGCATCTGCACTAAGATTTCAGGGGCTGCAGAACACAGCAAGTACCTCAGCTTTTCACTGGGTGGAGGGAACACGTATTGAGGGGCAACCTTGGGATTTTAGTCCCCAAGTTCGACAGGGGGACTGTCAGACTTCCAGGAAGCACTGGAAGCAGCTGACATCTGAACATAAGGCTGGGTTTTATTTCTGACCTATGTTGTAAAACCAATGTATTTTAATAAAATGCAGTGTCATATTGTTACATCATCTCACCAAATTCTGTAACGTGAACTTCAACACTGTATTCAAAGGAGAAAAAACCCAGATTTCTAGTATTGCAGTTCATATCTGGATGTGGAATCAATGTGAATCAGCGGGCTTTCAAGCTGTTGGGTCTTTGCTTGAACCTGAGTGAGATCACAAGTAAAATGAATGTGATGTCCAGCTAATTCCAGTTCTTAGCACACATCTCTCTAAATCATAAAAATGCTAATCAGCTGTGTGTTGTTGGCAACAAGCTTTCCATGTGCTCTCAAGTTGGACAGCGGATTGCTGGAACAACTTGGCTGCGTTGAAATACTGCAGTGTAAGGATAGTTATCTGCCGCAATCCTGATTCTTGTGGTCTTTTTTTTTTTGGTTGTTGTTCTTCTAATGTTCAAACTACTCATATTTTTGGTTGAAAATTGCATAATGTATTTCTGCCATAGAGAAAATATCCCTTGGGAGTGCAAGAATATTTTCTTTAATTAACACTAGACAATATCAAGTAAACTCACACTGATTGTTGAAAATTTGTTTTGGCACATTCCCTTGTGAAACAGATAATCACCAGATGCTTATAGCTACCTTTTTTTTTTAGTATTTGAGATTATTTTTGATACATATTCAAACAATTTAAGCGAAAGACTATTTCAAAGGAATGAGCTGATGTGTGTCTGATTCTCTCTCCGAAGTTGTTCCATGCGGAGCAGAGACTGCAAAGGGCACAGCTGCAGCTGAAGGAGATGCATCATGCAGTAGTGGATTCAAAACCTGAAAGTAAGTAGTTATCTCTAAAGGCTGGGGGTTGACACTTCTCTTTTGAAAATGAACTCAAAACTGGGTGGCTGTCAATAATATGGTAGTGCTAAAAAGCCTATACACACTTAACAGAATCTAAAGAAAGAAATAATTTGTGTTCTAAAGGCCCAAGTCCTACTTTTCAATGTCCGTTTAATATTCCAGTTGCATCACATAACTGCTTCAGCAGCTGTTTTGAGTTAGAGATTTTTTTTCAGTCACCACCACATTGTGTTGTTATTACTTTGTAATTTTACTCTAATTTTTTTACGATGCTCATCAGGCACTGAACCACAAATGGAACTGAAAGAGTATCTGGACTATCTTCTTTACTCAAAGGGACCTGCAGCGGATTTTATAACTGTTCCGTTTTCGCAGTAGCTATCAGAGAGTTTATACAGCAAAGCTGTGTCAACATTTCTATTTCAGTTCCTGGGTTTTTTTAAGGCCAATGGAAACTTGGTGGGTTCAGTTCACAGATGTGAAGGTAACATAATAAAAAGCCAGTAAATATGCCATTTAATCAATGAGATGAAAATAAAGATGAAGTTAACATATTTGATTTCCTTATCTTGAGTCCTGCTTGCAAGGGAAAAAAAAAATGTTTAGATGTTCTGAAGAAAAACTTGGAGTCATTACTTCAGAAAGCTTGTGTTGAAATTTTGCCCAAACAAAGACTAAAGGACTAAGCCTTGTAATTGCTTTTCCCCACAGCAGATACAAAGACAGTGCCTGTAGTAGCGATTGCAGAATGCCAGCTGGGTTTTTTAAATAATTGAAATTAGGTGGCCACAGTGCACTTGAATGGGATTCCATTTATTTTAAAAGCTTTGGTCTACAGTTAGCACCATTTATTTTATTTTAAAAGCTCCCTTTGACTGCAGTTTGGTCCCTCAGCTGCCCACTGGGATCAGTGCAGCTCGCGTGCTGACAAGTCAGCGCCTGGTTGGTAGGCGTGATTTTCACTGGGAGACAGATACCTGCCTGTAAAAGAATTTGAAAATGATAAAGTTGTTAATGAGTCGAAGCTTTTTTGTTTGTCTTACAGACGCGTCCTCCTTTGATTACTTCATCTAACCAATTTAGGATGAAGTACTTTAAAGAAACGTAAAGGAACTCTTTAAGGAACGCAACTAGCACATATTCATGGGTATCACTAACGTGCAGTTAGCATCAGTCTGCTTTAGCTGTGCCAGGAAAATACAGGTTATTGTTAGTAGGTTTTTAATACCTAGAAATATAATATTTAGAAGACTTTGTATCACGACAACCAGTTGACTGTTAGGAGATGTTTTGTAGACTAATTAGTGATACTGTTTTCCACAGTATGGTCCTTCCCTGGGTATTAACTTCAGAATTACTCAGTATGTTTGACTGCACAGAGGCAGTTGCTGCTGGTAGCGTCAAACACCACACATGTGCAGTTCCCGTTTTGTTGTTCTGGATGTGAACAGTATTTTTATTAACGCTGACCATTAGTTTGAATAACCTGGCTGATGGTTTCTCAGCGCGGTTGCCATCTTTTTACTTTGAATAGCTCTGCTGGAACAAACACAAATTGTTTAATGCCAAGAGGCAAATCAAATGACTGAAATTCTTGATCTCTGTCCATTTTAGAGAACATTATTGTTCACTTTATTGGCAGAAATATGGAGTGGATGACTAGCTGGAAAATATTGATTAAAATAATGTCTTAAGATGATTGTTGTAGATAAAGAGTGAAATGGCAGAGGAATTGCTTTGTACAGATGTCTATTCTATGTCCTTCCGAACACTTGATAAAAAATAGACATTTAGGATACTATTATTTAAGTATTTCGTTTGAATGAAAACAGTAACATTTTTCTTTCCCTAAAATTCTGAGGTTAAATGATCTCCAACGCTGCAGACCACATTACAATTAAAGTTATAGATGTATTTGGTGAAGGAGAATGGCTTATGTGGAACTTTATTTCCATCTTTAAGTGATTAATAAAGTCACTGTCAATTCATGCAATGTCAGAGCGCTTTTAAGCTAACTTGATATCTTTGGGAATACAAGTCTGTTTGTGATATTAAACAAAGTGTTGGCCAGATAGTCTATAAAATCAGTGCTCCTCTTTTTAATTTTTTTCTTTTTAAAAGAATCAGTTGTTGCTGCAAATGCTTTTGGTGTAGGAGGCACAATTGGTAACCTGTAGAGGGAAAAGCAGCAGCAGTCTGAGTGCAAGGTGAATTGAGGTTTAGATCCATTAGCAGAATTATGTAGAGAAACTTCCCTCTTGTCTCCATGACTGAGCAAGCACTAAGAAACTCTTTCTCCCATCCCTCTCTTTGTGATCATCATAATAAAAAAGATTGAATGGAAAACATGAGGAGTTGCTCTTAATAGCTCTTCACATGTAAATATGTGGTTGGCAGAACCTTGCTAAAATAACCTAGGGCACAGAGCCAGAGTTTCTGTGCAGCTTACGTATGTACATTTTGTAACCATAAGTCAAAGTTAAAACATTAAAACCAACATTTCTATGTGTAATGGAAAGATTTAAAGTATGTCTGCTTTTCTTTCCTCTAGCCTGGGAATTTGAAGAAAGAATGCTTTTCACTGAAAAAAAAACCTGAAACAAAAGCTGCTCTATGTTTGGTTTTTTAAGGTTCTGTTAAGCAGCAAAAATAGCTCTTAGGTAGTTACTTCTCCATATGTTGCACCATACAGGAGGAAAAATATACCTGAAGTATTTAGGAAAGAAACTACATTAGTCATGAAGGATGTTGACATCATCTTGTCTTTCCCCAGTGAGATGTCAGGTTTTAACTCGCTTCATTCTTGTTGCACCACCAAGAGTGAGCAGGATGCAGAACCAGCAGCCATCAGTGTTGGAAGGAAGCTGGTAGGAGCTCTGAGGTTGTCTGAGATAAATCCAGATTGTGGTCAAGGTTGTACCCTGTGAAGTCAGCAGGTCTCCACTCTTGTGAAAGCAGCTGTTTAGGTGCGGTTATTTCCTGGGTTTAGTGTCATATCTACAACAAATTATTTGGTCATGTACATTTTATAAGAAAACAGGAGTCATACAAGAAATTAAATATAGGCTACATGTGCAGATTTTTTTTTTCTTTTGGCTACTAAGAGGAAAACAAGAAATTAGTTTGATTAAATTATTAATATTTAATATCAGAATAATTTAATCAATATCACTTTGATTTCCCCACCAAAGACCTAGGTTATAAATATCAAATCAGAAGCTGTGTTCCCAGTCAGTTCGGAGGTGCTGATTGAGCTCACAGTGTATGTGGGAAGCTTTGCTGCATTTGCAGAGGTGAGACATTAAAATGTGGTTCCTCCTGCCCAGCTCCGCCGTGGGCTGAGGAGCATTGGAACCAAGATCTTCTGCAAGAAAGAAGTGGGAATTCTCTCCTAGCGAGTCCAAGTGTTGCTCAGGCAGAGCCGTAGAGCCGAGTACCTGCTGGCTGCTGCACGCACAGGGTAACGCTGCTCAGCTTTCTGAAACCAGGGCTGGTGCTGTTTGATTTGCACAAGATAAATGACCTTTCCACAGAGGGGAAAAGGATGTGTGCTAGTGTTGCTTTTCATAAACACATTGGAGTAAACTGCTGGAAAAGAGGAATTCCTGCTCAGTTTTAGTTTGTGTTGACTTTGTTAGCAGCGCTGCTTTCCCTGGGGTCTGTTTTCTTTCTTCCAGTTCTTGAGGCTTTCTCAGGAACTCAGAACGGCAACTGAACCAAGTAGAGGATCTATCAGGACGCTGTTTCTAGAGGTAAACAGTGTCAGAACAACGAGGGCCCCTTTTTCTAGGCTTGTATTGCACTTTGTTCTGACCTCCTCCTTTTGCCAGTCAGTCATACGGTCAGCACTCTGCTCTCCCTTACATCTTTTCCCATCTCTGTTTTGGCAACATCAGCTGCACTATCGTGTCTCTGGACTCAAGCTTTTCTCTGCTTGCGCAGCGTATGAGAGAGACAGAGACTGCGAATGTCTTGTTTTTCTTGGCATTTCATGGCGATTCCATATTCTCCCAAATATGGAGAGAAAACCCTGATCCTTCAAAAAAACCCCAACTCTAGCAAGTAGTTTAAAAAAGTACCTAGAATACTTACCTTCGAGACATCTGGATCATGAAAAAGATTCTGAAATACCTATTCCCACTCTCACCTGACATGTGACTTCCAAATCTTACTGTAATCCTTGGCACAGGTGTCTTGGAGGAGTAATTGCACTGAAGTGCCTGTTGTCAGTGGAAGACGGTGTAATGTAATTTAAATAGATGCTTTATTTGATTCTGTCGCATTTTTCTAGCTGCGCATTGTTCTTATCTGCGTGTATCTCTGTTTATTTTTAAATTATCTGTTAAGGAGGCTAAATTACTCTCCCTAGCAAGAGCCAGGTAAGCACAATAATACACAGAGTGCATCAGGCTTGTGTGGAGCGAAACTTAGAAATGGGGTTGCTTTTCTCAACAGAATTTTGGACGTTACTCAGCAACTCCTTCTTGTTTTTTCCATTTTATCATTATTTTCAGTGTTCTCAGTCTATATACTGTCCTGAAATTGAGTGCTTTGTTCTTACAAGAAAAAATAGTCCGCTATTTACAGGGAGGCAATTTATACGTGTTCCAGCAATGGAACAGACCCTTAAAGTAGGCATACGTTAAATTGTGCTCATTTTAAGGCCTTTTTAGAAGCCAGATTGAAGTTTTATTTTAAGGAAGGATTTCCAAGGATCATCTAAATTAAAAAATCTTTATCAGGTAACTACGTGTTTCTTTGAGCGTTGAGAAGAAGACTCAAATGTTATGCTGTTGTTATTGTAATCTGCTGATAAATACTTTAATGTGTTGGTGAAATCAAGCTTAATTATCTGCTGCGTTGCTTTTATAGACACACACTGATTTAATTCATTTTTAAGGTTTAATGAAGAAACTAGAAGAGGAGATAAATTTCAATTCATACCTGGTTACTGAGAAAATACCAAGAGAGCTTGAAAGTAAGAAGAATTCAGCGTATTTCTTACAAAAGGTGGTTTCAGAGCCAGCTATGAGTCAATCTGATCTCAGTGTCATTGAAATCAAGGTAAGTTGAGCAAGGTCACACTCAGTTTGTGTTCTGTAGCATAGCCGAAGGTTCTTGTACACGGGAGGTTATCTTATATTTCATTCCCAAAGAAACATCCCTTCAATTTTAAAGGAAAAGAAGATGTGTTCATCACTAAATGCAAACTCTCAGATAAGGTTTTTGTTTGTCTGGTTTTAACAAAACAAAACACAAAGCAAACAATCAAACCAAACCCCAAACCCAACCCTCTCCTTCAAGGGTTTGTTATTCTCTTTCTCCATGAGGTAACCTTTTAATTTGTTGTATTTTGGAAGTAAGTTCTTAATAGATAATAAAAGCATCTACTATACTTGGCTGTTACCGCAGCACGGCCTTAGCATTCTTTTAAAAGTCAGTCTTCTATTACTTCAGCACCTTAAAAAGGAGCTGAAGTGCACCAAGCATGCTACTATCCCGCATTTTATAATTCATAAACCAGGAATTTATTCACAGAAGGGAATTCTTATGCTGTCTTCAAATTCAAGCCCGTTTTAGCTTTTGTAAAGGAGTAGAATTTACAGGATATTTTTTTTTTTCGGGTGTTGGAGTATTTTTAGTCCTATTGAGCACTTTATTTGAAATACTTGACTCCCAAAGCACACGGGTATTGCTCACAGAGATGTCCGGGTAATGCCCAGCACTAGAACTGCATTATGTTTTCACTTCATTGGCTTTCAGCACATATTTACACTGCTTGCTTATCAGCACTCATCTCGTTAGCAGAGAATTCAAGGAAGGTTGCTAGGGCTGTGGTTTCCACGGCTGATGAGAGTCCCGGTGTAGCATTAAGCCAGGACTGGAAAAGCTGCGCTCAGCACTCTCAGTTTGGGTTTCCAGATGCAGTGGGATCTAAAGCTCCAGCCAGAATGAAGATCAACAGTTTGAGACTCTGGGCAAACAAGTGAATTTTGCAGCAGTACAAAGAAGGTACCATAGAGCTGGAATGTTCACGGTCTGTGACTCTTCCAAGTATTGGTGAAACTTGGTGCCACTTAGTCTTTATTTGCTCCCCTTCAAGCTTCTGATAAATGGTTGAGTGAAGAGGAATTTTAGTTAATATTGATAAAATTACACACTGTATGTGGCAACCTCAGTCTTTTTTCTGTCTGTACCAATTTTCTCTCCATGTATGCCGCTTTACTTCATTTTCAGGGCCAGCGTCATGCTCCTGCCTTATCATAAAGGCACAGAACTGGAAATCCAAAAACAGCCTCTTCCTGGCCAATGCTTAATGACTCATTGGGTTTTTTGGGTTTGTTTCTCTGCTTTAAAAATGGAACTAGCTGAATTGTGAATCTGGTCTGCAAAGCATTTAATACTTGGAGAAGACAAAGAAATAAAGCTTCATTTCCTTAGTTTTCTAATCTGTCTTGCAGATAAATGAAGTAAACGCACAGATTAATCAGCTTATTGAGAAAAGAATGATGAAGTATGAGCCAATCGATAGTAAATTTTCTATGTATCGCCAACAGGTAAGAAGGAACAAAATATATTTTAAGCAGAACTGGCTGAAGGGAAGAAGCCAGAGAGTCGTGGTCAATGGGGCGCAGTCCAGTTGAGGCCTGTATCTAGGGCAGTGCCTCAGGGGGCAGTGCTGGGGCCGGTATTATTCAATATATTCATCAGTGATTTGGACGAGGGCATAGAGTGCACTATCAGCAAGTTTGCTGATGACACCAAGCTGGGAGGAGTGGCTGACACACCAGAAGGCTGTGCTGCCATCCAGAGACCTGGACAGGCTGGAGAGTTGGGCAGGGAAAAATTTAATGAAATATAACAAGGGTAAGTGTAGAGTCTTGAATCTGGGCAGGAACAACCCCAGGTTCCAGTATAAGCTGGGGAATGACCTATTAGAGAGCAGTGTAGGGGAAAGGGACCTGGGGGTCCTGGTGAACAGCAGGATGATCATGAGCCAGCACTGGGCCCTTGTGGCCAGGAAACCAATGGTACCTGAGGTGGATTAGAAGGGGATGGTCAGTAGGTCAGAGAGGTTCTTCTGCCCCTCTGCTCTGCCCTGGGGAGACCACACCTGGAATATTGTGTCCAGTTGTGGCCCCTCAGTTCCAGCAGGACAGGGAACTGCTGGAGAGAGTCCAGCGCAGGGCAACAAAGATGCTGAAGGGAGTGGAGCATCTCCCGTGTGAGGAAAGGCTGAGGGAGCTGGGGCTCTGGAGCTGGAGAAGAGGAGACTGAGGGGTGAGCTCATTAATGTTTACAGATATATAAAGGGTGAGTGTCAGGAGGATGGAGCCAGGCTCTTCTCGGTGACAACCAATTACAGGACAAGGGGAATGGCTTAAAACTGGAACACAAGAGGTCCCACTTAAATTTGAGAAGAAACTTCTCGGTAAGGGTGACAGAACAGTGGAACAGGCTGCCCAGGGGGGTTGTGGAGTCTCCTTCTCTGCAGACATTCCAACCCGCCTGGACACCTTCCTGTGTAACCTCATCTGGGTGTTCCTGCTCCACGGGGGGATTGCACTGGATGAGCTTCCGAGGTCCCTTCCAATCCCTGACATTCTGTGATTCTGTGATTCAGAAGCAGAGCAATTTGAGTCATGAGTTGTTTTACATACTGATTTTTTTTTTTTAATTTATTTAGCGTAAATCGGTAGAAATACATAATGACGGAGGACAAAAAGGAAATAAATGGCTGTTGAGCATATGTGTGTTTAGGGCTGAGTCAAACAGTTGCTTTCAGGCAGTCGGTGAGTTGGTAGTCAGTGCTGTCTGTGGCTGTTTGGTGCTGCCCTTCTGCTGCATCACTGGAATTCTGGAGAGATGGGTTGGAGGAGCTGTTCTGGTAAAGCTCCAGCTGTGGATGGATTCTGAAATGCAGCCCCTGGCTGCGACGCTGCCTTGCGCTGGATCCCTTGCTTCTGTTTGACCCCGCTCTATAACATTTTTCCCATTACATCTACTAAGAAGGTATTCCTTGATATTTTTTTTTTTTTTTTAATTTTTCATCCTGAGGCTGTAAAATAGTCTTTCTATAAAATAAGCTCTCTGGTCTAGTCTTAGTAAATTCACAAGTTATAAAAAGGATTTATGAACTCCAAGATTTTCAGAACTCACACAGAAATGCGAGTGATTTCTTTTCCAGGCAACCTGTGCTGCTGCTCATTTTATTGACGATTTTCATGATGATGCTTGTGGTGACAGTTTGAAAAATAAAAAGGGCTTAAATAAAAAGTATCAGTGGGAGGAAAAACATTGTGATAAAATCCATGATACAGTTCGATCAGATGGGCAATATGAAATGCTCCATTTTGTTTAGTGAGAGATGCTCTTCTTCCCAGAGAAAAGCTCCGTAATGTGCTGGTAACAAACATCGACTGGCTTGTGGTAGAACTGTGTTCCATGGAGAAACACACGTTGTTCTCACAAAATAATATATACATTGTACCGCAGTTTGTCACTGCAGAGATCTCATGAGCAAAGAGCTGAGATACCACCCCAGCAGAATTCTAGATGTAATTTTAGAAATAAAGCTGATCCTTTTAGCCTAGTCAGAGTATATTTTGCTTTGTTTTTTCTTAATTTTTCCCTTGCACATGAAGAAACCAACTATCCCTCCAAGTTCATGCACGTGCATCTAAATAAATGTGTTATTTTAAAGTATTTTTTAATAGTGTAGTTTGGCAAGATAAAACTGTTTGGGTTTTTTTTCCCCCTGAACTAATGTGTACTTATGTTCCCAAAGCTGCTTCTGGTCAGACGTTAGGTACCCTTCGATATTCTGCCTTGTATAAAATATTATCTTTTAAATGCTTTATTTCCTAGACTCAAAAAAGAGAGAATAATCTGTAATCCACACTATTTCTGCACTGTATTGCTTTATTCATCGTCTCGTAGCTATTTGCCAAGATTTAGTGGCTCGGCTCTGCTGTTAGTGTAACATATTTCTGTAGGTTGGAGTAGGTTGGAGTTATAAAAATCTGTATTATGACATTTTTGAAATCTTGGATAACTTTTCGGTTAAGCCATGTTGGTGTGTCTTACATATGCGCATAAGAGACTCAGAAGAAATGGAGCAGCTAAAATGCCTCCTTTTTTTTCAATGAAAATGGAAAAATGCGGTGAAGAAATGTAAATGTAAAATGTATCAACGTGAATCTGGAAGAAAAGGGTATACGTGAAATTTCAGCTGTACTGAAGAAATTTGGGGGTCTGCAATCAGCTTCAGTGAAGTTGTGGTTTAACCCACCGTATATAACGTGCAACTGATGCTTTTTTCTGCGAAGTGATGCGCTCACGTTTCCTAATGTCCATCAGTTTCTGACAGTTCAAACGTGTTTTCAGTGGTGCAACGACTGAAACGTAATGGATTACATTTTACTCATTGTTAAACAAGGCAATTTGTATTTCACTTCTCCGTATGCATTTGTAATTATTGTGCAGGCATCTATAATTGCCCGGAAGAAGGAAGCCAAGGCAGAAGAGCTTCAGGCCGCCCGGGAGGAGCTGTCGGGCACGGAGCGGCAGATGCTGCACAAGACCAGCCAGGCCCACGAGCTGGAGGGCTCCGAAGTTCTGAAGGGGGAAGAGGTAACGCAGGGGAACGGGGGCGTCCGCAACAGGGAATTCCTATGGGATGGATCCAGTTTTGGTAACTCACCTTTTCCTTTTAACTTCACATGACAATAACCAATTCCACAGCATCTTATCCATCTGTATAGTATGTCGTCAAACTATACGGCCTCAGCTTTGCAACAGATCGGCCTCTGCGCACGTGTCATCAAATTCCAAAAATTTAACATATTTGAAGCCTTTTTAAAACAATGTGCAAATAATACAATGCTCTCCAGTGCTTTCCAATATTTATACTGCAGCAGTGCTTCATTTGTAGCTATTTTCAAATTATTAATTGCAATTATTCACATTGGACTTAATAGATTGCAGGGTATATGAGGACTTAATTTTGGGCTGCCTTGAAGTTTCAGACTCAGAGTCAAAACAATGTCAATATAATCACAATGGTATGATGGTAAATAATTATCTATAAAAGTCAAGACTAATGAAGGGATTAGGAGTTCAAGTGAGAATTCATGTAGATTATTTGATGTATAAAAAAAATCTGCGTTATTATCCATTCTCTATATGATATATGATCATGAAGCATAATACCAGCAATTATTAGCGATGCAGTTAGTCCTGTCATATTTATTACCTGCAAAAGCTTTTACTTAAAAATAAGTGTCCCCAGACCCTCCTGAAGTTGATCTGCAGTACAGACATTGAGTAGCATGATCAGCAGAGTTGTATTTGCAGCTGAAATTCTCAAAGCTGCTGCTGCTGCTTCAGAAGTTTGCAAAGAACAAGGCTGCTGCAGCTGGGCCGTGGTTTGTCAGCAAAATGAATTGACTTTTTGTAAGACAGTGATTTTTCTCAGTTTGGAAGAAGCTTGCTAAGTGTATTTACAGGCAGAATCACTAAAGCAAAGAATATTTTAGCTGCATCATTCTCGGACTTAATGTATCTTTTCGTTCCCTCATGTATTGTCTTTGCTTGCGCTGCCATCATTTCTCAAGAGTAACACTCTTCGCTTGCCTTTTCTTTGTTTCGGTGCTTTTTTTACGCACTGCTCAATGCAGGGAACGCCTGTGGTGGAAGGGCCTCCCTTCCTGATGCCACGGGACATGCCAGCTCCACAAAAATCACGGCTCTTTGAGAGGGGGTTTAGAGACTGAATCAAGTACGGAGTGTGTCTGTGTACACACAGCACAAAGGCTTCCTGTGTGATATGGAATCCATGCGTACTTCACTTGAGCCTTCTTGCCATTCTCCCCTTCTGTAAATCAAGATGAAAGCTACAGGTGGAGGCGATGGCACAGGGGCTTTGAAGAATTAAGATGTTGATATGCTATACACATTCCATAGGTGTTCCATAAGTAACAATAATAAGGAGACCACTGCGTTAGATTTCTCTCCACTACAAGGTTTTAATCCCCAGTGGGTATGTTGCTAAAATCTTGGACAGCTTTTTAAGTAAAAATAAAACCAGAAAGCAGACAATCTGTGTTTCAAGACATGTGAAATGTTTAATTATTCAATGAGAATGCATTACCAAGACAGCAACATATGTTTTACATTATCTGTAAACGCACTGTAAGGTAAGAAAGAATTGTTCTTGAGGGGGACAACATACTCTGATCCAGAGGAATTCAAGGAGAGCAGGGTAGGAGGGAAACACGGTTACAGAACCTTGTAAGAGGATTAATAATGAACAATTTAAGTTAATTGTCTTACACAAGGAAGAGGCTCAGGACAGGAAAAAGACAAGACCTGTTTTGAGCAGAACCTGCATTCCGTTTGTTAAAATATGTTCTGCTTTTGACTTTTAAAATCTTTTCAAGTCTTTATTTTGAGGAGCGAAGAATAAATCGTAGAATCATAGAACACCAGGCTGGAAGGGACTTCAAGGATCATCTGGAAATGACTGAGCACTTTGCACAAAACCATCAGCTTAAAATAAGAAATGTTTGTCTTTTCCTAAGAAGCATTTGCTGTTTTATAAAATAGTGTCTGCATGTTGGCCCAAGGAAGCCAGTGTCATACAGTCTGTGTCCTGCTCTTGGTTGTTACTTTATTACATATACTGTAGTGGTGCTTGCAAGCACTGGTGTAAAGTGGTAAAAAGAGCGTCTCTTATGGCTAAAAACTAGGAAAGGATTTGAATTCTTGATAGTTTTGATAGCTGCTTTTTCAAAGGTTGCAGTTTCCTCATCCTATCATGCAGATAGTGGTATTTAATTCTTTTGTAAATGTCTGCTGTCAAAAAATGCTGCATAGAACCTTGGTACTATCGTCTTCGTATCTCCTGAAAGCACATGCAAACACCTGTTACAGAACCGGCGCTGCCTCCGGCTGGGCTGTGAGAAGGCAGGACTGGGAGGTGAGACAAGCTGGCAGGGGAGAAGTGATGAAGCACAAGTGAAGTGAACAGGTTCTCTCTCATCAGGAAAAGTCTCGGTTCATCACTCACCAGACAACCTTTTGCTAGAGACTCGTTTCTGATATGTTATGCTTTTAAACTTGTATTTTCTGGTTCAATGCTCTTGCTCCAGCTCTGAGCCAACACCAGAGGCAATCTCGGTTCATGTGGCGGTGAGTCGCTGTTACACGTGTGCGGTGGGGACAGACAGAGGTTGTACGCTCAACCTTCACTTTGCGCTGTGTCAACCAAGAGCTTCCTTATGCTTTCTTGTTGCAGTCACACACATTTCACATTTAGTTCCTCCATTGTCAAAAAGGAAGAAAGAGATGTTCTTAACAAATCACTTTGCTGTCTGAAGTTTAAGATGGGCTTTTAATCCTGCCGTGTTTAACCTGTCTAAATGCTGCAGTTAAAGAATTTTCTCCTATACCCAGTATTTCTCATCTTCTCTTGGTCTCGCTTTGCTGCATCCTCTTTCATCATAGCACTTGGAAGACTTGGCCATTGATGAATTAGTGCCTTCCTACCCTTCCTACCCCGTACCAGGATTTGGAGCTCCAGTTGAGGTCATCTTAGCACTTCACCAAAAGGTCAATCCTGGCTTATGTTTTTAGGTGCTAGCATTTTGTTTTCTTCTCTAATAACAAAAAAGAATGTTAAAGCATTGTGCTGGGTTTGAGAGGTTGTATGGCTCGATAGAAGAAACAGCAGGGAATAAGCAATTCATTGATCAGACACACAAAAAAGTAGGAATAAATTGTCTGCTTCGGGGATTATGAAATCTTTTTAAGTACTTCAAAGTACAATGAGCATGGGGCAATCTTGGCAGGCTCCGAGCTGCAGCTGTCACATCCTGAAAATTAGGGAATCAAATGTTGACACTTAGAAGGCTAGATGGTTCAATTACAAGTGATCCTAGGTAAAGCTGGGATATTTTTAGCTCTTTACACAACGCATTGTACTTTGCAGAGTTCAGCGTAGGGCCCCAAGAACCCAGACTTCCCCAAGGTATCAGAATAGAACAGTATCATCGCTGTGCTTAGCTGCAGCGTTGAAATGAATATGGTTTTGAGAAAGCGGCACAGAAAGCCCTATTGGCTTCTCAACAGATACGCGAGGTTTGCATATTCATTTACATAAGGAGTTTAATTATTTTCATACAAGTGCTCGTCCTTGCCTACCTGCCCCCCGCTATAGTGATATTAAAAGAGGTTTCGATTTGCAAACAGAGGAAATAGTCAGTCTTGGCCCACTGATCTTGTCACTTTTCCTCTAAAACTCTTGGGTCCATCTGAATCCACCAGGAACAGTTTTCCACGTCCAGACTAAGTGGAGGGATTTGTAAGAGAGTGTCTGTAAGGGAACTCACAACCTGAGCATTAAACGCTTTAAGCTGAGACGCAGGGTATATATTATCCCATCTGTTTGCCGTCTCTCTCTTAACTTTTCACGGGGTACAGTTACATTCCTGTCTATCAAAGGCTCCTTACGCATGAAAATAGGAGAGTAGCTGGTAGTCAAGTTGGGAGAACAAAAGTGGCAAATCTGTTGGATTCTTGCAGAAGCCAGAAGCTTTTTGCTGTAAGAAGGTACCCACCATTTATGCCAAATGTATGCGGTGATTCAGACAGATCTGAACTGAACCGACTGCGCTTGCAGCACCCGCTGGCGTGAATAAACCATCCGTTTTATTGATCTGTGCATTTCCAGTGATAACAAAACGGGTTTTCATTATAAAGACTCTGATTGATCCAAATTATTAGTAATGGTTACTTTAATATGTCTTTCCTGACCAGAAGCAAGCACGGCTAGAAGAGACATTCTAATTAATGCTAATGAAGAATTTTCCTGATTGATGTGTCCGATGAGCAGCCTGTAGGATTTTTTCATTTTAATAGATTGGGGTAATACTGCTCGTATATTTTAGAAGTTTGTCCTTCTACGTATGAGTTATTAACTATATCCAGCAGTGGCTGTCCTCGCTTCAATTTAGAGGGGTTTAGCAAAAAATACTGGGAATATGTCATGATCACAAACTTTTCCTAATGGAATTTTAAGACTTTGGACAGTCTGTGTCCTGTTAATTGGTCTAGATAGAGAATTAAAACATCTGTTCCTCAATTCTTAATAAAAATAGAGATAGTCAGCTAAGATTTTCTGCAATTATTGTGCTTATGCAAAACTTTTTATTAACAGAACTGTTTATTTGGAACCTGTTTAGATTATGCATTTCCGAATAATTTTTTTTTACAAGTAATACTTTATTTTCCGTAGTACTTTAGCATGAAGAATATTTTTATCCCTATAACACAAATTGATACAGTGATCCAGCAAATGCTATTTTCAAAGCTTTGACTCTGAAGTGAGGGATTAATGTGGGATTTGTTCTTCTCTGAAAACAAGCTTAGCCATTTTCTCCTTTAATGATAATCTAGGAGTAAGAACCTTGTGAAGGCTTCACATGGCACAAATTTAGTTTTAAGGAGGTGAAATGATGGCTTTATGGTGAAAGCATAAGACTAAGCCTTAGAGGAGCTGGGCTTTGATCCCAGTTCAGCAAAGCACTGAAGCGTGTGGTCAACACACGTTGTCCAGACAGGGGTGACCTGCCAGACTCTGGTCCTGGAGAAGCCATTTCAGTAGCTGTGGTTCAGTTTTATCATATTTCGAATGGTCGTAATACTTAATTATTCCACAGAAGTGCGGTCAAACTCAATCTGGTGATAGCAATCGCTTTCACATTGTTATAAGTGGAGAAGCATGAAGTACCGGTGGTGTTGGATTATTATTACAGAACACAATACAGGAAATCTGCTCAGGGATGCTATTGGAGATACCTGCGTTATGTGTGGGATCCAAGTCCTGTTTTCATTCACTCTATTTCATAATCTAGATTCCACGCTCGTTATGTGACAGTCACCCATAAAAACAGCCAAGTGCAAAAGCACCATCTTTCTTTGCCTCCATTGGCACAGTTTTTATATCTCAGGGGGCTCTGCCTTGGCCAGCAAACACGGGTCTCCGGGCTTGGTTACTTAAACCGCTCACTCGGTGCCAGCATTTGGTTCTTGTCCAGTCATTTAATCTTTGAAGCTTAAATAACTATTTGTGTGAAGCTGCTTGAGGAAGGAGCGCTCGGCAGCGGCCGCGGGCCGGGCTGGTCCGTTCTGTGGCTGCGGGAGTGACGGAGGTCGAGCCGCTGCGTGTCTGTCCAGGGACCCGCTCTATGGGAAAATGCTGCTGCTCACAAATGGATTCCTTTTGCTTAGTTCACTTTAATGTGAAGCAGTTCAACAATGTTATTCTTTGGTGAACTATGCAAATTATTTAGAAGACCTTTTGCTGCAGTAAAATACGATGTTTTATAGCATCTTGAGGGCTTGATTTCTCATCTACATACAGATGCGAGCATAAGATGTATAAAGCTTCACAAGTAATGCTCACCCAAATGAAAGCACATACAAGCAGCTTATTTATTAATGTTATTATAATTTTTGCAAACCTACCAAATGATTCTCAGCTTTTAGGCTGAAGAAACCTGATTTTGCCGTAAGATCCCTACATGCTGCTGATTTAAGTGGAGCCATATCTAATAACTCTGGCTCTGAATTTGGCCCTGGATCTCCAGAAACCTTCAGTTGGTGGGGTTGTAAGGGACTAATCTGTGCTACGTTTGCAGTAGATGAAGTCATTTGAAAATTCTGATTGATTTTCCACAGGTATTATCAGTTTGGTACCATTGTTTATATCTTGTCTTACCTGGTTTGCTGCAATAAAAGCTCTGTGAAAGCTTAAGTTTGCTTTTAAAAAGCCAGAGATTACAATGATCAACAGCCATCCATCTGCTAAAAGAATAGGTTCCACTTGTCAATGTGAGCAACTTGGAGTTCATTTGGGATGAAATTTTTATTCTATAGTCCTAACTTAGTCAACTATTAATAGAACATTGGTGGAATCGGTTCTTTAATCAACAAGATCCTTTGACTTCCATTGTAAAATACATTATGCTTTGGATATTGAATATGCAAATACTCCACCTCCCACTCGAGCTATTTTCAAGATCTTATAAGTAGTTATAGAAGTGAAGAGAAGAATAATTTGCTTTTCATCTTGGGATAAACTGACAGAAAATCGTTCAGATTTGAGAGCAGTATGTGGTCACATACAAAGTAAGTTTCATCGTTTACATCATTCTTTACTATATTCCACTGGTCAAATGAAATATCTCCGGAATCATTCCATCAAGACAGACAGCTCTGTTCCCCTTAAAGATGGTATTTATACTTTTATAATCTCTGAAAATCCCAGAAAACTTGGTATTGTTTAAGCCATGAAGTCTTTTGTATTAACTAAGAGGATATACTTGAATTTGCTATGAAAAAGAATGAATTCTGGTAAGACTATCTGAAGTGTGCCAGTGATCCAACGCAGAGCGTCGGACTGGAGGGCAGTGGCTCCACAGCGCTGTGGTCGGTGTCCTTGTCTGTCCTTGTCCTAGGTAGCGGCACAATGTAAAACCGTGTTCCAAAGCCACACAGAGGCCAATCTGCATAGAGCACATTGAGTAATTTGTGGGTTTGTTCTTTCACCAAAAACGTTTATAGCTTTTGGCTTTAAAAATAGTTCTGGAGCATAGCAAGAGAGAAGCAGCTTTGGCCTAGATATTGCTCAGGATGGCAGATGAACAGGGTTGATTTCATTTTGGGCATCTTGCCCAGGACGCTTTTTATAGAACATACAGTTACTCTGGGGGTTCTTAGGCTGTGGTCACATTGGGGTTTTGGATTTATTCTTTAGAAGGGAGAGGCATCATTTTCCAAAAAGAAAAATCCATGTGAATTTCAAAATCTAAAGTTCTTTTCGGTTTGAGTTTTCAACTTGTCTGGGTGGCAGCGGGACTCGGTTTCCCCCTCGGGGCTGCCTGGTTCGTGTCGCTGCACACGCCGGTCCCCTCCTCAGCAAGGAACGTTCCGAAGCCCGTTCTTACATCAATAACTCTAATAAATTGGGTTTGCTTTCCATCTCTGGATCTGGAGACATTTTTGAGCTGTGACTGGCATTTGCCTTTTAGCTCCCATGTAAAATATGAGAGCAAAGCGTGTTTAACAGATGGAAAACAATAAGGTGAAGAAAAATATTACATGTTTGTTTCAACACCTGATATTTCATGTGTGTTACAAATTGAGCACACACAGATTCAGATGTAAATTAGCTAAGGCTGTTGATCCGTAAGGATATGCATTATTTTACTTAGTCTTTAATAAAAAATAGACATTTTCCATTACTTTAGATTTTGAGTGAAGTACATATTGCATTTCTCTGCTTCTATGCAAGGACTCTCGTATTTTCCTGTTTTTAAATACTGAGCCAGTGATATCATTTAGGTCTGCAAGAGTCAAGGAACGAGAGCAACATCTTTGAACTACTGAGAAACAGCATTTTTTAAAAAGAGACTCTTTCTCATGCCCTCTTGCAATTTTTCTGTACTTTCTTATCATGTTTCTTGGGCTGCAGAGCTCTGGGGCTCACACTGCTGACCTGCTGCTCTGGTACAAGTGCAAATGACTATTACATTAACTTTTTCATTATCCGTGATTCTCACAGCATTTTGCAAAGAGTAATTACTTTTGCAACTGTCAAACGGTGGTGAGCAGAGCCGGTGATCTCACTGTTACAAATGGGCGAGCTGGGACAGAAAGCAATAGAGCCGCTTCTCTCCATTTCGCTCGGTGAACAAATGCAGAGCTGAAAATAAATAGACCCTGGGAATCCTGAATTCCAATCCTCTGTTCTAAACACTTCATCTTCGATATGCAGTCCAAATGCGATAATTACATTTTATATAGCAACAGTCTGTGATAAGGCCTTTTTTTTTTGCTTTAAGTTAAATGATATTTCTGTTCTCTCTCTTTCCAGTTGAAACACTATGTTAATAAGCTCCGGAGCAAGAACACATTTTATAAAAAGAAGCGCCTGGAAATAGCAGAAATTACGGCTGAGTACGGGATCCTCCAGAGGACAGAGGAGCTGCTCAAACAGCGCCACGAGGCCATTCAGCAGCAGTTGGTAAAACAAGCGTCGCGGCTCCCACAGCCCATCGCCCTGCCCTGATACCAGCTCTGTAACGTGTTGTTTTGTTACATTCTAACGTGTATCACCCTCAGCTCTCCCGCTGTCATTAGCAAAAGAGTCATTAGGGTATAACATTTATTTTTGCCCGTGACTATGCGGAGCTGCTGTACTTTATGTTCAGCATCTGTTTCTTACAGGCTGTCACGACTGTTGTGCGGTTTCTTTTTAGACTGAGGGGCTTGACCCTGCTTTTTAAAGTCAATGGTAAATCTTCACTAAGTCCAGTTAGAGCGAGGCTAGATTCTTAAATTAGTTTTTGGTATTGGCATGCATAGTAAGGGCTTTGAAAATTATCAACGGCAACCAGGCTTCAAGTTACTGCTGCAAAATAGATAGGAAAAGTACTCCAAAAAAAAAGAGCAGGCAGGAAGGAAACATTCTAACCCCAGAATATTTAGAAACACATGTGTTTCACAATAAGTGAAAAATGTAAAACTGGCCGAATGCTTTTTCTAAGCCAGAAGAGCAGAAGGATTTCTGTCATGCACAACTGTAAGCATTCAGGGAATATGCACACATCCCAAATGCAAAGAATCTCCCTTTTTAGTTCACAACAAGCTACTGCTGTGGTATTTTGTCCCAATATATAAAGTATTCTTGTTATCAAAATATTTTGGTTTTATTTACCTTATATCTGTTTTGTTATATGTACATATTTTGCATTTTTAAACATAAAAGTACTTGCCTTATGAAAAGAAAATGGAAAGCGTGAAAATACATGAGACAGACTTTGGACCGACCCTCACATGGATGCCGTGGCTGATGTTGTGCTGTTCCATAGGATGTTCATTGTTGAATTCAAAATAAACCCAGAACTGCTACCTGGGTGCAAAGAAGCACTAGGAGCGGAGCTTTATTTCGTGATTGCTCCTCCGCCAGAAGGGAGGTGTGTGCGTGTGTCTTTTCACTGGTGAAGTGTTTATTTGCAGCAGGATAACAAACGTACTCCAGTCATCTCCCGGGAAAATCACAACAGAGACAAAGCGCTGCAAGTTTTCCTGTGAAGTGGCTACACATTGTCAGCAGTATATTCCCATTCAAGTCTGAGCTTTTCTAAACTACCTCGTAGTGAAACTGCACAGCTTTGGCTTTATCACGTCCTTACCGCCAGCTGAGTAGCGCACAGAGTTTCCTCGTAGAATCAAATACACTTTTTCTAGCCCTGGGCGTAACACGCTGTCACACACGCTGCTCCCAGAGGCTGCAAAACGCTCCCGCCGTGGCAGCACGAGCTATTAGGAGAGAGACATCTTTTCTTAAATGTACAGTTGTAGAAGGTTTTTGAGGATAATGGAGTTCATAGATATACAGCGCTTTTAGGAATGGATGTTTTGCTTTTTAACAAGTTGTGGGTGCGTTAATCAACACTTGGCTTTCAAATTACAGAAAATATCCTCCTTACATAATGAGCAAGCGTTACTAAAGATCATTACATCAACAGATAATTAAATGTAAAGTTTATGTAATGTAATGCTACAGTTTGGTAAGATGGTATGAGTATTCCTACAGTGAATGCAAGACTTATTTAGTTTTGCTTGACAGTTCGGATTAAGCACCTGGATTTTCCATATTCTCAGAGCCTGACCTAAAGCCACTTTATTTTGTGGAAACTTCCCGTCCGGTCCATTGGGCTCTGGCTGACCAGATAGTGTATTCACAGAAAGTTGGTATTATCCCACTATCCAGGCACTAGATAAACAACTAGTTGTTACAGCAGCTAGAGGATTAATCAATTGTAAAATAAATTGATTACAGGACTTACCTTTTTGACTTTCTTACAATATTTTGGCTTATGAAGGAGTTTGCTGTTACTTGATTATTGGACTCACATGCAGCATTTATTTTTTGTGTCTACAGCAAGCTATTGAAGACAAGAAAGGTATTTCTGGATACAGTTACACCCAGGAGGAGCTGGAAAGGGTATCTGCAGTGAAGAGTGAAATGGATGAGATGAAAGGCCGGACACTCGATGACATGTCTGAAATGGTGATTTTTGTCTTACACTGCTCTATTTCCTCAAGTTGACTCTTTGGTTCCTCAGCATATAATGACTGCAAAATGCTGTGAGCATATACTTAACATGCCTTCTTCTCTTTCTTTTCACATTCCTAATTATATTTATACTATTAGTATCATAGCGTTAACATATATTGTTTTGTCCCTCTATCAGGTAAAAAAACTGAATGCTCTGGTGGCAGAGAAGAAGGCAAGTCTAGCTCCTGTTATCAAAGAACTGAGACAGCTGCGTCAAATGTGCCAGGTTAGTGGAAACATTTCTCTCACTCTGTGTAAATAAAGTCAGAACCACAAATAAGTCTAATTTGCAGATCTCTATAGTGCTGTACAAGGGCATAATCAACTCTGAAGGAAAGCTGGAAATAGCAGAATGGGTCAGCACTGATTTGCGACAGGCCCCATGGAAAAGAATGAATTCTCAAAAGCTGATAGTGCAGGTAGAAAATCAGGCTGAAAATCTTATCCTTTAAACAACTCCTACACCAGGGGAAAATGTAAAAATCATGGTTCAAAACCATAGCAAAGTTAGTTTCCAAATTGATTTCAAAGCTTTTTCTGCATTTCAGCACTAATGATCTCAACTACTGCTCTTCTTTTTAAAGGGGTTGCAAATAATATCTCATCCAGGGAGTTGAATACATTGATCTAAGTCCTACATTGGTCTATAGAAAGGGCAGATTTATCTATTTGTTTTCAAAATTGTATAGAGAGCTGAAAAAAAATGTGACTCAGGTTCAGAGCTGCTTTAGGTTGGCTCATTGTCACAGAAGTAAATAGAGCTACTTGTTTATCAACCCAATATCCAGAAAAGTTACTTTTAATGGTTCTATTAAAAGTGTCAGCAAATGAAATCCAGCTAAAGCTTTTGTTGTGCACAACTAGAAAGCTGACTTTTCCTAGGTAGCAAGTATTCCCTGTTTCAATAATTATTTTTCCTTTCTTCTGGCAAATGCTGCCCTATTAAACTAACACGTTAAAGCTCTGGACGTGGCTGTGAGGAGGAAGTTTGGGTGCTGGGTTGTGGGGGCTTCCCTATAACACAACCCATGTGTCCAGAGGGGTGTGAGGGTTGTGTGAGTGTCCGTGGGTGTCCCAGAGCTGACGCTGATGGGTGACACCGACAAGGACACGGTCGGCCTGAACGTCACGTGTCAGTGCATTGAATAGTTCATTTACGTACCCTTTTGCCCTTTTTACATAAGGAATTAACTCAAGAACGTGATGAAAAGAAAATCCAATACGACAGCTGTGCAGCGGGGTTAGAGAGCAACCGCTCCACACTGGAACAGGTAAGACGGCGGCTCGTTCGCGCGCATTAATAAACATCGCGCAACACGTTATTCACTGTGGTACAATATTTTCCCTGCCCTCTGGATACAGAAAAGTGCAAATCCACTGCAGGTGGAAATATGTCGATGGTGATTCACAGCTCTGCAAATCATACCTGAAGCTGCGGTGCACCTGTGCACGTGTGTTCGGAATAGCGCCAAAGGAACTCGGTGGCACATCAGTCCTGCCACCAACACCCAGCTCGGAGTAGCAAGAATATCGTAAAACAAGATGCGTCTGCCAGAAATCCTGCTGACCTAGATAGCATCTGTTAGGAAAGAATTTGACCATAAAATAAGGCTTAATTTATCAAGACAAATCTTTACGTGCACTAGCAGATGCATTAAATTAGCAACCAATCCAATGGATAATTAATGCACTGAAACTGATGGCAAGGACACTTCATTAAATGTGACTGTCTTGTGTTCTGGCATACCACAGTTTTTTAAAAATACAACTATATAGGTATAGCTAAGACCATGTGTTTATGCTTATGCATTACTTGAACTATAGCACTTCTAGGAAGGGAGGTACTTAAACCAGCAATCCTTTAAGGTAAGGACAGACATACCAGTGTTAATATGTTTATATGAATCTGCTTTATCTCACTAAATCAGCTCCTGTCATTTTTTTCTGGAATTGATTTTTCAAGGGCTTGCCCACACAAGGGATCTATTTCAAAATAAAAAGGCGTACATTTAAAGCGTGGGTGGATATATAGATAATTATTTTCCTGCACTAAAAGTACCTTTGTATCGCTTAATCCAGGCAAAAGAGAAGAATCCACAGATGAACCTATGAAGCAGACCTTCCATAAGAGCTATTTTACAGTAGCAATCAAGGCTTTTTTCTTGGCAGACAAATCTTAGTCATTTTCTAACACAAGATAACAATCACATCCACTGATTAAGCTGGACATGACTTCAGCAAACTCTTGCAGTTGAACCGTAGAATTCAGTTTTCCAGCTGACGGTCTGAAAAATCACCCGGTGACCGAGCTTTGGAGCTGCCAGCTGCTGTGCAACCAGAGACACCAATTCCATTTGGATTATTAGGGGTTTTGGTATGGAGCATTTAGAGATGGGGCTACCCACCACATCCATACTCCTTAACATAATTTTTGCTTGCTAATTACCATGCTATTAGCAGGTCTGTAGCTTCTAACATACGTTTTGCAGATGCGTTCCAGGAAATGCTTGTTCACAACTGTATTTAGCACTTAAGATGTGCTTAGGAACAAGAGTCTTGGCAGCACTTGTGAAGTGTCTGTTACAAGTCAGTCATATTAATAAACACCAATTAACAATCATTTCGCATCCCAGTGACTGAAACTGCGAACCTAAAACGATCAATTGTCTTTCACTTTAAAAGAGACTTCTGTAAAGCCCGAAGTTTATAAATATTTAAGAAATTATCAGTTCAGTATTGTGGCTGTTTCTGGTGGTTTATATCGCAACACAGGGCATCTCCTGGGGACTTTCAGTTACGATGTCCTTTGAAATGTTGTTCTTTACTACAGGAAGTGAAAGGACTTCTTGAGGAGTGTGTTCAGGAAGAAAGCAACTACCGTTACATTAACTGCATGAAAAGGGTAAGAACACAAGAGGGACCAGATTGTTCATTGTGAAAAGAAATAGCAATTATATATTTTTTTTAAATGACGTATTTCTTTATAGAATCTAGAAATACAGCTGGAGCGTGCTAAAGAAGAAATGAAGACATACGTCTCCCCAGACCCACAGAAGAGACGAAAGGCAATTCGGTGCGTATGTTAACGTGTTTCCTTTGAAGGATATTCATCAGATAGGGTTGAAGTTAGGAATTTTCTCACTGGCATTTGAACTGGAGGAGTTCACCTGATAAATTTAGAAACACTATAATGATCTAAAAATAAGCATCTTGAATTCCAGTATATACTGCTGCAAACCTACGAGTTCTCTCAGACATACCAACAGATTTTCCCTCCCTGCTGGAGATTATGGGCCCCAGAGAGCGGTTTTAACTTGCAGCCCTTGTTGGCACAGGCTCAGAGAAGCTGCACGTCGGCTCGGTCCCGCAGGAGCTGGGGCTCTACCAGACATTGCGCCTCTGCCAAGTGTCCCCTGAGTCTGAGAGCAACCAGGTGCTGCCCTCGGCTTCTGGCCGTTTCTCTCAAATCTACTGTTCTTCCAGGTCCAGGAGCTGTCACCGTCACTGGTACAGGGTGGAGGACTGCATCTGCTCATCCTAAATGGATTTGGGTTTACTCCTATCTGCAGTTCTTACTGGAGGTGGAATGATACTGTTCTGCACCGTCACGCTAACCTGCATCTTTACACTCACTTTAATTTACTCCAGTTGCTGCATCCTCTGAGATTTTTCAGGTCCCCCAGCCTTTGCCTGGTAGGGAGAGCAGCACAAAAGGTTGTGAATTGAGCTGATGGTGTTGTTTTCCATTTTCAATTACGCAGTCCTGCCACAGATTGAAATGAGAACGAGATATTTCCGAGCCTGAGATATTTTGGATTAATTATCTGTGCTAAGGGGTCTAAATGTTACCATGTCATATAGAGTGGAGGCTAAGAAGCCTCTTATTGCATCTCATAAAATAATGGAAGGTTGTAGGAAATGAAAGATTTATCTAATGCAAGACGATGAAACAGCAAAATTAAGCAGAAGGATAAAAAGAGAAGTGGCTGTGAGAAAAATCTTAGTGATGATGTGAATATTCATCAGGATGAAAGGCAAGACAGCTCCGCCAAGCAGCTGAGAGGAAACGCGGGTCCGACAGCCGGCACTGCCCATTTATGGCCTCGCAGGGAAGGGGAGGGTCTGCGTTTATTCACAGATGCGAAGCGAAAAATGCTGCAGCTGAAATGCTTGTGAAATGAAGATCCACAGTGTGAGCAGTCACACAGACAAACCATGCGAGCCAAACGCTGGAATGAAGCGTGAGTCCAGCCATGTCATTCCAGGTATGGCGAGGAGAATGCGAGCGCAGCGTTACCGCGCTGCCCGCTGTCCCCGTTTCACTTGCTAACTGTGGGCACACAGGGAAATTCTCCTCCCACAGTGACCACACACATTTCTGACCTTCTGTAAGAGGTCGCAGACCCATCGCATTTAAATGAATTACAACAAAGTTCAACATAGAGATCTTTGCAAAATATAAAGTAAGATGATACATTTTTTTCTAGACATCCTTTTAGAATGTGAATGTATTTTTCAGCAGGCTCTGGAATGTAAACGGAGTAAAAATGAACCATAAATAGAACAGTACTTTCCTAACAACATATTGAACAAAAAAATGTCTTAATTCTAACCCTCCTTATTGAACATAAACTGTCTGTTCTGTGAAGTCACTTCTTAGGAATGTGAAAAGTTAATTTTCTTCCCTATAAATAGAAAGTTGTGGGATTTTTAATGAAGTTATTAAGTTGCATTCCTTCCAGTCATCATTATAAATAGTAAAGAAAAACTTACTAGGAAGGACATCTAATCTCCTGATGATTACGTTCAAAACTACTTTAAAAAGTATTCTCTTGAGGCCAAATGTGTGTGAACATACGCTGTGTGCCAGTGGAAATGAGGAGCTTGAGCGTGGCTCACCATCTCTATTTGGTGAGGGCTGTGATCAGCAGTGCAGCGCTTGGAGCAGCCTCAGCTTTGTTGAGGCCACGACTGTCTGAGAGGGAGAGACCAGAAAATGATCCAGTTTCGTTCCTGGCCCGGCCGCTCTGTGGGGACGTGGCCGGCAGGACCGGGGGCCCAAGGGCTCCGGTTGGAAGCCTGTAGAACTTAGAAGAAGTGGAAGGAAGATAAGAAACATGATGTGTTGGTTCTACATGGCTGCTTGAGCAAACCCTCGTGCTCTAGTATCATGAAGGCTGATATTACTTTCTGGAAATTTGGGGTTCTCTGTGTAAAGGTCTTCTACTCTGAGCAATTTGGAAAGTCCTTTAGATAACCCGGGTTATTTTGTACTCCGTCAGCAAACTCTCACCCTCTAAGCATACGTGTTACAGACAGAAGATAATAATTGAATTTTTTTCAAGTGAATCAGTGAAGATTTTAAAATAAGTCCATAGTAATGAATCTGAATTGTGCTGTTATGGTTTGCAGATTATATTGTCAGGTTTCATTTATCAAGTTTGCATATGTCAGAAAGTGATCCAGCCACTTGTGACAGACAAAGGTGTACAGCCAAGATTTTTAATAATGAATGTCAACAGTTATGCTTCTAAGCCTATATTTAGGCACCTCAATGTGACGGCTGTTTTCTGAAAGTGAAGAACACACAGCAGTTCCATTGCAGTCACTGCATTTGTCAAACGCTTCATTCCTGTATTGTCCCACTCATTGTAACGCTACATTCGCAGCAATGAAGGGCTGTGGATTTGTAAACTCTGGCAAATGAGGTCACTGTGGCCAACCTCAAAACGTCACCAGGATAAATGCATTATTAAAAAGGGATCTAGTATGTCTTATATTAAAAGATCTTGATGTTGTCTTCAAGCTGGAAGATGCTGTAATCGTGCCTGCTTCTACAATGAGAGAGATCTTATCCACTGTCACTTCTCCCAGCTGAGAGAATTGGAGAGAACTGAGCTTTGCTGTCAAGGGATGTGTTGTGCAATGACAGAAACATTTCTTCATGCTTCCACTTCTCTCTCATCTATGAACCTCCCAATACTTCTATAGCTTTCGATGTTTGCATCATTATTCTGTTGTACTACACAGAACCAAATAAAATAGTAATAAAAGTATTTTGTATTTCCTTTAGCGAACAGTATACACGGATGATCCTCGAACAAGAAAACCTTGGGAAGGTAAGAATGAAGTTTTTACCTTGTAAAAACATTGTACAGTTCGTATTTTTGTGGGGCTTATTACCAAAGGCTGTGATTAGTCTTTTATAAAAAGCATATTGCAGCCTACAAAGAAAATTCTATTACTGCTGGCATTGGTAACTAATACCCTGAGAAGAGATCATGCTTGCTCTTCAGGGCTTGATTTCCTGCAGAGTAACCATGAGCCGCCTGTAAAAGATAGTCAAACAGCTTAACGTGACAGCACATTCCCCGAAAACCATTTGGAGAAGAGAGTGAAACACGGGCGTAACAAACTGTGCCAGCTCACATTTTATATTGTATATAAAGCAACACGTTGAAGACAATAAATTTGGAGCCTGTCAGCCTTCGCACTGTTATGAAAGGCCAGGGGATCAGCAGCGCAGCGGTGTTAAACAAAAGCACTTGTCCATTTTTAATCTTGTATGAAGCTCAGATCAGCATGGACAAGGTTAGGTTTACCAATTCACACTCAACATCTTTCTTGTATTAGTTTCCTTTTCACGAGTGAGTCTGTGAGTGATTTTTACAGGTTTGGGCTGCCACTGTTAATAATCAGTAGCAGGTTTCATGGTAAAACATTAATTTCATGTTTATAATATCATATGAATCAACTGCAGGTCGCAACTTGATAGTGCAAGAGCTCTGCATGGAAACAAACTCAGATTTTTAGCATAACTTCTCAAAGAGATAACGTTATTATTTAGACACTTTAAAAACATTGAAATAATTGTCAATCCATACAAAGATCTAAGTCCTGGGTGTTAATGCATTTATCACTTGACAGAGTATTATCAACTTTAACAAAATAATATTTCAGTAGCATATAAAAATCTTTGTCATTCCAAGCTGCTTATGTGAGCAATTTTTGTGGTGTAGAACTGTTCCAAAAATCTAATTTTTTCATATTTTTTAACAGAAATTACGAGAGAAGCAGAAAGTTGTGCGGGAGAGTCACGGGCCAAATATGAAGCAAATGAAAATGTGGCAGGATTTTGAGCAGTTAATGGAATGTAAGAGAGAATGTTTCCTGAAACAACAAAATCAAACAGCCATTGGTCAAGTCATTCAGGAAGGAGGTAAAGACAGACTTGTATTATGAATTCTGCCTCTTGATACCAAGGTAAAGTAGGAAGACAATGTGTTGGCTTCTTAAAGGTAAACTCTTACTAAATATTATTGCTTTCATCATTTCTACATAAATTTGTTGTACATTATTTGGTTTTGGTGGATAAACAAAGAGAGAAACGAACCGCTCTGCGAAGCTTTTCCTCCGTTGTTTAAGTGACAACGTAACACGGTTGGGAAGATCGGTTATGAGAGCACTGGAGTGAACCTCACCGTAAATCTCTGGTTTATGAGGCTGGGAACAGCATGCAACTGCAGGGAGATCAAAGGGAAAGAAAACCTTCTTCAGGGTCACAGAAAACTTGCGTAATTGCTCTGCTCCTTTTTCTGTATCACTAAGGTTACACTTTTGCAAGGCCTGGGACTTAATACGGTATAATTGTGGCCCTCCTGGCGTGGCCCTCTCCTGCCCTATTGTCTTTATTCAGCCAGCGTGACTGGCAGGAGCGGAGCCGTGTTTTGCCCAAGCAGCACAGACCCTGCCACACGCTCCCAGTCGTACTTTCCTTGCACGCTTGAATTCAACCGGTTGTGCTTCCAGGAGACAGTTCATTGCTACAGCGTCAGGAGTAGGTTCTTAGAACAATTATTTGGATTCTGAGCTTTTTCCATTATCTTTTGTTGTTTTTAACATGTATATTTTTTTCTTGCACGTACACCACCTTCACATTTTTCTGATTTGCTCATGTGAAAGTGCGAATGGTGGTTGACTAACGCGATTACACTCCCCAGAGAGAGTCATCCCGGGGACGGAGGGTTATTGATGGATGTAAATATGGCCCAGTGGCTCTTGCGTGCGTTAGGGTGGAAAAACAGGTAGATGGGCAAAGGCTGCCCCTGGCTGCGACCCGTGAGCCACCGGCAACTGTCCCTGCCTTTAAAATCTCATCAAGAGACCCGCGGCTGACCCAGGGTAAGAGGAATGTAGGTGAAGCTTGAAACTGTCCCTCACACCTCGTCATTTCGGATGAGCGCCGCTGAGCCACTGTCACAGACCAGAAGCAGAAAGATAAGTCTGGGGGACCAGAACTCTTACTGTTCTTAATATCTCTTAGATTACTGAATTTCTAGATAGGTTATTTTAGTGGGTTTTTTGTTGTTTTTCCTGCCTGAAGTAGAATGTCTTCTTAGGACATAAAAAATAATTTTGCTTTCTTTGATACCTACCTCCTGCTGTTTTCTATATCAACAGAGAGTATGGTAATTATATAGTTCCTAGTTTGCCTTTGCATTAAATATATTTGTTAACAGACCTAAAATAAAATCTGGTGTCTACATTTTAACAGTACGGTATTCTTTTTTTTTACATTTCCTAGGTGAAAGAAGGTAAATTGTTAGTGACAAGTAGCTTGCTGGGCCACAGGAAGAAGAGGTTTGAATGAAATTTATTTCAGATGCCCTCCGAAGGGTTGAAAACTGCAGAGCATGTGTAAGGAGTGGGTCTCAGATCCGTAGATTCCCAGGACATCCTCATGTAAGCCCTCCCACGCTGCCGAATAGCTGGAGATAGTCTTTCTCAGCAGCTGCACGCTAATCTTCCCCGGGGTGAGGGGAAGCAGCAGGTTTTCCCCTACGCAGGATCTCAGTGAGCATGGAAGGAAAGCCGTGCTGGAGGACACGGGCACAGGTAGATTTGGCTGGGGTGGGAGAGAACAGGCCGTGTGGATCGGGAAGGGAGAAGCTCAGGAAAAGGACATATGCAGCCTATAGAGTGTGAGACCTGTGCGTTTTCTCCCTGCTGGCCTTGTCCTGCGGGTACCACGTGTCACCCGCGTTGCGCTGAAGAAAGTTACGGGACGTATGTACCTGGACTCCTGAAGGAGGGACTTGCTGAATGCTTGTCAGCAATAGTTAAATACAGACAACTAGATATGAGACATGCTGAAAACATGGGATAATCACCAAAAATGGGCATATTTAGGAAGCAGACTGTGGTTCAGAGTCACCAGACAAAGTGATTTTATATTCTCCAAGTCAAAACTTTTAACAAAACCCTAGAAAACCTATTTGACTAGACCATTTATGCAAAGATGGATTACAAGCATTAGCCTGCTGCCCTGGAAAAAGCACTCATGTAGAGTATGACTGAGTATAATAATTTTCTGTTTTTCTGTTCAGAGTTACCCTAAAAATAGTTCATCTTTCTTCCTTGTAAAAACAGTTTATTGCTACTTACTCCAAGATGACGTGATTGTTGTTCTGATCTGATTAGTGTTCTGTCGTTTGTGCTGCACCAAGAAAGGGCACACAGATGATACACAACAGCAGCAGCAAAATGACTTTCTGAGATGAAGCAGAAAATCATAATAACTGTTATGAAAGGAAAATTGGAAAAGCTCAAATGCTGGTTTTTAGCTTTTTATAGAAGTGGACATTTAGTAAATGCAGCTTTAATGGATTCTGTTCACTGGCTTTTCCACCTAGTTCATTATTTGATAGGAGCTTTCAAAAATCTCTGAATTTCACAGTTTTAGCTTTATTTCCTAACTTGCAACAAAAAGCTTACTTCTATTTTGTTTTCTTTGTTATTATTAATAGCCTAGCTTGCTCACTAATAAGATTAAATACACCATATGGAGAAATACCTGCCCTTCCCTTGTGAAGGTCCAAATAAATCAAAAATGTGCATAGCTAAATTGGGGGCTCCAGCACTTCCTGAATTCCTTCCAGTCGGAACACCGATCCGGACAGCCGCTCACTTTGGTTCAAACGGCTTCTTCTTATCTTCACCCAGGCCCGGGTGAGGAAGTATTTTAGCTGTAGCACTACGGCTGCGTTCTGCAGCTTCGCGTTACTGAGTCGTGTCCTTAGAGCTGCAGACAAGTTCCGCACGGACCTAAGAGGTTAAATAGTTACAGGCATCAGAAATAGCACGACAAAACAGTTCATCTACCAAGTTATATGACCAGCCATTTTACCATCAGGTATCAGATTACTTTGTTTATATCAGTGGTACCATTTGACTTCTATTTTAACTATAATAAGTAAAATAAATGTTCTTAGACTTCCTTAAGTAACCCAAATCTAGCATTACCTAATTGTATATCTTTACTCACATGGATCTTGCTACTCATGAAGCCATATGCAGGCAGTCGCCCATAATCACAGAAGTTAGGCCCTGCTAGTGTATTTATTATGTTTAAATATAGTGATTTCCAGAGCTTTCTTGACAAGACATTCCTACAGTATGATGCTGCTTGTTTCAAAAGTCAATAGAGCAGAATTATTTAGCAACAGCTCAGTGCCTAGAAAGTGTCCTCACAAGGAGGATTAATAAGCACGGGTAGCACACAAGCCAACAAGCAGGAGAAAATCTGTTGCCCAGTGACTTGCTGGTTCTGGAACTGGAAATGAAGTACAGAGCTGCTTCTCCCTACATCACTAATTCGTGTCTGGCCCAGACGAGCAGTGACCGAGAACTCACTGCTGAGTAACTACCTGGAGGCTGCCCCTGGCGCGGGATCCGCGCGGAGCCGTTTGGCAGCACGCGTCCGATTCCTACATCCCCGCTCCGGTAGTGTTTGGTGAGCCTGGAGCCAGATGCCACAGGAAGGCAGACAGATGTATGACTGAAAGACCACAGCGACTGACGTGGCGTCACCCGAAAGGTGTCCCCTGGGGAGAAAGGTCGTGACATGTTGACAGAGCGGACTGGGGGGAGCTGTGACTCCGTCATCTTGTCCGTGGATGAGGAGAGCGCCGACGCTTGCAGAGCTGGTTTCTCTCGTTGGCCCTGTATTTGCTCAGACTTAAGTGAAAAAAATAAAGAATTTAATCTGAACATGTGCCCTGTGTTATCATTTGTAGCAGTAGGTTTCCTGCCAAAGGAACTCTGTTAACTCTTCAGCTGCCTTTATTCCAACTTGTAATGGGAACAGAACTGACCTTTTTGTGGCCATGCGGTGTTCCAGTGAGGAAGTATTACATGAATCAACAACTTTATCACAAGGTACCACCTGTCTGGGTAACACCCAACCGGGTAGTTGTTTTCTAACAATCAGAATTTGACCTATTTCCAGCTTGTTTAAAGAGTTCTTTGAACCCTCAGCATGACTTGAAAATGGGTCCTCCAAATTCTCAGCGTCTCTGTGTCTGTAGCATTAGTTCTGCGGTAGCAGTCTCCAAATTCCCAAGACAATCCATTTTATCCCAAGGCCATTGGGTGAAAAGGATATTTTTCACAATTGCATTGCACTGATTTTCATTATTCTAGTTTATAGGCAAAAAAAGCGCTGTAAGCCACTGCACCATGGTGATGTCAAACTCGGTGGGGAGCTCTGGTGTTTGAGCAGGGAGCAAACATATTCCAAAAAATCAGCAGGAACTGTGAGACAAATCGAGCCATCCTTACTTTCACAAAACCCTCACTGACTTCAGTGGGAGTTTTGCCAAAATAAGGTCTGCTGGATTTAGCTCTGTATTCTTCCTTCTGACGGAACAAGCAGGAATTAAAGGGCCAGCATCAGATTTATAAGACACAGAGAATAAAAAACCAACTGTAATTATCTAAAATAACAGTTTTTATCCAACGCAAATCAACGTTCCGTTAGACACAGTCTAATTTATAACAAAAATGTTTGTGGAAGACCTTCTCAGCACGAGCAATCAAAATACACAAGTCCTTAGCGAGATGGTTTGATTGTTATTTGGCATCTATAAGAGGCTGTCTTGCACAAATCTAGCACTAGAGTATTTACAGTGTTTCTCATTAAAATACAATTTTATGCACTACTTTGTATTTAAAGGCATTGTTTCTATTTATTATTAAAAAAATAAGTCTATTTTTAGCTTTTTTTTTGCATTCCCATTACTCCTAGTTTTGAAAAATGTCTTTGCAAATGAGAATTAACACAACCACTGTTTGCTGAATGGCAAGAAGTAGAGTTCTTTTCCTGCAAATGGATCGACTCAAGCGAATGTTTATTATACTGTTTCAGTTCAGCCTGTCATAGAGAATAATGTCATTTTTAAGCTTCTAAGTTTTATCGGAACTGCTCATGTTTTAAAACCGCTCATTTATACAATAAGCACTTAATTACCTCTACTCTTGAAACAGGATAAGGCCAAATCTGGCACATTTTGCTAATACCAGGAAAAATGCAGTTGATAGGAGAATGGAAAATGGGATCTTACCAGTTTTCAAAGATAAATTCCTTTTTCTCTCCTTACTCCTTTTCCCTGGAATGGAATAGAAAATATGCCTGGCACTTAGGGAGTAACAACAACTAAACCATCAAGGCACACATCACGTACAAATAATACCCATGTAAGGGAAATAATGAAGAAATTAATCTCACAGTTTCTTCTTTATGGATTTTACAACTGGTTCACACTGAAAAAAACACCCTCAAAATTCTTAAAACTTTCTCCAATTAAAATTTGGAGGTTTTTAATTTTTTATTTTTACTGGATTACTGTTTCTTAAATAGCAGTTGAAACTCTAAGCTTATAAAATATGAATAATTCAGTAGTTTGCTTGGTTTACACCACTGCAGCATTTTCTGGCAAGTAAACTGGTGTTTAGGCATTTCTTTGCAGTTATCACAGAAATCTCAGAGCCATTAGCAAAGAATTACCAAGAGCAAAAAGGGCTAAAAATTGAAAAATCAAAAACTAAAAATCACAGGAAAATGATACATTTTGCTTATCATCTCCTATTTAAATGATGCATTTCTCCAAGCCTGCATTCGCTGGACTGCAGCATGCAAACACTTATGTTTGCAAAATATTGTACCCATCTCCCTTATTCTGTGCTTTTAGGCTTGCCTTATTTTTATAGCACATTAAAGAGAAAACAGAATGGTATCAGAACATTGAAAGTCACCCACAGACAACCTGTTCCACTAATATTTACATTCGTGTTGCATCTTTTGTCCTGAAGGATTTCTCTGCTTCATTTTCCGTAGGCTGGTGAGACAGCTCAGGTATCTGCAGGAATGAGAGATCTGGTTAATGTTCAAAGAACTGAAACAAAACCTGGCATTTATTATTTCATGGGCAATGACAACATCATCTCAAAATTAAGTCTCCTTAGGAATAAATCTCCCCCAGCTAGTAACTAGAAAGCAATCTGAATTCTAACAACAAGGTGGAGTGTGGCATATTTCATAGGGGGTTTTACTGTTGTGCTTACTATTCCTTTTGTATTTTTTATTTACTACACTGTACTTCAAGCATTTGTATGTGAAATGCATCACTTCAAACTCTATACACACTGAAGGTGCTTTTCTGCTTGTTGATTTAATTGAATGAAGGTTGATCGTAACACACAACGAGAGGGAAAGAGAGAACTCAGAGACTGGAAAAAGCACTATAAATATTTTCCTGGGATCATTAACAAAACCTTGTAACACTTCACCCCCTGTAGCGGAAAGAATTATACAGCCCTTTTATGATATGTCTAAAAAGTGTTTACAACTCCATCCCAAATTAATGTCGGGTTTTTTAAGGGTAAAGAAAACATCCCGTAATTCTTAATGCTGTTATCAAAGCTATTTTCAGCCTTTGAAGGGATTCACTTGCTAGTGACTTGGCAGTGTCAAACAAATGTTCGACTTTTATTCTGACACTTCTTGAAGAATTTGATTGAAACTATATATGTCTAGATAACACCCAACAAAGTGCCCCTCTTGCGTTTGTTTCAAGATATTTTTGGAAACAACAGAGGCGACCTTGGATGGAGCTGCTTTTCCAATTTAGGACTTCATTTGGTCTAAGAGAGTAAAATTATACTCTTTAATCCTTTTGCATACCCACAACTGAGACAGTTTTATGCTATTGTAGAACTGTTTTTTCTGTACCTTCTATGCAGTGTCTATCTTTTTTAGGATAAGAATTATTTTAAGTAATCAAGTTACTTTCAAATATACATATAAATAGTCCTCCAATACATCACATGTCCTTTAAAAATATTGTGTAACCTAAATGAACAGCGCTCCTTTATGTAATCCCTTTGCTTCTTTAGAGCCAGTATTAATAAATGAGCGTTAGCCTTTGTCTTTGCTTATAGACGTGAAGAATCTGATCTCGAGCCAGAGTTCACACAGACTTGATGTAAAGTCTAAATGAGGAGAGCGGTCACGCTGGCGAGTGCTCGCGGATGGGACGGCCACCTGTCCGATCACAGCAGAAACATTGTCTGTCAAGCTTCAAGTTTAAAAGCCAAGGTTAGGAGCCAGGTTCTCTGTGCATCTCGAGTTGGGTGATTGTTTTCTTCTGGCTTTGGTCAGCTGTGCAATTGTATCTGTAAAATTTGATTACATCTAACCACTTCAGATGTTTTAAACAGTTTGCACTTAATTTTCTGTATAATCAATATATTTTAATTCATTTGTATTACTCTGTTACAGGCATACTGCACTCTGTAACAAAATGGAATTAATTTGTTGCAATGATAATGCAGTTTTACTGCTGTGAATAAAAATAGAATTGACAGAGTACAGTGCTCTTGTCATTTATATTTACTCTTTTCAATAATAATGTTGTCTGGTGTTACCTAATGATCAGATACAATTATATACTTACTGTGACTGACGGCTCGGGTTCTAACTCTAGAATATCCAGTTCCCTGGTTTTATGGGATGGTCATGTGAAGTAGTTGTGGGCAGCTTGAGAGAAGCGACTCCAATCCTGTGAACCTGTGTGTGTGTGAGCATGACTACATCAGCACATGCACAAATTGGGTTAAAATGGACTATTTGCTATAGCAACTTCCATCACAGATTTTCAAAATAATTGACTAACAACTCTTGGTAAAGTCTGTTGACCATGTAGTCAGATAAACAAGTTGCTGTTATTCATATTATTTTTAGATGAACAAACCACCGTATGGAACAAAACAGAAGCAAAACTGGGACGCTCACCCTTGTCTCTGGGCTGTGGCCTCAGGGCACGTCCAGGGTTCCCAACCTGATCCTCTCCCTGAGAAACCTCCCGAGTCTGGTCCTGAGCGCTGTTGTTCAGACCCCAGCCCCATCCCAGCCCGAGCTTTGGTTTATTTGAACATAAAGGAACGATACAGCAAACGTCACAAAATTTCCCAGTGCTGTAGTCAGCGTCCCGGCTTTGAGTGTCCTCATCTGACCCCTGACACTCCCTAAAAAGTAGTTCCAAAGTGAAATATCTATACATTTCCAAGGTGATAATTCATTGAAATGTCTAATGGGAAGATCATCACAGATACAGATAAACAAATACGATACACACAAACGAAAAGCCATTTCCTGAAGGAGTTCTTAATTAAATTGTAACACGGAATTTCAAGGCATAAAAAACTATCACAACTACCCTTCATTGAGGTCACGGAGTCACCAAAACTAAATGTGAGATTTTCTCTTACCCCGAGATCATTTTGTAACCCCGGAGAGATAAATATCAGGAGAAGCAGTCCTAAATAGAAACCCTGTGTGTGCATGTGCATGCATGCGTGCAAACAAAGACGAGGTCTCAGTTACAAACCGATACACAGCACTCAGGGCCAACCTTTTACTGCCCTGCCTGTCCCGTGTACATTCTCCATTTTTCACAAGCATCTACTTTGTGCTGTAGCTGAGACACATTGATTATACAACCGAGCACAGAAAGAACAGGAAAATTAATATTTTTTTAAACATCTAGAGGAAAGGAAGAGATTCTGAGTATTATTCATTGTTATCTTCAAAAAATGTAAAGATGCATGAATGTGAAAGCCCTACAGGAGAAAAAGTGGCTGGTGTAGAACATGGTGAGGGATGGGAGAGTTTGTGCTCCGGGTTTATTGCCCAGGCAGCTGTGGTCAAAGCTGCTGCTTCTGCGGGTCTGGTGTCCTCCTCCCTGCTGGAATTGCATGGAATTAGACCTCAGATAAAGGCTGATCACTGGAGCACTACGTTTTGGTTTTATATGTGAGAACAAATCCAGGGTACCCTCCGTTAGTTAATAACCCAGTCAATGGTGATAGCTCCTATTTAGTTTGATAAACTGGGCCTTAAACAAGAACTGAGGTTTTGTTGATACAAGCATATACCACAGGGAAGTAAAACCACTTTCCCCATGATAAATTCCAGTCTCAGCAGAACGAAAAATTAAATGTTTGTATTATTTCTTGAAAAAAAACCTGAAAAATGGATCATGCTTTTCAAAGTCCACAAAGTTATAATGCAAAGCTAAAATTTTCAAAAGAAAACTTAGACTTTTTGAAAAATAGGCCAAAGAAAATATTCTTTAGTTAACAGGAAAAAAATTAAAACAACTCAAATACCTTTGATGGAAATGTTCTCCTTACGAGATGTACAGCCTGTTACTGTGTGCTTTCATTAGAATCAGATGAACTCTTCCCAGCAGGCTCAGCGACGCTTACACTATTATATTCTCCACGGAAAGGCACGGATACTGGAGTTTCATAATAAGGGGATTTTTCTTTGATACAGCAGCTGCATCAGAGCCAACGTTACCTGCAAATACATAGCACTGGTGCAATTTATCTTTGTTTGAAACAATCCATGTGGGTACATCCAGTTTTTATACAAGGGCATTCAACAAACAGAGTGGTTTGCAATGTTATTCCTTCACTGAGGCATAAATATTGAATACCTAAACACAACATTAGCTAATGAAGTTGGGGGTGATTATTGGCCGGAGATAAAGCACAGGGTAAGCAAGCACGGATTAAGCCTGCCCTCTAACAGCACATCCTACACTTAGTCCCTGAGCACAATGCACTTCTGTCTGCAGCTCCTCTTGTCCTCGATGTGCTGCAGCCGTCAGCTCAAGAGCATCTGAAGACAAATTTCAAAAATAAAAACTGTTTTATTAAAAAGCTCATAAGCCAAGGTGAAATCTCTCCTTCATCAAAACCCAGTCCCATAACGGGATGTTGAGTGGGCACACAATTAAATAAGAAAAAACAAGACAGGAACATTTATCATTCAAGAAATGCTTACCAGGCGACCAGTGTTGGAAGGCAGGAAATTAATACTCGTAACTTCTGATGAGCTTTGCCCGAGGTCTCATGCTCCTCTCCTCCGTGTGATTCTCAGAAAATGAAAGATGCAGAATGATCGCCTGGGGTTTTGATTTTCCAGGGAATGCTTTTCCCTCCATAAGCTCATTGTCCTCCCCTCACAGAACATATGCATCTGTCGAACTAGAACATAAAGTCTTGGAAATCTGTCTGGCTAAATTATGGTATAAATCAGCCTAAATCACTGTCTTGGACAGATTCCTTCTGATGTTCCGAACAGGATGTTGGAACAAACAAAAAGAAAACAGTCTGCCCTAGTTAGTGTACCCCATCATTTACATTGAGCCTTGCTTGTTATAAGGCAGGACTTAATGAGTTTTATTGAGTGCTACATTAAGCCCAGACACACTGTACATGTTCTGTGAGGCTGATAGTTAATATGAGGTCAAACACAACAACAGGGAGATTATAGAGATGCTCGTGCAAGAAACTGTGGAAAACTCCAAAATAATGGCATCCAGTTCTGGGTTATTATGTAACTCAAGTAGGTAACATTTTTCAATCTCTTAAGCAATGAAAATTTATAATATGTAATAAACCCTACATCATCACGCATCTTGTATATGGTGAGCTTAAGGTATGAACACATGAATGATTGCGCACTATGACAGCCTGGTTTTTATAGATGGCTTTGCAACATTAAGAGATGTTGCAAAGGAAACATTTGTAACATTCATATTTTTCTGAACAAATGCTTTCTTCCCAAGCTTTAATAAAAATACACATAACTAATACAAATGTCATAATAATGCACATAACCGCCAGAACTTCATGAAATATCATTAATTTATCCATAAAAATGTCTTATAAACCCAAAATGTCTGCTTATAGGAACTGTTAGTCTTTCCTCCTTCCTCGAATGGCAATTACTAGGGGAATGATTCACTGATGCTATAACCCCTGTGAACTGAATGAACTAACCTCTTTTAAGTCAATGGAGTCACACCTAGCTAGGAGAAAAGAGTCCGACCCAAATAATCCAGAATTAGATCATCAGCTGCTAACAGTGTTGATCTCGGGGGATTTGGGGTGGCCCGAGCTGCCCTCATTCTCCAGCTGCAACTCAGAGAACAGACTTCATTCTTGAAAGAAAAGAGACATTTTTAAAAGCCACACGGAATACTAAAATAATGATGTTGGATATCCTTCTTCTTGGAAGTACCTTAATTGGTTGATCTTCATATATGATCAGAAATCAGATTATGACCTCGCCAAGCAGAACAGCAATTATATTATTGTGTATGTAATTGGGGGTCTGCTTGCTGCCTTTTATTATACTTTGCAGGAAAATTCAGGTGCTGTTCAAATAGCTTTAAATTCTTAATATCAGGCTCAATCTGCCAAAATCACTACACGAAAGTTCAGCTGCAAAGATATTCTTTATATAAATTCATTTCTAGAAAGCCAAAAACTGGATCAGACAGAAGTTATAAAAGCATGAATTTCCATATTATTCTCATGTGTTGGGTATTTTATGTCTATTGCCTTTTAAGAACATGATATTCTTGGAATAATTCAAACTGGTACACGCTGTTTCTAGCGCTACTTTTCCTGGGGTCAGTACATAAATGTAGCGGGTTACATATGGCTTTGAAATTTCATAATGATATATCCTAAAGTAAAAATAAATATTTCCATTTTAGTAGCTTATGATGTAATTGAATTAAAATGTTATGTGCAAAAAATTTACTTTTATTTAGAATATCTTATTCACAGCACAGCTCTGATGACTATTAGATCTCTTTGGAAAATAAATCCTTATTGGTATCAGGGACAAATAATACAGATGTCTTTCCAAAAGCACCTATATTGGATCCTTTCAAGCATTAACACACCGAAGCACATAGGATCCTTCCAAAAGATCAGAAGGCCTAACTGCAAGGTTTTTCTCCTCATTTGTATGGCATATGTGGCATCAGAAATCACAGTTAAATCAAATTTCCTGCTCAAAATTGAAATATTTTCTCACATTTAACTCAGCCAAAATTCCTGTGATGGCAGAATTAAATTTGGGGTTGTTCTCAAACGGTAAGGAAGCTACAATATGGAACAATTACCATTTTTTGTGCTCCTCACTACAAAGACTGTTACTTTCTCTGAACGTTCGTATCATCTTAAAGAGTCATCAGTAGCTGTCAAATAAGTCCATTGTCTCTGCCCAGAATTTCTTACGACTTTTTTAGAGGAACTTGCATATGTACTGCTCTAGAAGAAATAATTAATCTTTTTTTGTACAATGCAATGAGTACAGCAGATGGGGAGTGACATTCACTTACAAACACCTACATGTAAGCAGCATCTTCACCTCAGCTGAGACTCTCTTGCCCATGAGAGACAGACAGGTGGATGCTGCCTTAGGGCCAGATCAGGCACCACATCCAAAATCTAAATTTCTGACCGGTCAGACTCAGACTGGGGAGAGAACGATTCTGGTGATTTCAGTGTCCTTGTCTTCTGCCAATATTTTTATTTCTCCCGGTAAAAATATCCATAGAGGAAAAGATCTCACTGCATGTAACTCTTTTTTTTTCAGTTGAGTCATTTGCTTTGTTTCTGTATCCTATGTAGAGGTGCAGCTTTACAAAATGCTTTCTGCAAGCAGGAAGAACTCTCCTCTGAACCGGTTCTCTACCTGAGCATCAGGGAAGGAAATAACTCTGTAGCCGATGACATTTCAAGGGCAAGAAAAACAACTGTTCAGATGAGAATTATCTGATTTGGTTTGTGTTTATTTTTACTTATATCTAGCAATCTGCTCTCCAACAGAAGATGCTTATTTGCAGAACCGAAGACTGTCTCCTTTTGGACTGACGCCCATCTGGAGAAAATGTGCCACTAAGAACAAGAGGTATGACTTAAGCATCTATTAGCTAATGTAATATCATATAATAGGTGCCTATTGTTGTAAAGGCAATGGTATGTATCATATATGTTAACTACTTAAGGATAAATTCTTCATTTCTTTCAAGCATGCTTCTCATCCACTAACATACATAGGTTATGTCTGCCTTACTCTCAGGAGTACATATTCCAAACAAAGATATTCCACATATGGAATTTTAGAATTATTCCCAAATAACTTTGTGTAGAGAAGCTCTAGGATACAGCTCGGTCGATTTACTTTACACATGCTTACTACCAAGTTAGAGGGCTTTACGATTTCACAAGAAATCTTGTCCTTTCAGGAGCTGTTTGGAGAAACTTTTCCAATCCTAGTATTGTGGAATGAAGGTCTGATTAGCTCCAGGTTGCAAACTGAATAAAGCAAATTGTAGCAGACTGGTGAACAGGTTAAGAAGCAGAAAAGACCTATTACTTTTTGCTGCAACTGACTCACTAAGAAAAATACAAAAGGGAAAAATCAACTTCCATCTGCTTAAGGCTCAACTCTTATTTTTAGGTTATTTCTACTGTGGGGATTTTGTCTTGCAAATTCTTTCATGTAAAATATTAAATAATGTCGAGTTACTGGTGTGCCAGCTACTGAATATAAACCTGAGTGTTTGCGTTCTCCGAGTCTTTGCCTCACTATCTTTAAACATAATAGTCTCTGCCTGTTGGCTTGTTTTCTCATGGGGAGGGTGACAGAACATTTTGTGTTCTCTTATCTTCAGTAGCAATGAAACAGGAGGAGCTCCACAATGCGAAACCAAATCTACTGCTATTAATACAACATCCCAGCCACAGAGAAGAGATTTGTTTATTTACCAAAGCTAGAGATGCCTCTCTCTGACCTTTCCAGAGCTTGTGTGCTTTAGCTGGGAATAGATCCCTCAGAACTGGGTACGCTTTTTAAAAATATACAGTAAAAAACATACACCGCCCGCCCCCCCCTCCAACAGAGCCCAAGCTGTATCCCGAACTGCATGAAATGACACACAGCTTTGAATAGTTAGAATAAGTCTAACTAGGGCACAGTCCGGATTCAGTTCTGATGCCTTTGCTAGTGCACAGCGATCAATCAGCTTTCCAAAGCCCACTCGCCTGTCCCACAGCCACTCAGCAACACCCTGAGCTGACTATAACCATACATGGGCCCACTTTCTGTGTGGGCCCAACATCTGTCTGCAGAATAAGAAACCTATCAGTAGACATTTTTTTTTCTTCCTTGCATGATTAAAAAGTGCTTCAGACTGCAAGGTATTTGGTTTAAAACCAAAACAAAACACAGAGATTGTCTTCTTCTGGAATTCACCCTGCTTAACCTGCACTTTAAACCAGTGAAAACCATTACATACACGAATTAACATTTCTTTAACTATATTTTCAGTTTGTCGTATTTAGTGACCTGTCTGTACAACTTAAAATAATATCTGCAAGAGTTAAATCTTGCACTAGCATTAAGGATTCAACCTGGTTTAACCTCATACACTCACAATCCATTTTGTTGAGCTGCTACATCTCTTGTAGAGAAAGATCCTCAGAGAGCTACCAGGCTGGCTTTGGTAATCCTTGTTGGACAATTTTAAATTTCAGTTCTCAAGCTGTCTGCTTGCCAGAAGCAGCTGCCCTGCAACACAGTTGGCAAAAATGAGTGTGGGCTGGCTCCTCAGCCACCTGGTTCTCCAGCTCGGCATATTAATTCAAACCACTGCTTTTGGTACCTGCTCCATGACTCTTTGATATTAGTCTAAGCAGACTGTTCATGAATTACAGAAGGAGACCTGGGAGTAGGAACTGGAAACCAGGGAAGGAACTGGCCCCACGTGTCCCAATTCCAAAGCAAAAATCACTACACAATACTTAAAGGAAAACAATAGTTATGCTGTCTCCTCTTCCTCCTCCAACAGAGTTACAACAGAAGGCAGCACACAGTCCTAGGAAGACCCAGCCTTATCTTACAGCTGTCAGATAAGCTCTGAGCATACTTGCTTAACTGAACCCTCCAAAGACAGAGGCTATAGCTGGCGTTCTGAAATCTCAGTCTGGGTTTAAGGCCCCAGTCGGCTCCCTGCCCCTGTGCAGCCGGGCCATCCCTCACTCACGCTGGCACCAGCGCTCACACAGCAGAATTGCAAGTCACATCACAGAGATGTTCACCTAAAAAGCCACTCAGGGAAAAAAAAGTTCAGGCAGCCTCGTTCAGCATTAAGTTCACAGTGTGACTGACCTGTCCGGCAGCTGCACTGGTAAAATCACTTGTAGGGCTGAACACTGAATCTGGTTAAAATCAACTTTTCCTTCCCTGAGTAACTTTCCAGTGCTTGCACCCATGCAATGAGAGAGGACACAGGGGTGGAAACCAGCAGCAAGGTGTAAGGTGGGAGCACGACTGCTTCTTTTAGCCCAAGCACCAGATTTGGGGCAGCTTAAGTTGTTTGTTGAACTATGTTTTATGTCAAAGTCTTATTTATCATATTACTTATTGTTTTCTAGGCTTTACATACAGAGTCCTGTGGTTTGACAATGCCAGTCACTTGTAGAATCAGAAATAAAAGCCAAGAGTCATGAAAACTATATTTTCTTCATAAACATTGGGCAATATTATCTATAAATAAAATCTTCCAAACATTATTCTTCATACAGCAGCTTGGAAGGCCAAAAACCTGTCTAGAAACCACTTCACACTTTGGAAGGAAGTGGTTCAGCAGTGATGCATCCCCTCATGCTCTGACCAACCTCACACTTCGATTTTTACCAAATCTAAGTAACAGGCTTTGGGGACCTTGTCTGTGTTCCTTCCTACTCAAGTCTGTTCCCATCTGCCTGATCCCCTCAGTGACTTTATAATACTTCTTTTGTGTCACCAGAACTACTCCTGCCTCCTAGTCAAACTTGCCATGCTGGTCTCTAGAACTGCACTCCCTCCTTTCGCATGTTCAGTTTCTGTATCTGCAAGTACATGAATAAAGGCTTGTTTGTATGCACAAAATTTACTGTGACCATTTTTACAATTTGGGTTCAGGCAGAGAACTCTGTGCACATAGCGAAGCTCTATCTCCATGGAAAAGTGCCAAAAAGCATCTGATCCTGGTAATCAGGGGAAGGTTTTGTGAGGAACCTGTGGAAAGAGGTCCCTCACCCTGCCTGGTTTGCAGCTGGGGTATCTCCCTGGCAGCTGGGACCGGTGATGTGAGAGGTTAGTCAAGAGTGGGAGCAGATTCCTGTGGGGCTTCACCAGCCAAATTCCTATCTAGCAAAAGGTTGCTACAGCAACTCCGAGCCTCCCGAGATACAGAAATTATTGTAATGGCTGCTGAAATGCCTCCCTACTGCTCTGAGGCATGGGAAGGAAAATCCTTCCCTTTGATACAGAATGGTTACTCACCGCCACACTTTTTCCGTCAGCTCTACACAAGCACCAGGTTTCCTGAACTTGCTCAAGAACTGATGGGTTGCCTTTCCCTCCAAAGTAAAGTGCAATTCCTGATTTGTGTGTAATGCAAACATAGAAATAATAAACCTAAACACCACACGACAAGGACTACAGTTCCAACACCTTTTTTCCCATGGAGACAGTAAGAGAAAAAACAAATCACATGACGAAAGTTAATATACTACTGAGTGGGCTGAACGGAATATAGAAACCTGTACAAAGCCAAAATATGTATTTTCTAGACTAGAGTTTGTGGTGTTTAAAAAATACATAGATACAAAAAAACCCATAAACAAAACAAAGCTGGACAAAACCTCTCATAGCTTCTCAATGACCGTCCAGTAGTTTTCTGGCTGCCTGCAGCCTGTGCATGTTTTCCCCTGGCACTTGGCCCGCTCACAGGTCACTCAGTCCACTGGACTATGTAATAAATACCAGACAGAGATGATGCTTTAGACAGAACGGGAACACTTGTGACCTAAACAGGTCCTGAATCTAGCATGGGGTGGACTGAGGATAATCAAGCCGCAGAAACAGCGAGTATCAATGTACACTATAAGTGCAAAAGCTGTCTCAAAATTGCTCCAATTTCCCTCCTTTTCACTTTTGATCAACGCAGTTTGCTCTAGAAGACAAAGATGAACACAGCAGAATTGATTATCTGAAATAGAACCTGCGTTTATCTGAAATAACTGAATTACTTTAAAAATTATTTCGTTAAAAAAAGAAGTCACGACTTCTGTACAGCTGCTCAATTTAAATCTGAGCATTGCATTTTGGCCACAATAAAAAGGACCAAGTTCCTCTGGGTATAAATCCGGTAAAATCAATACAGTTACCTCTTGGCTGAATTTGGCCCAACATGCCTAGAATGTCCAATCTTCTGCAACTGCCAAATGCTGTCATGTTTGGTGTCGGCATGTGGCATTATAGGTTTTTTCGACACCAGCTTGATCTCTTGTAATTAGAGTGTTTCATTGGTTTCTTACCTTTTGCCAGGTCTATGAGCTTTTGGATTAACTCTGAAAAGCTTGAGAACAAACTACGCTTTCAGTATGTCAAAATATTTCACTCGAGGCCAAGGATTTTTATTTTACTTCCCTCAGTTTAGTGTCTACTGTGAAGATGATTCTCAGACATAAAGAAAAGCATATAGTCTTTAAAACAAAACATTTGTTAACTAAGGATTTCCTGAATGTTTCTGCTTTCTTATTTATACTGTGTCCTGGACCTTGTGAAATCACTGTTTAACCTTCAGTATTATTTATGGAAGCCAGCCTGTTGCTGTTTCCAGATCTTGCAGAGAACTTTCAGTTTGCAGTTTCAGTACCAGTTGCATAGTCCTGGCTTGAATTAATCAACTAAAGAATAACATACAGTAAGTACTTAACCCTCTCACACCCTGCCTGAATCTTCACAGGTAGGATCTTTTTCTACCTCTAAGCTCATCAGAGTCAGGTTCTTGAGTCCTGAAAGCTCTTCTTCTCTGACAACTTAGAATTTGGGACTGCACAGGCTTTTCAGTGCCATAGAGGTGAATACTTGTTTTGGAGCATTTCTGTTGTGTGCAGAGAGAGATTTGAAATATTACCCTCTCAGTTATCAATACAAAAGACTAAATGCCTAAGCATGGAAATCGATTTTAGGAAATTAACAATTTTTATGAGGCTTTGCATGCTGCCACTAACGATCAAAACTCTTCAACCCATAATAGAAAGAAGCAGAGCAGGAATAATGATTTAGCACACTAGAGGCAAGTTCTGTGCTGTCAGCGTGACTACTCTGACCTACAACCGTGGTGAAGAAATCAGCTTAAAGTGTAACCCTCCTCAGCATATGGGCCCTGGATGTGCACACTGTAGCACTATGTGCTATTGTTCACAGCTGCATGAACGAAGTGCAAAGTAGTTTTACAATGTTAGCACATCAGAAATCAACATTTTACATTCATTTTGCATGAGAAGAAATGATCACGCATATGGTACAAGGCACTAGAGAATCAGGTCGATTAAGTTTACGTGACTGCTGTCTAAGCAAGGTTGTTAATGGTTGTACAGTATGGAGCATTAATGAATAGAAAACGATGAGAGAGAACAATAAGTAACTTATTTAAATCTCTGTTCAGGTGCTCCCTTACCTTACAGTCCTCTTGTCTGACACCTATAGCTTTATGTCACATGCCAGAAGACACATGGCATCATTTCTCAGACTTGAACATCCCACCGACATCAGTTACAGCCGCTCAGGAGTCCCCTAGGATGACAGATAAAGGTTACAATCTGATGATGACCCACCTGGATATTAGTAGGATGGAATATCATCATTTTCAAATGCTTTTTTGAAAACCTGGGGAAATAAACCCCAAAAGTTGTTATTTAAAGGACAAACTATTAAGACTGCAAAATCAAGCAAGCAGTGAAATGAGAAAATTTATTGGTTAGAAAAAGAAACCGGGAATCATGTAATCAAAGATTACTTCAGGGCATATACATGGAAAGGCAACCTTTATTCTGGCATTTTCTAACGTCAGTGTGCTTGCAAATTATTCATATTTTGGCAAAGACTTTGTATATGTAAAATGTATATATTATATATAGAACTGAATTAATCTCTGATACATTTTTTGCCTCATAAATACAGATTCCTGTTTCCATGCTAGAATCTACAGCATTAACATATTCAGATGGTAGTTGCTGGATAATCCAAAGGCTGAGCCTGGACGTGTTCAGCCTCTCCAAACTCCAGTCTTATCTAGCATGTTTTCTAAGCCACTCAGATAAATTATCTTAATGTCCTGAGGTAAAGTGATTCTCTTGTCCAGGGGCTCTGGATTGCTCCATTTTTTTCCCTTCATCTGCCACACAATTATGAGCTCAAGCTTTAAGACTGATCAACAAAAAAATCTTCTCTATTTCACTAATTTTTAAAAACATGTAATGCTGTATGAAGAATTTCTAAATGAAATAAGTGACTTTAAAAACGTTGCTTGAGCAGGTGCATGGCCAATGCATTTCACTGTGCAACAAGCCACATTAAAAAAATATCAACACAGTGAATCCAAAAATAAACTTCATGTAGAATTAGAAAGGGGAAGAAAGACTGGAGAAGGAGATCCACTAATTCATCTTGTTGCAAGTCATATAAGAATAGGATGTATTCATTTGTACTTCAACAGATTATTTTATTCGCCAGAAGAAATAAAAGGTTTCCTATAAATTTTTCCCATAAATTTGCAAAATATCCTTAGAGTTAATAAATTATAAAAGAAAATGAACATATTTAACATTTATTGGATTCAAATATTGAATTATACACCATTCATTTTCATTCATGTCCTCTTTCTGTAACATAGATGTTCTGCAAATGCAGCAAAACTGCTCCTTGTTGCTCTGTTACTGTTCGTCAGCTCAAAGCCCTTTAAGGGGAATTAAGTTTTTCTGTGTATTACGCAAACACTTCAGGCCCATTTAAGTCAGTGAAAACTGAGGCACAGAGTCAGGCACTGAGATTTCTGTGAAGTCTGAGAGCAGAGCACAGAGCCCTCAGGATCCCCCCTGCACAGCCCTTCCTTCGCCTTCTTCATTCTTTCCTGCATACGTACACGTTCAGTGTAAAGAAATAAAGAATAAAAAAGGCAGGCAATGCACTAAGCATTCTCCAACATGCTTAGAGAACTGTGTCCACAGACCACAGAAAACATATATTTAAGATACCAAGAACACTAAACGTGCTAGGATCAGGAAATCCTGATTGCTTCCATTGCAAGGTTAACGAAAGATAATTGTGTACATTTGCTGTTTGATACTCAAATATCACTTCCTTATGACAATACGCATTACTTAATCTGCAAAGGTCAATGAATTACTCTTCAGTTCCTTCCAAATGCCTGTGCAGTGAACTTTGCCATTTTTAATACAGATTTCTCAGCAAAGAACTGGTGGTACAGGTTTGAGGTTTAGAATGCCTCCCAACCTGAAGACACCTTTCAAGGCAATGTATTTCCAACACTACCCATTCAGCTTTACAACTGTCAGACACAAGCAGAGACTTCCCTGTCGTGTTCGGTCACAGTTTGCACAGAACCCAGCAAAAGCCAAGCATGTAAGGAGTTCAATTATTGATTTTTGAATCCACTTGCAATACAAATGCTTAGCCAATGCACTGATCCTGAAACACAAATGCAAAAATATTTAGGAAAACTGAGACGTGCTGTCTGTCATCTGAAGTGTGACAGTTCGGATGAGTAACATATTCTGCATTGTCAGTTGCCTCACTTCAAAAAAAGAAGAAATAAGGTGGAAATACTGCAAGTTAACAGCTTGTCAAAACTGCATAAATGCACAGAAAATGGTATCAATGAACACAGTCCTAATCCTGTGAGCTAAACGACACAGCTGCTGACCCCCCTTTTCACCCCTGTGGAGTTCCACTGAAACCAGGCGTGTTTGTGTGGGTACAGGTTTGGGGGCTGTATTCTGAACCAGTCGGATAGTTGGAATAGCACGAGAAATCTCCACGCAGAACCAGGACAGCAGGGTTTAACTTAGCAGGTACTGGAATGCACAAGCACAGCACAGAGACAAGACTGGGGAATTAGGCTGCTGGCAAGTGGCAGCTGAAAGCTGATTGAATACAACAGATTGGGCTTTCAGACTGGACAGATAGGCAGCAGCTATTTAAATGGAGTATTAACAGTTTTGCTCTTAATTATTTCCAAACCCTCTGGCTAATGCAAACTCAGTATGACATGTATTTTGGCCTCAATTAATTATTTGCTGTTTCTGTATGAACCCAGTTAAAAGAAAGCTGAATGGCTTGTTAAGAATTTCTGCCTCTTTAAAATTATTCTTGTAAGTGCTTGGCTTCTTCCTTCACACAGCTGTCACGTACGTAACTGAATATATACCTCACAAAAACGTTCACTTTCTCCATTTCAAGTGGAATTTCTTTCTGAAATGACACAGCCCTGCAAAGGAACAAATGGTCAGCACCCTGGCCCCATGGCAGGTGGAAGGCCATGAAACTCCAGAGCTAAAAGGGGAAACTTTATGCCTTCAGAAAGGGGGATTCTTGTCTTGCCAGTTAGGTATCATTTACTTTTTGGTCTGGAAGGATCTGAGATTGTGGTGTTTCTATGTATAGTACAGCTTTTTCTAGAAGTTTCTGAAAGTATATCACTTATCAGTTTTATCTCAGCTACTTCCATAGTTAGTCATGTGAAAGCCACAACAGCTGGTTTACACCTCAAAGAATAAACAATTACTAATAAAAACGTCAAACCTCTCCCAAACATCTCTGAAATAAGAGAATGACCTTCCGAAACATGTTTCAGCAGACTGTTCTAATGCAGCTCCTTCCAAAGTGAGCACTTGAGCTTTGTTTTCCTGTCTGTATTTTCTATATATCCTCTTTGATACTCTCTATGTATAAAGTACCTGGGATCTCTCATCAGTACTAATCCAATATGGATCCAGGGTGGACACACAATAGCACTCGTGACAAATGGGACAGAATGTACTATATGACATTTATTCAGCTCGCAAGAGGACAGATACATAAAGATTATAGCAGCATAAAGTAAAAAGGGTTCATGTAGACAACACATGATCTAGCGTAAGGACTGCTGACTGGCACAAAGCCAACCCGTGAAATAATCTGACATATATTTCTGCTGTCAGGGTAAATTTGTAGCCTAAGACTTTTATATTTCCTTCATTAAAAACACAAACAAACAAAACCCAACAAACCAAACTAAAACAAGCAAACAAACTTCAGTGTCTGTTTTTTTTATTTCATCATACTCAGGAAAGGAAGAACATCCTCTCACCAAACTGAAGTGAGAATGAATTTAACTGACCCTCTTTCCTAATCAGAGTAATTGAACTGATTCTTTTTTTGAGCCAAAACACTAAGAAAATAAACTACTGGTACTGCTTGGTTTACTGTAGTCTTTACATGTGTCTTTTTTGGATGATTCAGAAGGAATAAAAATGTACAGAAACAGTAACAACCAACAATCTTGTGTCAGCCAGGAGCAAACAAAAGGATTAACTGGAAAGTCACAGTTTCAGGGGATGACCACAGCTTTTCAAGCAAAACTTGTAAATGTATAGGAGATAAGTTAGACAAAGCATTTAGTGACAGTAGAGTTGCATACATCCCTAGCCGCATGGAAACATACAGATCTTTCTCTTTCCCATCAGCCAAGATGTCTGTACGGAAAGAAGAAATGTAGAAGCAATAGTTGTTAATTACTCCAGTACATCATTTTCAGCACAAAACGGCTAAAAAACGCCCAGTTTTCATATTCTGAGGCCTAAATGGATGTCACAATGTAGAACCACCCTAAACTTGTCTCAACATACAAGGATATTGAATGCTCCAAGTTTTCTTATGGGCGATGAGGATCCACGGGCTTTGACAGAATACCTGCCAGATTACCACGGCTCGCTGAGCGTGGACACTTTGGAAACAGTGGTACTCGCCTTTACCAGTCAGTGTAAGCAGTGCAGATCTCCTGGCTTTGCAGGGCAGCATGGAGTTCTGCACAGCAAACATGAATTGCAAATCCGCTGATCCCTTCCTACAGTTGTCATAAGCAGGTGCTACATGAAAACAGGCCAGGAACAATTCATGTCTTTACCATTCTCAATGAGATTCAATTCGCCTTTCTTCTTGGCCTTTCCTGTGACATTTGAAATGAGAAAACTCTTGTATGTGCAAGGTAATCAAGTTCACATTTGGGAATGGTACATGAACTCAACATACTGCCCCGAGGCTCAGGCCTGAAGGAATTTCAACTGTGCAGAGATGGAATATGTGAAGACAGAAATACGAGGAACATGGTGACGTTGCTAACTGTGAGAATAGATGAGCATTATTGGATTGATAAAAATAGCATGAGGAGGTAAAGGTGCATGTAAAATGACATGATTTGGAACGATAGTGTTTCACACTCCTTTTGCACAGGTATAAAGAGCTACACAAGCATTGCTCTAGTTCAGCGCTGCCATAAGCTCCCCAGATGAAGGCAGCACCAACCAGTACAGCTGAGCCAACATGGGGCAGCGACAATACTTGCTGTGTTCTTTCAGTGACTGCTGCAAAATTTCTGACTGCCACACCTAAATTATTCCTGGAGTACCTGGTGCTCCTCCTTCACCTCCTCCGTGGCTGATGGAAACTACAACCTGGCCCTAATTTTGCAGCTACTCTCAGCAAGCACAGTAAACAGTCCCAAGCATTCCTGGCACAATGGAGCAGACGTGAACAGGAACTGTCTTTTAGCAGTGGCTATCCATAAAGAGACAATATATTTTCCAGTTATGAATTCTGGATAAAAGTTATGAACTCCAGATAGTGTGTACTGTGCCTTCCATTTCAGCTACAGATGTGAAACAGATTCATAAATCTGCAGTCAGAACAAGGTAGGACAATGTCTGCTAATGCTTTTGCTTTCTGTTTGCAGATACTGGCAAGGAAAATCTGTTTTCTCCACAGTGGAGCAAGTTTTAATCCAAGCTTCATCTCACTACTCCATTCAAGGCAACATTACACAAATGTGTCTAAAAAGTACAATTTGGTGCTATATGTTTTTCACATTTTCTGTGCTATGAACAAGAAAATTAGATTAGTTCATTTTTCATTTTATTTAATAGTCCTCTCATACCTCATATTTATCTCCTTGCATCTCACTATATTTTCTTTGAATATTGCTGCAAAATGCCATCATTTTTATTACACAAATAGGGCATAGAGGGACAAAATGCTTTTCCACATGGGCTAGTGTTAGAGTTAGAACTGTGGGGGTTTTTATTCTAATTCACTGTTCATTAACAGAAAATTCACCTACTATGCACTTGGATTTAAAACATTATTTTGCTCAGTTCAAAGATACTGCATTATGTCTCCAGCTGGCTTTTTCTTAGAGCTACACAGCTGGAGTACAAAAGTGTTCTGAAATGTCCCAACTGAATTTCAAATGAATATCAGAAATAGGCAAGGATATACATGCTACATGCCGAACATCTATCTAGGGAAATCACAGAAAATCTAGTTTCTGTTAGTTGGTTATACATAAATTATTTAGGCAATCTAGTAAGGCTGTTGATTAGCTGGAGGCAAAAATATCTATTTTAGGTGTACTTAGGGTCAGGATTAACTCATGAAATGCAGGTGGCACTGCCCATGAAACCGCTAGAATCATTTCAGCAACCTCATTCAAAAATTAGGTAGTCTCCTTTATTATCAGTTCTTATTTTTTTTTTTTTTTTTTACTTTATAGTTTTCTTTAACAAAGAGGACAAGATTTTTTAAAATCATGTGATAAATGTCTTACAAAACTACACTAGAAACTATTTAAGGTGACTGGAGAAGAAACAGGACTGGGAGCCAGGAGACTTTTTCTATTTCTAGTTCTGCCATAGACTGTGTGACTATGACTTTGAACCTCAGCTCCCATTTTTGTGAAATGGGGATGGTAATACTTACTATTCTCTCAGGGATATTGTATAATATAATTTTCATTAAGGTTTACAAAATGCTTGAGATCCTTGATTAGAAGAAGTTGCAAATGCACATTATTAATCAAGTAACAGTAATCACAGTATCACTAAAAAAACCAAACCAACAAACAAACAAAAAATCCCCAGACAATAATAATGTTATTAATATTGAATCATAAGCTAAATAGCATTGTTCTCATAAGAAGCCCAACCTGCACATAACAGGAAGATCATCATAGCTCACTTCTAGGAATAAGAATGCTGCCAGCATAGTTTCAACATGGGAGTGGAAAAGAATTCTTAAAGTTCTCCCTCCGAGCAATTGTAGGTGGTAAAAATTAATATCTCTTCAAAATGCTTTGTGACATAAGAGCAGAAGCAGCCTTAAGAGCTTAAAAGTATTTTTAAAATATGACTCAGGGGAGGTTTTCTTTTTCTAACAGAACTGGGGGAAAAAAAACCACCCAGGAGTTAAACAATCTTTTAGAAACACAGACCCTTGAAATAGAACAAGTATTGTAGGTCAGGATAATTTGAGCTCACACGCACCACCATTGACATATAAGAAATCTATGCATAAATAACAGAGAAAAACAGGTCTCTTATATTGGAAGTCTTGAGCTCTGGCAGATTAATTGTAAGAATTTTTGTTCTGTGAGTGACCAAAAACTACCATGGGTAATTTGGGAGGTTAAAGTCCCTTTGAAAATCTATCATTTTTGTGAAATACCTATAGAGATTGTATTGAATGGTAGAAATGAGCTGAGGAAGTGGAAACATGGAAGATCAATATAGCATTTATTCCACTAAAGAAAAATGCGTTCAGATTTGTTTAGAGTCACATTAGTAGAGAATAAAGGCCGTCCAGCAGTTTCTCTTTTCCTTCTGAACAGCCCATGTTAGGAAGCAGGTGTGAAGACCTTAAGAAAGGTAGGGGAAGGTGACAGACACAGTCTAATTACACCCATTAATCTTATGACAGAAACATTGCCTTTTAAAAGACAAAATCCATGTGGACTGTGGGTTACACAGATTTCTGATGGTTCAGACTGGAAGAATTTTGCTGGTAAACCAAACAGAGCATTTGGTTTCAATCCCTCATTTTGTCTTGTTTCATGAGAGAGAAAAAAATTCAACATAAAAGAATTTTATATTGGATAGAAATTTGGAAATTCTATTTAATATACCACATAACCAATAAAAGAGCTTAGTTGATGGTATAAGATAATTTTATCAATGTCTGAAAACTGAAGTGTGTTACTTCACTATGTTACTAACAACTATCTGTGAGTTTGTACAAAATCCTCCACAAGAAACACAGAACATCACTTCAGCTTGTGTCATATCACAAAATGTCACAGGTCTAAGAAAAGTGGTAGTCCTGTGCCATTAGTCCCAAACAATGGCTGAAAATGAAGTAATCTCCATGACTAAAAAAAACTTTTCAGTCTTGCATTATTGTTACTTACATGCCTGGGGTGCATCTGGATGTCTTCCCTTCTATCTTGACAAGGCAGGGAGAATGTGACTTTTCGTTGTGATTCAGTAAGTAGATGAAATGACAAACACCTGTTGCATGGTGGAACTGTACATGGTACAGTCCTTTAACACTGAAAAATAGGAAATATTGTTTACAGCACCTTGATTACAGCCTCTGATAGAGTTAAAAGATGAAAACAAATATTAAAAGTTTTAAGAAAAAGTAATTAAGATGGCTTACTTTAACCAAAGAATCTTACTATACAAAGCCTGAGGAAATAGAAGGTGAAGAGATAAAAAACTGGTATCACTGAGTTGCATTCTGTTTGTCAGTGCTGCTCTCAGATAAATATAAACATCGATGTGTACAGTCTAATACAAACATGAAAAGTGTATCTGTTTGTGGACTTTTCTTGGACATGTTTCATCCATCCTGTCACTGCCAGGATCATGCAAAGCACTGTGGATGAGTACAATTCACTCTCTTGCTTCCAGTGAACAAGACTTCAGTTCTGTCCTCATAAATGTCTATGAATCAGGAAAGGAATTTGAATTTATAGAGCCCTTAGAGAAGGATACAATGGTACTATTAATCTACGGCAATTATTGCCCTACCTTGCAGCTGGTAGTTTCTAGAACTTGCCATTAGCCTAGTAAGTACCAGGTTAGCTCACCTGAACCTGACCAACATAAACCAGTGTGCATTACATGTTGAAGAGAGTGCAAGGTAAGCTCTAAATTCCATGTTAGCATTTCTGTTTCTAACACACTCAAGAATCAAAAAAACAAACCATCTGAAATAACTAACTGAAGTTTTAATACTGTAAGAAACGAGGCTGCGTTGTTTGTTTACGTGTCCGGCTTGGAGTTGGTACCGTTCTCCTGAATGCCAGAGACCACGGACCAACAGCTTCCAAACTCTCTGCTCGGGAAGTGGTGACCCATGTTCTGCAGCAAAGTAATTGAACTTTCATTGTACTATTAAGTGCTACAGGTAAGTACTAGTATGATCACAGCTACGACATCCCAATTAGCCATCAACTCGTTACAAATATAAAATGTAGGGCAATTTTATAACACCTTACAAACAACAAACTCTGCAATTTTATAAATATTGTGCCTGGCAACACAGCCCCCTACAAGCTTGGTAGCATCCCTAGCCCCTTCTACAGAGAGCAAAACTGAGATCTTGAAGCACACAAGGGATATTTACAGAGGAAAAAATGGCAGCTAGCTGCCAAATTAGTCAGAATTAGACCTTAATTAGATGGAAAATTCAGGTCAGGATGAGATAAGAATTCAGATCTCGTGGGCACTGAGCAGTGCTTTATCTCTAAAGTTGTTGTGCATTTTTAAGATAGTAGTCAAGCTGATTTCCCTCTAAGAGAAATGACTTGCCCACAAATAAGGATAAATTATTTTTTCAGATATGCATGATGGATCTTGGTTCTGATATACTGTTGCTCTCTCCCATACTTTTGGATCTCCTATTGACGTCAGCATGGGATAGACAGAAAGATTTTTCCAAACAGGGAAATGGAGATTATTGTGGCAAACACTCTAACGGAGTCTTCGGTGACAAACCAAGTGAGAAGAAATCTATCAAGCCAAGCTGTGATCTCTCACAGCTACTGTGATCAGAATGTCTCGCTGCCTCCTTTACACTACCAAGGCAGCAAGCAGCTGCTTTGTGCAGGAGCAGTGATCCGGTTTTAGAAATCTCCCAGCAGCAACACTGTCCTTTGTACTCACACTCTCTCGGTCTCAGTAGAAGTCAAATTCTACCTGCTGCTGATACAGGAACACACATTGCCTAGGAATAAAAATGATAGAGAACAAACTCAGATTATCTTCATTATCAACATTCAAACAAATATTTTAGCACTGCTTTTTCTGCTGGGTTTGTGTAGTTGTTTCATCTCAGCATTTTTTGCATTTTGCTGTTTAAGTTATAAGGTGCTTAAAAGGGAAAAAAAAAAAACCCTTGACATAATACCATGAAATCAAAGAGCAAGCTGACTGGAAAAAACTGTTACTATATTTAAACTGTGTTATCCTATGACAAAACTGCTGTTTTAAAACCTTTCCACTTTGAGACAGCATTTTTGCAGTATTTTAGTATGTCTTAGAAGATTTCAAGTGGCTGAAACATTATAATAACCGTAATTTAGGGGGAATAAAATAGTACCATAGGAGAAAAAAACAATGGCCCCCATATGTCACTCATGAAGACTTGTATTTGAAATCAGCTGGGCTAATCAGAACAATGAGTTTGGTGGTCTCAACCTGAGCCCTATTAGGCAATTAGCCAATCTGCAAAAATCATGACATAATTTGGCACAGTTAAAGCAGAATATGTAACTTTGTCTATGACCATGGAACAAGATCCAGGTCTGAAATAGGAAGGCTATTGCAGGTCAGCATTCAGGTGCATTGGCTCAACCCACTGGAATTTTGTGTAGTGCCCTTCTGCGCTGCATTTAGCTCCAGTAAAAACTATTAATCATCTTTGAAAACTGAGCTACAAAACACACGTTTTTGTGTACAGCAAGAGACAATTCACATTATGACCAGTAACTGCTGTGAATCTGCTTTGCAGCAACAGGGGTGACTTAATGTTATTGTAATTTGAAGGAAAACGTCCTGCAGTCCTCTCTCAAGCCAAATTCCCATTTACTTCAATTAGTAAGCATTACAGGAACCGTTTTAATGCTGCTGCCTGATGTGTTGGCTGCTTCTTCTAATATATTACAGTGAAAAAAGGTAGTAGGCCAAATGTGTGAATGGTGTACTTCCATTATGTGAGTGGAATTTCATCAAGGCCAAAGCTGGCCCATTCTGTTGTGTCTCTTTCCAAGGTATCCCTGTAAGGAGTTCCACTCTAAAAACAAACTGCAAATTCAGTTTGCAGCAGCGAAATAAATTGGTTTTCTTCTTCCATAAAGATGAGGATGCAAAGCTGTCTGCACCTGCTGGAAGTACTAATCGCCTGGGAGCTTTCATGGGCTTGCGCTGCGCAAGGCAGAGCTGAGGCGCCGTCATTCCGATTGGGGTTAAGATGTCCATCTTCTTTAAAAGACAAATTTCATAGCAAACTTTACAGATCGTTGCATAACACTAGTTTCAATTCACAATTCTAAAATGCACGTGCCTGTCGCGGTTGAGACGGACAGACGACATGGACCAAGTTCTTTCAAGATGAAAGTAATAGGTGCCATTTATTGTTACAAGTGCATTTTTATACAATTCTACCAGTTCATGTGTCTTTTCACTATTGGTTACAAGTTACAGCACTAACATCTCATTGGTTAATTTTGCTATCATCCATGTTATTCTTCTATCCCCTTCTCTCTCACGGGTATATCTCTCCTTTCTCACAGGTACAACTCCATACCTCCGGATACTCCTTTACTCCCATCTTTCTCAAGGGTAAATCTTAATATCTTCAAGGCTGATCTCTACTCCCATATTTTCTGTCAAGGATTCCACAGACCCGCTGCAGTTTCCCACAATTCCCCCTTTTTTTATTTATGCTAAAAAAGCTGCCCTCATTGTCCGCTGCAGGGCCCTTTGCAGCAGAAAAATCATGCATGGCAACATTAGTAACACAGCCACAACAATCATCAAAATGATCAGTCCTGTTTTCACTACTGATAACAACCATCCTAAAAACCCTCAACCACTAAGCAATTTATTTAACAAATCTCATCAAAATCTTCACACCCATGTCCTTGAGCTAATAACAAAAATCTATCGTGGCTCTACTCTACCGTGTGGCATGTCTTACAGAATCTACATCTAACAAAAGTCCACTTAAAGCCTTTGAAGTTCTGTTAGTTTGCTTAACTAGCCAGCATTCTAATTTTCTAAAATATTTAACGCTTTTAGCTGTGCCAACACCAGATACAAGAGATCCTAAAACCCTTAACCTTGATCCCCAAAAATCTACATTATCATCACATTTTGACTTATATACACAAAAAAGTGTTTTTCTCGTCTTGCTCTTCTGTGATCTATTATCATAGATACATTGGGTGTTAAGAGAGTTAATAGTCCCAAAATACACAGTCCTCCAACAGCATTAGAAGGAATTCCTGGTCAGGCTCTATCTTCACAGATCAAGAATACACCATGCAGGAGATTTTGGGGTCGCTGTCCCACATTATCAATGACATTCCTTGGATTCTTCTGTGAGGCATTACACCATCGAGTTTCATTTCTATAGTCACCAATGGTAGCATTAACATTTTGCAGTTTTATCCATTCATGCTTTAGCATATTGTCCTGGCACTTTTCACAAACCAGCTGGATACAAGCATCCATGGGCATAGATCCCAGCAATTCTAGTTCCTGTGGTTCAATGTCTATTTCCGGGAGACAGTTAATCCAAAGTGCCATGTTAGTATCTTTGTTGCAATGCCTTTGCACCGACCACTATTTTGAAACAATTGTGTGATGCTGCTGTATTCATCAAGGGGGATGCCAACCAAGCACGTGTGGAACGGGTTTTCTGGAGATGCCATAGCCAGGCATATGGAGTCCTGGTCAGTCATGTTGGCTAAAGTAATCCACATGTTAGTCTTTGCCTGTGCGGGCATCCAAAACACAGCAACTGCAACAATCATTGTCAGGAAGATAACACAGGTTTCACGTTTTGTGCCAGCAACCATTGCGGCCCTTGATCTGTAAAGACACAAGCATAGCCTCTCCCCCAGGTTATCAATTGCTGTGGCCTTTTCCATTGATCAGTGATTTGACCATAACTAATGTAGGTTTTTTCTGATTTAGTATGGTTTTGGGTCACACTTGCAAAGTATTTCATCACATACAATGCTTTTGACAATTGTTTTTGTGGTGTTTTCCCTACTTCTCCCCCCTTTTTGTTTTAAAAAAGAACAAAACCAAAACAAAAAACACAGTTCAGAATCAGATACGTGCATTGGACCTTGACTACGTACTCAGAATCACAAATCAAATTTAGAGGTTACTCCTTTAAAAAGTTCTAAATAATGTAAAGCTGTGCCAAGTTCTGCTCATTGGGTTGAACCTTCAATAATTTTCACAGAATGATGCCAATTGTTATCTTCACGCCAGACCACTACAGCTTTATGAGACTTCCCAGAACCATCAACAAATACTTTGCAAGTATGTAGGATCAGACCAAATACAAGTATGGCCTATGACCTGATGTTAAAGACTTGCAGGTTCTGCAGCAATTTACATTTTACATTTAGGCATGCCAAAAGCTGTGCTGTTAAGAAAACCAGCTAGTGCAATTTATAAAGACATAGATTACAAAAAAAAAAATCAAAATTAAATTTCACAAATGGTACATATATGACAAAAGGATCATGGCCTATTGAAACTTAAGTTCATTCCCTGCTTTTCTTGATCAGAGTAAAAAGCAGTTTATCAGTCTGCTAGCAATCTCATCATACTGTCCCCAATAGCCACAGGTTGTTTCTGTGTTGTAGCTATAAATAGACAAATCTGCAAGTCCAATCGAATGCAGCCAGCCTGTAAGGTTGTCATAAATTAATTCCTCAAAGTTTCCAACTCCATTTTGGCTGTCATATTTATTGGATATTGTTTTCCCTTACCAGATCGAAGTCCTGTTTCAGATCAATCAGTGTAGTACTTGCTTTATCAAAACATTGGCTGTTAATACTAGTGGAGATACAGCATTTGAAATTTCCTTGGAGATTTCTCACTTGCAGCAAGCAGATCTGCGCCATCCCAGCAGCTTCTTGTAGGCCATGCAACTAAACAGAATTCTCAGAAAATGTTATTTGAGCTTACAATTTACTTAACAAATCTTAACCTAAGAGAGGTATAGGAGTTTCTAACAGCTATAAGAATTCATGTATTTAAACTTTGTTCCAAATTTGGCATTCCATTAGTCTCAAAAAATGGCCTTTCTTTCGTTGTTTCTCATGACCTCAAAAACTAGCATGGTGAATTTACTAAGAAGTCACTTACAACTAATTACCACAAAATAAGTCTATTAACAAATTTTTGGTTTAATTTTCCAGTTTCATTAGAACTATGGATCCACTGGTGATGCCTTTAAATTTCACCCTCAGACTCCTTCATGCAGTATTACAGCTCTCTAGCAGTAACATTGCTTGAGGGAGGGGCGCGGGGGGGAATAAGACTTCCCTCTCGCCCCCATCTGAGATGGCAAGACGTCCAGCCCAGCATGAAAACACATCAGTTCGAACTCCACATTAAACCGATCTGGCTCCACTCCACACGCAAATCAGTACCAGTCTGACCCAGAGAAGCACTGAACACTGTGACCCCCCAAAGCTGACCAGTGTGAAAAGACTGACTTCAGCAAGGAGGTAAAGTTATGAGCTCTTTTCCCCAGATGTGCCAAAACCTAGGAAACAAGACAGAAGCAAAAATAAACAACACCAACAACCCCTGATTCAAAGCCGAAAAACAACACAGTGCCACAACAAAAATGGATGACAATACTTCAGGGAAAAAAAAAGGGAGCAAAGCCCCCCTTTCTCTGCTTAGCAGCGGGAAAACAGGTTTTTTTTCCTTTCTTCTTCTTTCTCTTCTCGCCGCAGTTCAGATATAGTCAAGGCCATGCAGCTGGTATAATCACTGGTACAAAGTGGGAGGCTCTGGCAAACTCCTCAGTTACGATGAGCTGCACACAGGCCTGGGATATTTTGCTCTTTTGTTTTCCCATTTCATTCCAGCCGTAATACACTTTATATGCAGTTTCAAGTAGCTCAGCAATAGTTACATTCCTTAGCTCCATTTACCTTTTACAGTTTAGAGATGTCAAAAAAACAGTATAAACCAGTATAATAAACATCAATCCATTATTCTATTTTCCTAAATCTAAATCAGTTAATATTCTAGCAACTGTTAAATACAACCTCTTCTAAATTCACAGCTATCATAGCATTTTAACAATTCAAATGCTTTTCTAACAATATAAGCAATCATTCTAATGTGTAAGGATGCATCCTAAGGGGAGGCAAGGTGGAATTTTAGCAATTTTAGCAGTGGAACCGGTTCCCGTTTTGTAATTATCTCCCAAACAAGATTCTTTTGGTACCAAATATGAATATGCAAACTAAAATACTGAGCTCAGATATGAAAACCATATACCAAGTTCAAATATGCAGATGGATCACAGTTACACCAATTTAAGACAATATCTCAATTTTTGCATTGCACCTTTGGGCCGCTCACTGCTCAGACAGGTGGAGGTACCTCTGGGTCTCCCTGACAAAAAAAGTCAGTGGCGCCGGAGCCCATCGGCCCCCCCCGAGCCGGAGCGAGCTGGACTGGGCAAGGCCTTTTTTTTGTTTTGTTTTGTTTTGGTTTCTTTTTAGTGTCTCATCTGGTGCGCTACAGCTGTTATTCCAAAACCAGGATTCTTTACATGATGTACATACGGAAAAGCCAAATACAGCACAGCGAGATGAGACACAGCTTGTCACAGAGTTGCGCAAGTCTGAATGCCGGAATAAAGGTAGCATGCTAGCGAAAAAAAAATAACAGGTACTACACACAAAATTTTACCATCACATTCACGCAGTAAAGAACTAAATTACTTATGATCTTCTGTATTATCACAAAACGCACATTTTGAGTCAATGAATTCTCATGATTTAACAGACTGTGAACTTATCGTACCATATAACAAAGACCTACTAAAATTGCAACATACTTAAACCGATACCCACAAAGAAAACAGGTTAATGAGGAAGGCATCTTGCAGACTCTAACAAGTTTGCTGTGACCTGTGTGTTATCAGTTAACTCTCTCTCAGCTTGTTGACGTTCAAACCGTTCCAGCTGTAAAACTGTCTGTAATGATCTAATGATCTCTTGTAGAGATTTATTTTGTCCTGGTCTTCTCACCTTAAAAACAACATTAATTGCAACAAAATTCTATTCTCCAGACACTTTTCCCAATCATTTAACTGAAACAGCAGCCAACACTGATTTCAATATTTAACAAGATCTTCCTTCCTTATAATTCCGAGTGCTTTCCTAAGTTTTAAAACACCTCCCAATACTGATTTTTTTCAGGAACACAACTGAAAACAATTATTCCTGACCCCATCTTGCAAGTAAAAACCTTGAGAAGGGGGAGGGAGGGGTAGAAAACACAGGCTGCTTGCAGCACGACTGGGAAAAATGGGGAGAGAGTTTTACGGTGTACTTAAAAACAACTAGTAAAACAATTAACTCACATTCCTAACAAGCTGCTTGATTTTCAGAGAGGCAATACACAGAAACACATAATATGTACTGTAAAACTTGCAGATAACATATTGATAGCAAACATTAGCATTCTCTACTGCTAATTTCAACACCAATGCTTCCTTAGCTTCTAAGTTTTCAACCTGCTTATTGATGGCCTCTTGAAGATGGTCAATAAATTGCACGTAATTCTCACTGGGACCCTGATTAATAGTTGCAAATGATTTGGCTGCATTGTTGGTTTCAGGCACCTTTATCATAACTTGATATGCGAGGTCTGTTGACTGCCTCAGGATTTCAGAAAGTTATCGTGCCTGTAGTTGTGGTGTGTCAACTAGTGTCTCTTCCAGAAACGCACAGGGTCCCGTGGTTTAACTGCAATCGAAACTGGGGGTAAATCCCGGCTTTTTGGTAAGTTCGGTTTACGCTCTGAAACTCTACCCTCACCCTCAGGAATTCAGTGCGGGTGGGAGGAGGGGGCAGGTTGGAGGGACCCGAATCTGTAGGAATTACGTTATTTGGCTCGGTCTGGCTCACCACGGGGGGGTCCTCCCCACCTAAATCTCCAAGCAAGGGGGGATAGGAAAAAAAATGTCCATTTTTTTCTTCCGCGACTGATAGCGGCGGGGCAGAGGGTTGAACTGTGATTAATGGCGGTGACGCAGACGGCAGAACCACGGTTGATGATGGTAGAGGAGAGGTTCGAGCCGTGATCGATGACAGCGGAGCAGTCGGCCAAACGCGGTGCTCTGACCGGTGCTCTGAGGGCCCCTCCCGAGACCATGCACAACCCAACACTGTTTTTTCATGTGAGTCTTTCATAGCTTTTAATTGATCTCGGGGCCACACATATGTATACGAGTCTTTCATAGTTTTTTTCTGATCTCGGGGCCACACATACGTACGCTCCTCCTTTATTCCTTTTAACTTTCCAAGAAGGTGCCGCGGATCCTTATCCGTGTCAGATAACATGGACTTGGGCGGTTTTGACGAATCTTTAGTAACAGGGGGGATCAGAGTAGTACTTAATCTTGCTTTTTTCTCCGAATCTGGCCCAGAAGAGCCAGGGAGACCATCCCCCTCTGCCGCCTCTGCCTGTTGCTGTTTTAACTCTTTCAGAGTGTCTAATAACAAGCGCCACGTCGTTAACAGTTCAGTTGCTTCCTTGGACCCTTGGGTAGCACTGTCAAACAGTTTATCTCCCAAGTCCATCCATTGTGACACACTAAATGCTGTCACAGGATTAACCTCTAAACCTTGTGCTTTGCCCCATAGTAACATTTTTCTTAAAGTCAGTTCCGGGAGGCTAACGCCGTGCTTCTTCAGAAGCAGCTTCTATGTGCATAATATAGTACCCTCTTCTTTAGATAAGTTTCAGCCCCCCTGTTCCCGGTAGCTCACCTGCTCCTTAGCGAGGTGTCTTTTCAACGATCCGGATCTTCGGCAGCTCTGCGCGGCTGCTCTCATCAGCTGTACCGGGCTCCGTCTCCACAGCTCTTCTTCGGCTGTTCACAGCTTCACGCTGTCACCTTGTTAGGCGAGATCCTCTTCAGGCAGGATCACGTCGGGGTCACCATATGTCGCGGTTGAGACGGACAGACGACATGGACCAAGTTCTTTCAAGATGAAAGTAATAGGTGCCATTTATTGTTACAAGTGCATTTTTATACAATTCTACCAGTTCATGTGTCTTTTCACTATTGGTTACAAGTTACAGCACTAACATCTCATTGGTTAATTTTGCTATCATCCATGTTATTCTTCTATCCCCTTCTCTCTCACGGGTATATCTCTCCTTTCTCACAGGTACAACTCCATACCTCCGGATACTCCTTTACTCCCATCTTTCTCAAGGGTAAATCTTAATATCTTCAAGGCTGATCTCTACTCCCATATTTTCTGTCAAGGATTCCACAGACCCGCTGCAGTTTCCCACACGTGCCATGATTCTGGTATGCTTAAAATAATTTTCCATAAGCCTTTTTGGAAACACACACAAAAAAGAAATCAATAGTGACATACAAAGTATATCACAGGGTAAAATAACTATGAAATATAACCGGGGTTTCTTTCTAATGTCAGTTTGTTTTGGAAATAGTTACTAATGCTTAATTGTATTGGTCTTTTATAACATTCAAAAATAGTAAGAAAATGAAATGCAGGGCTTTCAGGTCCTTTACAGGTACTCTTGTATATGAAGGCTAGTAAAATATGCTTGTGTGTAAAAATATTGCTGTGGTAAATGCATTTTTACAAAAAGCTTACATGTAATGCTGGCTGTGTTAATGTGTTAGAAGGTACAAAGCTACTCATATAGATGCACTGTGCTGTCAGTCAGCAAAATATGTTAATTCAAGTAGCTGGGGTTATTGTATATATGATGATTGTGGAAATTATGTATTTTTTAAAGTTGTGTATGCAAATAACATGGAGTCTGTCATGCAGAGGTATCTGGAGGTACAGGTGCATACGTACGTACTTATGTGTCAGACGGCACTGAAAATGCAGGTGTAGGTTAGTGGGCCTGTGACAGGCGCTCATCAATGGTTTCCTTGGTATTGAGTGCATATTTTCAAAAACATGCTGTTTTGTAAGAGTATTAATTTCAAACGCATGTGTACCTTGTGGCTTCAGCTATGTTTTGGGGATGGTGGGATCCTGCTGATAAACAAGCTAAAAGGAATATGGGCAAAGAGTGGAATAAGCAATTCCCATACCTGAACTAGGTCGTCAGATCTAACTCACGAATTTTCATTCAAAGCTGCCCTGTGAAGTGCAGGCAGGCTGTCAAGTGATCCTTATCTGGACACTGGCTAGTTACACAGGAATCTCTTTTAGGGCAGTTGTACTTTTGCCAGAAAGGATATAGAGCCACACACACCCTGAACACCATAATTTTATATTGGCTGTCTCCTCTCTTTACTCCTTTTGCTAATAGAGAGGTAAGGCCAAGATATTTTCCTTCCAGATCAGACACAGTTTCTTATAGCATGGTGCTGTGGGTGGTTCGTAACAGTGATGGATATGCAGATTGTATGTAGGTTCTGCATTTATGTAAGCCAGCACGCATGTTGAGATCAGCCTTTATATTTGCACACACATATACAAGAACACCGCTTGGCACCAAGTGCTTTTAAGGGAAAGTATTTATATTGTGTACTAAGTTGTTTGCTGTGGGTTGTGTATGTATCGCAGGTGTCATTAATGTCAGTGCCGACTTCTCTCAGTTTGTGTCACAGCCATCGAAGTTTCTGTGAATTATGGGGTGGGATGGCTAAATCAGTCCATGTTCTGTGTTCTATATTGGTTTGTGACTGTGTCAGTTATCAAGACCCTACGCTGCGGAAAGCCGGTATCTCACACCACGCTTGCTGCTGCAATCAGTCTGTGCAGTTTATAACTCTTCACGTTATCTCTGTGCGAGCCGGGGCTGAGTGTGCGTGTCACTGTGATGCTGGCGGGGCAGCGTGCGACGGTTGGCACGGGAATCGGGAAGTTGTGCAAAAGACAGCGCTGTGTCAGCACAGGCCTCGCCAGAGCGGGGTAGGACCTCCGGGAACGAACCCCCTCCGGGGCGGCGCGCAGCCCGCTCCTCTCACCTCTGGCGCACGCATGGCGGGATGAGGCTCCTGTCACGACACGGGCAGGCAGACACCACTGTCACGATGTGCACCAGCCTTCCCCACTGAAGCGCCTGTCGCGACAGCGCGCACGCCGCGGGGCGAGCGGCTCCCCTCAGCCGCGCTGCCGCCGGGACAGCCCCGCTGCCCCTCAGCCACCCGGCGCGGGTTGAGCCTGGGACAGAGGGCGGCCGCGCCGGTTCACGTCGGGGCAGGGGGGCGGGAAAGCGGCCACCCCACCTGCGGGCCTCTCCCACCGCGGAGCGGAAGCGCTCCCGCCGCCGCATGAGGCCTGCATCACCCGCCTCCGCCTCCTCCCCGCCGAGGACGGGCGGCCGCGCTGCGCAGAGCCGCGCCAGGCGCCGCTGCCACCGCCTCAGCGCCGCGGGCGGGGCCGCGCCTTCCCCCGCCCCGCGCCGCGCGCCCCGCCAATGAGCGGCGTCCACATGCCGCGGCGGCGAGAGGGGCCCGGGCGGCCCAGCTCCCATAAGTTACATTAGAGCAACCGCCGCCGGTGCGCGACCGGAACGAGCGGGAGCTAGCGGCGAGGCCGGGCGCGGGGGGCGGGCGAGTGAGCGAGCCGGCGAGCGAGCCCAAGCCGTGACGGCGACAGCGGACTGGGCCGGCGAGGGGAGGATCGGGCTGGTAGAGCGGGGGGGCGATTCCGACCCTTCCGTGTAGAGGCGAGGCGGGCAGCGGGGCAACTGCTCGTTTTTCCTCCCTCGCCTCTGGAGGCGAGCGGGCTGAGGCGAGCCGTTATCACCCTGCGCGGGGGCGGCTCGGAGCCCGGGGAGGCGAACGGAGAGGCCGCTTGGCCACCTGGACGCGGCCCATCCCCGCACACGCACCCGCCGAGCCCCCGCACGCCCTCCCGCGCCCCTGAGGCGACAGCGGCTGCGGGGCCCGCGCCTCTTCTCCTCAGCAGCCCGCCTGGGGCCGCCTGAAGCCCCGCTCATCCCCACCGGAGAGGCGGCTCGTCTCCCTCGGAGGGCGTGTGGGGTGGGAGGGGGGCAGGGGCTTTTTAATCGACGGCTTTCCCTTCTTTTTTTTCTTTTTTAATTTTTTTTTTTTTTTTTTTTCCCCCTCCCCCGCCTGCCTCCTTCGGGAAGCGTGAGGCGCTGAGGTGGGCTCGGGGGCTTCTCTCTGTTGCGGGAGGGGGTCTATGGTGATAGAACGGGGGCGGTGGGGAAGAAAGCGAGGGACTGAGGAGGGGGCTCCGCGCCGCGCCCGCCGCCGCTGAGGAGGAGGAGGAGGAAGAACCGAGGCACCATTTGCTGCTCCCTGCCCCAGCCATGGAGAACGCGCACACAAAGACTGTAGAGGAAGTTTTGGCTTATTTCGGCGTCAACGAAAGCACCGGGCTCAGCCTGGAGCAAGTCAAGAAGCTGAAGGAGAAATGGGGCTCCAACGGTAGGTGAAACGGCCCCGCGCCGCCCGCCTCCGTCCGCCGCGGGGATGCTGTCGCTGCCACTCGTCGTTTTTCCTCCTCTCCTGTTCCCTTTTCCACCCCTTTCTCTTTTTTATGCTCTCGGGGCCCCTGTTTCGAGGCCTAACGCGTGTGTCTGTGTGAAACCGGCATCTCTTACAGGACCCGGAATAGGAGCGAGGGAGAGAAGATGGCTGACTGAACTCCACCTCGTGGGTTCTTTCATAGCCCGGGCTCACAGGGCTGCTCTGGGAAGGAGGCTGTTGGAACTGTCACCTCCCTTCCCTTTCATCTGAACGCCGGGAAATCTTCCATCCCGAAATGAAACGCTGTGGGGTGTTCTTTTTTAATTTTTTTTTTTTTGTCCGTCCTGACCTTCATTTTTCCCTGCTTTTCAGTGCTTTTCTGTCCCTTTACATTCTTCTCTCGAGTCGAGGCACAGAATTCAGCTGATGTCTCTTTTTATTCCCACTGCTTGGCCTTTCTAGTCCCTTTTGCACGTTGTGGAAAAATGAAGAGCTATGAGAAGATTACACGGTGGGGTTATTTTAGCTTTAACACTGCTTTTGAGCCCCTTAAATTACTAAATCTTATTGCCAAGAATTAAAAAGGGTGAGCAGAAATAAGAAAATGCCCTTAAAATGGAGGAAAGAATTTGAAATATGTTGAACCAAGTTCGGTGGGTTTTTTTGGTGTTTTTTTGTGTGGTTGGTTTTAAGTGAATGTGGCGGAAAACCTTTGTCAGAAAAGCATTTTGAGCCTTTGACCCTTTGTGTGCAGTAACAGCCCAAGTCCCACAGCTGGCTGGAGTGATGACTTGGCTGAATTATAACCCTCAACACACTCTGGGAGTTAACGTATATATGTCTTAAAATGCAAAACTATCAGGCCTGTTGTGATGTTCTAATGAAAAGAGCCACCTTAATAGGGCTTTTTAGTATGTCTGTCAAATACAACCCAGTTGAGTGTGCAATTCAGGAACAATATCTGGTGGATGCCTTATTATAATGCTCTAATGTGTTTCTTCAATGCTTTCTTTTCTTTGACATGCTTCCTGGAAAACCCTTCCACTGACAAGAGTTACCGGCTGAGGAAGGTAAGCATGTTCATGAAATCTGCTAATTCTTTTTGGCAATAAATCAGGATTTTTTTTTTAAATGTGCCTAACTAAATGGCTTTGTTAAATATTGCAGGAAAAACCTTACTCGAGCTTGTGATTGAACAATTTGAAGACCTGCTAGTTAGAATTTTGTTGCTGGCAGCTTGTATATCTTTTGTAAGTATAATGTTTTTTATTTCATAGGCTTCTGTATCACAGAATGACAATGTACCAATGTATAGAAACTGTACATGCTGAAGTTATTCTCTTTCTCAAAAGGTAGAAGATGCAAAGTAAGTTGCTACCTCTTAATTTAGTTGCCCTGGGAAGAGATTTCCTTATGCTAGAAAAAAAAAACCCAGCAAATCTTTCATTGCATGAGTCATAAGTGTGTAACAACACTAGACAGGTATTTTAAAAAGTGCTTCTCATTCAGTCCAGCTTGCTTATTTGAGGTGGGATTTCCCAATGCTTTCGTTGGCTTTGAAGACTAACCTTGAGTAAGTGTTTAACTGGACATTCTTCTTGCCTTTGAGTTAATCGTTATCAAGCTCAATGTATAATCATTGGAAGACATTTTTGGATGCAATACAGACTGTAAATAGAATCTACATGGCGAATATTCCAGTTGCCTTCCCTTCCTGATAATAGCAAGGTGACAGTTGTTGCTTTTGACAGTGACAGGAATGATGACAGCGGTGATGGCACCATTGTTGACCAAATTTGGTAACTGACCTTTGAATGGTGTAGTTATTAAATGGTCATCTTGCTTTGCATACAGGATTAAATGAACAACAACACTTTTGACTTTATTTTTTTCAAAGCGTATTTAGGCAATCTTTTTACATAATATATAAAGGGTATGTGCTGAAAATCTGGAAAACTGAGCAAAGGCTGAATATGGGAGAAAGATGAAAGCTATATGTCTTGGGGAGCTGGACGACAGAAACAAAGTGTGCAGAATATTAAATTGTTTAGGTAAAAGTTTATAGTAGACTTTGCCCTGGAGTTGCAATTAACTACTTTAAAGAGCTGCAGCTCTTGGGGGGAGTGGAAATTGTGGTGACTCTTTAGCTAAGGGCCGGCTAATTAGGATGGGCAGAGAAGAATGTGCTCTGAAGCTGGTGGGGGAAGGGTTGCCTGTTGTGGCTGCTGCAGCACATACTCTGTGCTGATCTTCCACCAGGAGAGGCTTGCAAAGTGCTTTGGGGTTTGGTGTGCGTATACCCTTACCAGCTGAGCAGTGGTTGGTGGCATTGATCTTGACCAGGGAGATAAATGTGCCTTACTCCTCAGACTTGTTTCCTGGGAGGAAATCAGGCTGGCTATAGAAAATTGAATAAACGGGTCATTCAAAAGCTTTTTTTCCCCTTGTCCCCTCCCAGAGGGACGAGCAGGGGATGTATTTTTGTTCCTGAAAAATCAGGAATCTCATGAGATGAATGACAGTAAGAAGTTTGTTACTTTTCATGCCAAGGTATACTGTTTGTTTTTATTATAACCAAGTAAGTGGAAAAATTAGATTTGCCAAACTTCAAGCTTTCATTGCTGAATCTGAGCAAGTATGATACCAGACTGACAGAGGTCATATAACACAGGCTGCCAAGCCCTCTTTGAAAACTTGATTAGTAACTGGATTCAGCTTTTTTTTTTTTTCAGTATACTTAATTTTCCTATCTAATTAAGAGGAGACTGTAGTCTAATGGAGTGTGAGATGGGTCAGGGTTCTTTGCTTCTGTGCAACTGACATGGTGTATGACCTTGGGCTGCTGCTCTCCCTTTTCTGCCTCCTCTTTAGGAGTTATGGATACCTACCATAAATTCATATTAATAGTAAAGATTTTTTTCTTTTAATGAAATGTAAAAGTAAAATCTAGATATATTGAAATTTTGGTTTTTCAAAAGCACTTCCCCTTTGTATTTTTTTCTGGCTTTTTCCCTGCTCGGAAGGTGATCATCTATTGTCTCATTTTCTTAGGTTTTAACATTTTCTTGATGAAAGCATGTTGGAGACTTTTGTAGTAGCTGTGAAGAACTATTGAGTACGTTGATATAAATACCGTGCTGCTGCGAAAATTTGATGTAATTAACATCAACTAAATTCTGGTGTTCCTGAAAATGTTTGAATACATAGCTGTGTTAGGCTTGTGGACAGTAATTGTTCTATGAGGACACTTGCAAATGTTGCATTAAAAACTTGAATTGTACATAATGCTGAAATTACAAATTATGCCAAGTCATTCTTCTAATAGAACAACTTAATGCTAGAGCTTAATTTTGGTGTGTTTATTAGGCTATCTTTTACAAGGCTTAGAAATTCAGTTTTTCTATTTGTGCTCTTGCAAGGCATGTAAAACTCCCAGTACCTTAGAGATCTTGAAATGGATAATCAGACTTAAAATGGAGTCAGTTACATTTGCGTTGGTTTTGGCTATTGAGTAATACTGTTGAGAGCTGCTCTTTAACGAGTCAAGACTTCTGGCTTTCTTGGGGGCAGTGTCAAATCCTGCAGAATTGTGCTGTTAAACTTGGTGGAGTGCTGATTCTCACTTTAGTGACTGCTTTTTACTGTGATATGTTGTTTGATAGACCAGAAACTGTAGCACTTGAGTAGAAAATAGGGTGTCATATAGTGCACCGACAGAAGTAAGGTTGGATAATGGCTCCTGTTTGAAATAACTTTCTACTGAAGGCTTCTAGATCCGGTGTATGTCCAAAAGGGAATTTTCATCAAGATGCTTAAATAGGAGTTTTCTTTTAATGACAAGGGATGCAAAAAGGTGGCTTATGAAAAAACAGATCACCTCCAAAGCCCCTAAGTCTTTGGAGTTCCTAGTTGGGGGACTGAGTGTTGGAGTTGGTGACAAATATATAGCACTGACTTATTTTTTTAAGGGTGTGTTTTTTCAGTGTGACACTGAGAACTTATTTTGATTTGATTTTGTTTTTTCTGGCAATCAAACAGAGTATGTACTTCGTGCTATAGTACAAACAATGTGCTTGCAGGAAAGGCATGGGTGCTTCTAGGGCAGTGAATGTAGCAGTGTTCTTCAGCTGTACATTGTCCATTTAAAGAGCCTAAGATTCGGGTATGAGCAAGAGGATCTCAAGGTATATAGATTATTGTTTTGTGTCATGGAAGCTTTTCTAGTGACTGTGGTGTGATCATAAATCCTACTAGATTCTTACCATTATAACTGGCTACACAGAAACAGCTGTCTGAAACACTGAGATCTGCATTAGACTTTTATGCAGAAACATCTCCTCTTACATACAATATAAACTTCTGCATTCAAAGTGCCTTTTGTGTCCTCTGCTGCCACAGCCCCGTCAGGTATGTGTCAGTAAAATAAATCAGACGAACAGCTGAATCTGTGTCACCCTGGCTGATTACAGGGGTCATATGCTGCCAGTTTGTTGGCTGTAGATACTCTGTCCTACATTCCAAGTCGGAACTACTGTTACAGATGTGCCTAGTTAGTAACAGTTTAAATTCTTAGACCATTGTTACTTCAGTATTTAGGCCTTAAGTTTGGCTTTTGAAGAGAAATAATTTCTGATGGTGAGTAAACAGATTCACATAGAGGCTTGGACCTTCTCTTGGTGTGTTGTTCAATCTGTGAAGCCTATGCAGAAATAAGCCCATAGAGTGTATCTCAGCATTTCAAGGGCTTTAATAGCCTGACTTTCTAGGTGCAAGTAAGATTATGTTTAATTTTCCATGAACTATGGCTTTTAATTCTTGCTACTTGTGTAGCATGTATTCAGATGTACAGTATTTACATAAAAGATCAGCTTTTTTTGCTGTATAAATGACTTCGACAAGTTGCAAGATGTTACTTGTGCATGTGATGTAGAATAAGTGTTTGGTAATGTATATATATTTTAAACAGTGATGCATACTTAACCATGCGATCTTATCTTTGCATCACACTTACAGTGAATTTTCTTCTACAGGATGCAGCATGGACTGTAAACTCTACCAAAATCTTAAGTATTAATACAGCATCCTAAGAGCACCCCCCCAATTATTTCTTGAATTCCTAAGCTGATTTAGAAGTGCATGTTTTCTAATAGCGAATATCCATGTTTAGACTGAAACAATATATTGTGATTTATTCCTGTAAATTAGTGTGACTATAATCTGCATTAAAAGGCGAGCAAAGCTATTCTTAGAGGAAGATGTGCCAGTAAAAATGCTGCAGGTTTTGCCCTGAAATCACCCCAAAACTACCTGTTAAGGTCAGTAGCAGTGAGCATGTGGCACAAGATAAGGGTTCCTGTAGAACATGACACTCACATGCTTTTAGCTCAACTCACATTACTCAGTAGCACCCCAGATACCAACTGATGGGTAAGGCCGATAAAACTGGGAGAACTAATTGTGGTTCCATTTTACTTTGTAGAAATTAAACTGTGGATGTTATGTATCTCTTTTTTTTCCTTATTGCTACACTAAACACAAGAATGTGTTTGTTTTCAGATATATGGAGTGGTGTATCTTGATAGATGCTTACAATCTGTTAACCCAGTAAAATTCTTAATTTTGTACTTTTATCTGTGGCCAAGATCCATTGGTGGTGGAGTTTTTTCCTCTTCTCTCCTTGGGTAGCAAATAAAAATCTGCTGAATAATTAAATTGGGAGTTTTTTCTTTGATATTTCCTGGTATTCAGGAAGAAGTTTGCATCTGCTTAATTTTAAGCTGAACTATATTGAAAAGAGAAATCACTAAAAGTGTGTTTTCTGAGCAGTAGCTAGTACAACATCCAAAATATACCGAATGTTAATTCACAGTATCCTGTGAGAAGACCTCTCTCTTAAAAGCAGTTCACAGTTTTACATGTCCTGCTTTAATTAGTCCAGGGCTTCTTTTTGTTAGGATGAGGTCTTACTCTCCCAGCTTGCTTTTAAGTTTCCATTGTCAAAATGAAAACCAAACAAAAAACCTTGTTAGGTTGCTGACAACAAACTGTTTGCTTTTCCTCTGTTAGTGGTAAGTGGGTACAGCTTGCTGGGCAACAGAATTCTATCTTGAAACTTCCATTATTTAATTGTATATTTGTTGTGTAGTCATAAACTGTCATCTGAGACAACTTGCCTCTGTAACTTAACTGTCAATAAGGTATATTTCACTTGTAGAAATGCAGAAGGCTCTAAGGACGCTTCTTCTAGTTGTTTTCATCAGTAGTCACCTAATTGCTTGCTGACTTCTGTGTTGTGCCCCCTTTTTACAAAAAAAACATGAAAACTAAGTGCTATTTGCCTGTCATAATGTATTTTTTGACTTGGTGTCCTGCAGGTCCACTCCATTAGGCTGTGATTAAAATAGGCTTCTGCAAGCCATAGCTCTAGCAGCCCTAAAGCAAATATGCTGAATGAAAGTTGTCCTTTAAGCTGCTTACGTCAGCCGTTGATATAGGACTTATGTCTTGCTATTAATTTCCCTTATATTTTCAGACTTGCATTTTTCTCAAGCAATTATTGTAGGTTTTTTCCCCCCCCCCATGCTCTTTTGAGATTCTTAAATTCATAGTAACTTTACTTATTGAACCATACTGCCAGAACAGTACATTGGAGATCAATGACCTGGAAATTAAGCTGTTCTACATGTGAGTCTTAAAGTGATTAGGGCTGAAATACGGTGGGGCCCTTTTGAATAGTAGTCAAAGATCTCTCGTCGTAAACCTCTCCAGGGTCTTAAAAGTGTGCCAGTGGAAACTTTTTGACAAGGACTCAATGCCTTGGACAAGAATAGTCTAGTGTCTACCAGGTTTCAGCATATGATCTGTTTTTACTAAAAACACCTAGTTAAATACTTGTATCCCTTGTTCTACTTTCTCTTTTTTTTTTTTAACTGTTCCTGTTTTTACTGCAGGCTACTATCAAATAATAAACCTGATCTGTTATAGCAGTATGTGTTGTGTATCACAAGTGTCCTAAATGGAATGTTAATATAGCTGTAGTCCACTATAGCAAAATGAAGAACTCACAATGCATTCTGTTATTTATAAATGTGTATTTACTTAAACACTTACTAAACATTCTATAACTAGGGCTTAGATCATTCCACCATTAGTAGTTGTTAACTTTTTAAGGGTGAAAAGTGTGTTGCTGACTTCCAGGATTCACTAGATACTTAATTTTAATCTGGTCACAGATTGGTAACTTTGAAAAAAAAAAAAAAAAAACAACCACAACAGTGAGGATCTAAAGCATCAGTTCTGTGTTGTCAGGATCTGTAATCTGAATCCATCTGCTCTTTTTGAAATAATGGTTTATTGAAGGAAAAGTTTCCTTGAAAACTGAGTTTTGGTTCTCCTTGACATACTTGCATTTTGCTGTCCTTGTAGCTACTTCCCCATCCTCTTAAAGTTGCAGGCTTTCTCATTGTTATTTTATGACACATGTGGTTTTAAACCATAATCTTTTCAGATTGAACATTGTGTAAAGCAGATGTTTTATTCCAGTTAACCTTGTAGGTACCTGCTCTGTTAAGAACATCACAAAATGATTGAATTTACTTGTGTTGTTGGAAGCAAAATGGGCTCTACAGAATTCCAATAAAGCAAGGGAGGGCAGAAACAGGCTTTTCTGATGGCAGCGTGTGACCTTGTGTATGTTAAGAAAACTGGCAGTGTCCTGTTAGCCATTTCTGCAGCTCCAGTGGCAGCAGCAACACCAGTGAAGAGTAAAAACTGTCTAGGATATAAGGGGTAATGAGTGTATGAAGACAGTGATGTAGACTGTGCAACTGCTCTAGCAGGTCAAATGGCAGAAGCTGTTACTGGGGATTGGAGATAGATGTTTGTTTCTTCCTCCCACACCATTAAGATGTAGAGAGCATAAGAGATTTTTAAGTAAATCTCTACTCCAGAGGGATGACACAGACCCTCAAAATGTTGTGTTGCCAGTTGGGATGTTTCTATCTTGTTAATCATAACCTGGATCTTACACGTTTATTCTTTTGTAATAAAAATTTGTTGTCGCATTGGATTTGCTTGACAGTCTGTTTTCCTCTTGAGGCTTTCATGCTGCTGCTCCTTCCTTTTAAAGTCCCGGAGTGTTTCACAATTGAGCAATAGCTCTGAGCAGCGTGTTGGTGGAATTATGGCGCTTGCTGTAGTAACGGTTTGCTCGCCGCCGTCTTCTAGTGATTCAGAGTGCTGTTGCCTGACTACCAGCCCTAATTATCTCAACAAGTTGTTCCTATTTACTGTCACTTTCCAGGCTTCCTGTTGCTCAACGCGTTGACAAAAAAGCTCTTCCGCTCTGGTCATGTTAATTTGACTTTTCTTCAGTAACTACAGAACTCTGCAGAGGCCCTGACATAATAACCGTTCAAGTCAAATGAATGACATAAGCCTAAAATGAGTGTAATTCTAACACAGATGAATGAAAATAAAATCTATGTGGAAACTTTTATGCAAGTTTAAGGAGTTTTTTACTTCCAAAAATCCAGTTTTAATTTGAGTTTTATCAGCTACTCAGCTTAGAATTCAACTTCAGGTGTAACTATACGTTTCACTTAGATGCTTTAATAAGACACTGCTTGTATTTAACCAAGTAGATGCTGAAAACTTGTAAAGCCGTTTTCATTTGTGTGTCTAAGTTACCAATAAAGCAAACTAACTTCGTTAAAATTCAGATTTTTGTCAAGGTTTTAGTGTTCTAAGTAGTCCATCTAATCTATTGGCATCCTGGCTTTAGGTACTAATGAAATGTTTTTTGAAACTTTTCACTGCCATAGCTGTTGTCACAACTTCTTTCATTTGTGAAGCAAAAGTAGTAATATGTTTCCCAAATGAATAGCTTGCTCCTTTAAAAGAAGAGCAGCCTTGGAAATGAACTTTGTACTACTTCAGTAAAGATTTTTTTTTTCCTTTTCCATTGCATGTTGCCAACTCATTCATAAACTGCAAAACTACACCCTGGAAGAATGAGGGGTTTCAAGAGTTGCTCAATTCTAAGCAGTTGCATGTCAAGCTGAAATTTACTGGATCTTACATTTGCAAGGTGTCTGTGTAAATCAGCAATTTAAATCGTTGTGTTTCTCTTACAGGTCCTGGCCTGGTTTGAAGAAGGTGAAGAAACAATCACAGCATTTGTAGAGCCTTTTGTAATCTTACTTATATTAGTAGCCAATGCAATTGTGGGAGTGTGGCAGGTATGCAGATATTTTTGCAACATCAAATGACAAATGTGGGGTGGGTTGCTTGTTTGTGTTGAAGAGGAAGGGCTGTACAGTGTAGTGTCAGGTGCTTCACACAATGCAAGTAATATGTATTGCTAACTTTAGATTCCTGAGAGTCAACATACCATAAAACTTCTGGACAGAAAGTGTAAACGGACTTAATGGTAAAACGAAAGTTTCAGAAGTATTGCAGAAAAAGCCAGGTGCCCACCAGTATGGCTGTGCACTGAACACATGAACTAAGGAGTCCAGAATTAAGGCCTGAATTCAGGAAATAAATGAAATGTTGCAAAGCTAAAAAAAAGTTGTCCAAAATAACAGCAAAAATTAAGAGGGTGAGCCCTATTAACAGGTTAAAACATGTTAGAGAGGAGCCTACACACTGGAAGGTGCCACAAGTGGCATTCAGTGGCATTGCTCCACACCCCAGCATTCTGCTTTGTGCTACCCCAAGTAAGCTGGCTGAGTAGTGACCCTCAAAATTCAGCTTATAGCAGTACCCAGCTTGCTGCTGCACAACCGCTGGAGCTGGTATGGATGTAAGAGGTAATGTCAATCAAGGGATGAGAGCATTGCCCCCTTAAGTGTCATTTTCTACTCAAAGCTTCATAAAGCAGTTGTGCACGAATTAATCTTTAACTTGAAACTTTGAGTTAGAATTCTGCATGTTGTAATCGTAAGTATGAAATGTAAATCTGTCTGTATAGTTTGTGGATTTTCTTGTGTAGCTGTATACCCTGTTGTAGGAAATAACCAATTTTTTCAGACATTACAGTGTGCAGAGAATACATGTATGTATATTTATATATAGCCACATGCAGTGAACTTAACTCTGAAACAGACCTGCTGTACAGATCAAATGACTCATTCCCTTGTTCAAATGGGCATGGAAAATAAGTCACAGTACATAGTCTCCACCCATAAATGCATCTGTTTCTACAGGTACTAGACGTGAGCAACCGCGTCCTTGCGTTAGCTCTGCCCTCCTCAACCTTTCCTCTCACGTGCCCTGTTCCCGAAGTGCCGTCTGCTCGTACTTCAGTGGTTGGCAAGATGGTCTGACTACCGTCACTTTAGGCAAACAGGGAACAAAAAGATAAAGCCTAACGCACTGAGCTGGCTGCCCTAGCTGAATCATGTTTCATTCTTTCCTATTTATCTTTATTGAAGGAGAGGTTTTGTTTAACCAACCATTTTCTTTTATAACTCTGTTTTGCCTAATGTTAACTAATAGTTAATTCACAGAAAAATTACATCAGCATTATTGTGCTGAGGAGCAGTATTGATTTACCTGGTGGAGGATGAGGCTAGTATTAATTACAGCTTTATGGGTCTGTGCTGGTATCTCTGCACACTGTGGTGCTGAGCTGTGCTATGTAAACATTAGTCCTTCAGGGCAGTTTTGGTAATGCTGGTTTTCACCTGCATTGTTATGTAGAAGTACCTAGTACCTCAGCCTTTGAGTTTCTGAAGATGAGGTTTCTGCTTTGATGCATGCAGGAGGAAGTTTTTATTATCTGGAAAGGCTTGTATATATTTGAAGGGCAGACATACTAAAAACTGCATGTACTCTTACCATTATATATTAATCATCAGGACTATGTGACGTTTGTACTTGTCAATAGGCTGGAAAGTGGAAAAGAATTTACTTCTACGAGAGCTAGAGAAGGATAACTGATAAGCTGTTGGTTTCTTACGTTGTCCTTTATCTAGGTGGCATCACGATGTTGATGCCAATCTCTAGTGCTTAGCTGAGAGAACTGCACTTGAGATAGGAAAGCTGTTGTGCTGGCGTTAGTGGAAATAAAAAGGTTGTTGTGTGGGCATTCATCTAAGTTCATAAACTGGTAGAGACTCTGGGAAAGTGTCTAGGCTGTATGCTTTAATTTCACTTTAGTGTGACTTGATTTGCCGAAACAAAGTTAATAGTGTGCTGTTTGAGCTTTGTGTTAGCTTGACCTTTGATTTCTATCAGTAGGTGAAATTCAGTAGTGTTAGTTCACTCCAGGCTGAGTTTAAGCTGCTCCAGCTGGTAAGGTACAGCTGAGACGAGACTAAACCCGTGACTCTTGATTCTGCTTAGTGCTTTTGTTATGTCAAAGAGCATCTGTATGTTACACAGAACTCTTTGTGTGGCCTCTCTGTAACAAGACACAGTGGATATTCTTGATGGGAAGTAAGTAACTGTCCACTAATATCTGAATTATGTTGTAATTATTTCCAGTCAACAACCTCATAAGAGGAAGGGTCACATCATTTTCTATATGAATAGATGTAGTTGAGTCAGTAGTATTCATATAATACTGCATTTAAAAAATCAGATATGACATATGTGTTTTTCCTTGAAGGCTTTTAAAATCACACGTTTTTGCTGTCTTCTAGGAAAGAAATGCTGAAAATGCTATTGAAGCTCTTAAAGAATATGAACCAGAAATGGGCAAAGTATATCGACAAGACCGAAAAAGTGTACAGAGGATTAAAGCAAGAGACATTGTCCCAGGTGATATTGTAGAAGTGGCAGGTAAGGCTCATTTATGTAGTATGTACGTGTATTAGCGTGTTATTGTATAATTGTTGTGGGGGACTTGTCTTAATGATTTGAGGCCCTTGGGTAGAGTTTTCAAAGATGCCTAAGTATATGCTTTGCTTACAAACAATCTTGCTTCTGTTCATCTGTAATTACCTTAAATGTGCATTTGCACTGAGGGGATTGTTTTTCAAATTGCCACTTAGTTTAATTAGTAGGTCTAAAAGCAAAGCATCCTAATTGGAGTACAGGTTTTAACACTTGTCACAACTCTAAAATTTTATTTTCTGAAGTCTGGTTTCAGAGTGGCTTGTAACTTGTCTGTTTTCTATCACAAAATACTCTCTTTGTTGCCTTTAAATGTGTGCAGCTTCCTTAGGTTCTGGAGTGCAAATAATTTATTTTTTTTAGTCACACTGTGTCCTGCATCTAAGGAAAGGTGGTTTTGTCTGAAGTTTGTTTCCAACTCTGACACATGTAGCAGCAGTGGTTTTTTCAACTTCTCAAATGTCTTCCTCTGTTCTCTCAGCTGGTGACTGGCATGTGACATCATTGTTCTCTCATCTTTCATAACTCTTTATTGCTTCTTTTGCCCATTGCTGTATCGTAAACCACAAATAGAGAAATAACTGTACAGAGCTTCCTATTTATCCAGTGTAAGCATCTGAAGTACTGTGTCTTGTCTTGAAAGATCAGACTTCTGCATCAAGCTTTCTGATAACTTGGGTTTGCCCTAAAATATGTCTCTTTATTGGGAAAGAGTACAAAATTAAGAGTATCATATATGTAAAACTCCATCTTGGTGATAATACCACACCAATATTTTTTTCTCTAAACTGGACTTGTCAGTGTCTTTAATGTTTCTAATTCCTTCCCAGATAAAACTAGGTGGTTCTTATTAAGTGTCAGACATAATTGCATACTTGTATTTTGTAGGTCATTATCAACTGTTAACTGAGTGATTTCTCTCTCCACACCCCTCCCTCCCCCTGCTTTGGGAACAATTTAGGGTGTACATTAAACATCTCCACTAGTGTCACTTTGCTTTTTGAGGTGGTAGCAGTCTCAGGAGGAGATAAATATATAACCTTAAACTTGACTCTCCTCTGATATTAATTAGCAGACAGAAGAGAGTATGCACTCAAAATGAAGTTGGTGTTGGCTGTCTGCCCAGCTTTCATTCCTTCAGAAGATGTAATGTTTGCTGAGCTCTGTTTCAAACCTTGGTTTTGTGCATAGGATGATTCAGCTACAGCAGCCCTGGCTGGGCTAATTGAGAGTGAGGGTGAATCTCATGAAGGCTCAAGCCAGTTTCCTCTTAGCATCTGTTGGTGAAGAGCAAGTACAATTACAAAGTGCTGATAGCTGAAATAAAGGGTGAATTGTGATACCTTGTCACTTTGCTGGTTTGACTCACTATTTCTGCACTGTACAGTCAAATCTGGGAGTTCTGCAATGAGACTTCGTTTAAGCAGCTGAGGTTTTCTGCATCCTTTTGAGGCAAACAGAACTGTAGAAATTACATAATCTGCAGTAGATGTCTAGTCCACATCTTCATCCTATTTTTAAATGTCAGCAGTAGAATGGTAGTTTTGGAAGCAGTTTATATCATGGGAATACATTGGCATTGTGGTTTTTGGTACTTTAAAGCAGTGTTGGTAGAGTTGCAAGTTGATGACTCTGTATTTTGTACTCATTTGGGCTATCTCACTAATGAAGTATGCTGGATTTTGCTGCTCTGCCAGGTGTCTAGGGCACAGAAATTTTTCCACTTGATTCTTTGCTATTTTGGAAGAGGTAGAGATTGCATTTTCATCTTGTGGAAAAAGACATAGCTCAAGTTGTATATGAAATACCAGGAGGATGTGTGGGCTTTTACTTACCTTGCTGTATATTGTCAGTATCAATAAAATCAATTACTTGTGCCTTGAGACATGTCTTTAAAAGGCTTGTGTCTGAAGGAAAGAAATGAATTGGAAATAGACTGCTGACTAGTATACCTGTAACACTAGACTGTCTTTAACAAATGTGGTATCCTGTTTTTCATAGAGCTGCTATTGCATTATTTTAAAATCTGCTTGTAGAACAGTGTCTGATAGTCCAACACATGTAGAACTGTTTCGTTTGTTTTTTTTTAAATTACAAACTTAAAAAGCTAGTATGCTCATGCAGAGAAACAAAATTTATCCAGCTTCTATGCTGTCCTTTAAGGTAGGTGGTCTTAGCTTGTTGACAGACTGTAGAAGCTCACGCTGGTTAAAATACTCAGTTAAACTGGTGGATCAAACAGTGCCAAGCTCTAGTCTTAATCACTTATTTTTCTCATATTGGAAATAAAGTCAACTGCAGCTAACTAAACAAATGTTAAGGGTAAGTCATGTGGATATTTAAAACAGAAATAAGTTCTTCGATGTAGTATGATACTAAAACAAGAAATTCTAACTTGTAGATAGACAATGATGAAATTTTAATTGTAATCAAATTCGGAAAAGCTACTGAGCAAGTAAAGAGCCGTACGCTGTGTACCAGTGTTGGTGTCAAGACCTGGAGGTGAGAGGGACTGTGTGCATGCCTGTGCCTCGAGCGCAAGAGTCCTGCGATGGCCTTTGACACGGTGTTTGCAAAAAGATGCCCATGTAGGGAAGTGACAGAGCACTTCATACTGGGATACATATCTGGGTATGGAATTCTAGGCAAAGTGCCAATGACATTTGTGTGTCCAGGCAAATATCTTTCAACCAAGTGGCAGAAATAACCAGGTGATAGGTTTCTTCCCTATGCTGGTATCTAATTTTGAACAACTTTCTACAGGTCTTCCATTACAAAATAGTTGTATTTAATGCTATAGCAGCTTTGTTAATTTGAAGTAACTGTATGTGAGTCTGACAGAGAAAGAATGTTGCAGGAATTGGTAGATTGGTAATGCAGTTTGGGGGAAGTAGAAGAAGATTTTATGCTTCTTTACATTGGAAGAGTTCCCTTAGAATAAGTCTCATTGAACCATTTCCAAAATAATTTGGTATTTTCAGTAGTTTTGAACCCACTGAAGATAACCTGGTTGGCTTAGTGTAGCCCAAAGACAGTACAATAATGGTTTATACTATTACTTTTTATTCTGACTTCTCAGGCTGTTTGCAGTGTTTAATTGCATTCATTACATAGACTATTCAGTCTGGCTCATAGCCTTCTGAAATAAAGCTCCTGGAAGCTATTTTCTTTAATTGATCTGTCAACACAGGAAACAGATGCTGGTTTATTTGACTTGAAGTAATAAGGGGAAACTGCAGGTCTGCATTGTCACCTTGCAGTAAATATGGAGTAACCTGAATCAAATTATCCCTCAGGTGGTGGATAACCTGCTGTCTTGCGTGTCTCTTGGGGATCGGTGAGCATATAGGTACTGCAGAACACTTGATAAGCAATTACCGGCTAGCTAACAAATCAGTGTAAATCCTACACTAAAATTTTGCGGGTGTACTAGCAAACACTATTCCATGAACTTCTTAACTCTGTATGTTAGGAAGACTTTCCTTCCATGTGCATTTCAGCAGAGGTGGGGAAAACATACTGTACAATGAACAGGAACTCTTTGGGCTGAAGTTGGGGTTACGGGTTTGGGATGTATACCCTAAATTTGCTTCTAGACCTCTGGTGAGCATAGTTCTCAGAACTGTAGTGCATAAGAGTTACTAAGCTACACTGTTTGTTTCGTAGAATTGATGAACTGAAAAAAAATCCAGATGCTGTCCTCGAATGACTTTTCCGTTTGTCTGTCTTAAAATGGATTATCATGCTGCTAGAAAAGCTTGAGTTTACTGGAGGATGCACTCTAATCTAGGAAGGTAGCCACTAGTTACAAATTTAAAGTTGCCCTTTGTTTTAATTGAGTTTTTGTTCACCTTGGTTAAAGTAAATCTTTAAAGATAAATGTAAAACAGCGTGGCCTTGGTTAAGCTTTGTATGAAGTCCAGGCTGACAAATTGGGATAGACTGGTTGCTAGTCACTTATTTTTGAAGAAGCACATTTGGGAACAGAAATGAGCTTTGTTCGCTTTCATTGTATTTTCCTGTCTAAAATGTTCTATTTTACATACAGCATGTCTGACTTTCTGTAATTCAGTAAATGAATGTTCATTAGTTGCAATCCGTAAGTGACCAAACGGGAGGCACAGTAGTTCCTCTTTGCCCTGAAGTGCTGAATGATGGTTCTTGTCATTGTCATTATATCTCTAAGTATTCAACAGCTTAAATAGACAGAGTTGCCAGAAGCTGCTGCTTATTAGATTAGTGTGTGTTCCAGAAGACTTAGTTGTACATTTATACCTGGTATGAAGTATGCAAGAACTACTTCCCAAGTATGTTCGCTCTATGAAGAGCAACAGGTTTTCCCTGATTGTATAAGCAGCAAATACTTACGTTGCAGATCTTGCTCTAAAACGTCTGGTCCTTGTGCCCATGTTACTTTTCTAATAACTAGAATTGATTTTCGGAGTCAGCGCTAGAGATGCAGGTTTACGTCTTTTGGAGAAGTATTGGGATTGGAAAAAAACAATGCAAAGGGTGGTGTAAGACTGAAGTCCAGAATGGTGGCCTGCTGGAGGCTGGCCTCAAAGCAGACTGCTGAGAGCATCTCTTGATAGGGAAAGAAGTCTTATGTACTGTTTAAAACAGTATATCGTTATTTTTCTCAATACAACTCTCAGCTCCAACCTTAAAATATTTTGCTCCCAGAAAGCTAAGCTTTTTCTGTCTTCTTGGTTTTCATTGATAAGAATGCAATATGTGTGGTTTGTTTGACATTTTTTAACTCTGCCTGTAACAGTCCTTAGGTTAGGATAATGACATTTCTGCATATACTGCACAGTAAGCTTGATGGATATTTTTCCGTCTGTCCAGAATGCAGAATGGCATATTATAGAGACTGCCGTTTCACGAATGTTGTCTCATCTGCAGCATGCATCATAAATGCAAAGAATCAACGTACTCAAATGTGGTGTTATGTCACCTTGATGGGAAAAGCCAGTACTGTTTTACTACTATGGTTAAAACTGAGTGGACCAGTGCTATTGTAATCTTGTTGGAAAACAAATCTTGGAGTAGAAACTCAGACTTGAAATACATTTCATAGTCACTCTTCTAATTTTGACAATGTGACGCTCTTGACCGTGTATGAAAGCACAGATGGACTCAATCTTCCTGTTTTGTAGCACTTCTGATTTTTGGTAACATTTTATTATACCCTGTTTAGGAAGTGTTAAATACTTAAAACCTGTTACCACCGAAGAAAAAATTAGGTTTCTGATGGTCTGGGGAAATCAAACACAATAGGAAGACTGGATTGTATGCATGCAATGGGGGGAAGAGGAGTGAAGCTGGCCTCGTGTTAAGGGAGTTTAAAGTGAAAACAAATTGTGTTGCAACAGCTGTACTTCTAAATAGAAGCAGTCCATTCTGTTCAGGTGTAAGGTTTAAGTATTGCTGTCCCCCAGCACAAACTTGCCTAAAAAAATGTTACAAAATTGGACAACAATGGCAGAGTAGTTAGAGCTGTACTGATAATCTTGGTTGCAAAAGACCAATTCCAATCCCAACTTGCTGATAGAAGATACAGGTCGACACTACCTTTGGTTAATGATAAACATAAATGAGAAAGTGTTAGGTACATCTTGTATATGAAAGAACCATTCTGACTTATACAGGAAAAAATTATTCCATTTACTGTGATCACTTAGATGGGCTTTTTGTGAACTGATCCCTTTCTTCGAAGATGAATTGTTTTTGTAACATTTATATTAACATAAGAAAGCAAAACCTCTCACTTTTTTATGATGTACCTACCTGTAAACCTCCTCTTAGCAAGTCTTCAGTTGCGGGAGGGACCAGAGGCAGTTAGCAGAGCTGATAAGGGTGCTCAAAGTACACACTTAAAGTAGTTTTCTTTTGAGGACTGTTGTATATCATAGTGGCTTTAGGAGGGTAAAGTTAATATTGTTTCCTGAGCCTACTGTCACCAACAATTTTGATGAGAAGATCTAGAATATCATTTGACACTTGGAAGGTAACTATGGTGCCAGCACATTTTAAAGTTCTTTGTTGATACCTAGAAGTAGCTGAAAATATAACAGGGTCTGAAATCCACACAGCTTTATTTGGGTTTTTTTCCCCTCCAACTTCGTTGTTCATGGAACATGTGCCCCATTGCTTCTGCCCATCGTCCTGACACCAGAGGCTGGTCCAGCCTGCACCATGTTAATATTGCATTTTAAATTCATATCTATCAAGGACTTGAAACTAAATTGTCTGGTTTAGTATAGACTAATGCACAGTTAAATAATTTTTTACACCCTTACATGGGACAGGTTATTTTTAGATTCCTTTATTGTGTGCTGAAGTTCAGTACTAAAATTCTAAAACAGTATTCTGTGCATGAATAAAAGGATTCTATAAATAAAGCTATAATGATTCAAACCAAATCCTGCTCTCGCTCTTCCAAGAAGCATCCAATTTTATAGTTAGAAGGGATTTTTAAATCAGTAGTTAAGTATTTGGCTAAACTGTGCTTAAAGAAAATGTATCTGGGAAGTTTTGAAAGCAGCTTACTTGATTTCTTCAGAGCCCTTTGGTTTTTTTTGACCATGGGGCAAGCTCCATGGTACCTGGTCTCCTCAAATCAGATGGGCTTCCTCCTTCTAGGAAGAGCAAGAGGACTATAGCCCATAAGTTGGCGGGGCTGATCAGGAGGGCTTTAAACTAGGTTTGAAGGGGGAAGGGATTGAAACTGGGCTCTCCAAAGATCAGCCTAAGGATGGAAAGCCTGAATTAAGAGTGAAATCAGCATCCCACTTGAAGTGCATGTACACTAATGCACGCGGTATGGGCAACAAACAAGAGGAGCTGGAAGCCATCGTGCAGCAGGAAAGCTATGACATAGTTGCCATCACAGCCTTAGGTAATACTTTTACTGGTTCTGTGGGCTGAAATGTAATTGATTTTTAAAAGCCCCTCTCCCCCAACAACAACTAAAATCCCCACTTTCTTTCCAGTGTTAGAGTATATGGAATAAAAAGCCTTCTACTTATGAGAGCTGCACTAGACTGCTCACTAAAAGTTTCTTGTGGGTTCCTATCTATCATAGGATGGTTTCTTATCTGTATTCAGTTATGGCTGATTCAGGCAATTGATAATGACAGTAGTTTTCATGGCAATCCTGATACTCTTAATATCAATTATCTACTAGAGTAGGGGTCTCTCCTAGTACTTGGGAATATTATGAGCTTGAACAACTTAGAACTGTTGAGAAGGAGGTTGGAAAACCACTTGTAAACTTTGCCATATGTTCTGTCCAGTTGCCTGAATGTTTTAAGATTATTTTTTTTAACAGCTTCTTTTTTTGTCTTATGGAGTGATTAAGTCTTTAACAGTGTGGCAGATGTGGTGACGTATTTGAGTTGGCTGTAGCTTTCCAGCTGCTTTAAGTACTTTGAAAATGTTTATGCAGATGGACAGGCGTTACACCACATTGCACTGAGGTATTCGCTTGTTCCGTGATAGCTGAAAACCAGCTGCTACTATATGTCTGCATATAAAGCTCCTTGCGACATCAGGAGAGCATATTGAATAGTTTTGCCATTTTTGGCTTAGGTCACCATTTGTCTAATGCTATTTTCTCTTGCTGCTCAAGGGCATTGTGGCTTAAATTAGTTTTCACATGCTGTAATGACACAAAAATGGGGTTTGTGGCTATTTATTGGAACCCTTTGTATACATATGCTTATGAAAACACACGTCTAAGTCTATGAGCAAAACTGCGTAATCTTTTGCTGATATTAATGGTTGGGGTTTCTTTGACCTCAAAAAGTCACATGGTGCGAGTTTACTTAACGTTTGGAGTAGCACTTAATTCTCCTCTTCAACATTTTCCATAGTGTTCCTGTGTGAGTGTTTGTATGGTCTAAGGCTGTAACACAACCACAGAGTTTTTCTTGGTATTATTTGCTAATGTGCATTATTGCTGTTAGTTGCATAAGCAGTTCCTGCAGGAATTGCAGCTTGTTTTAATTTCACTGCAGGGACGCAGAGTCCATCTACTGAGAAGATCAGCTCTTCTGAGCTAGCTGATCTTCCTCCTTCGTTTCTTTGCATTATTTTATTAAAAAGGGGAAGCTGGCACTTGAATACTTGCAGTGCTAAATTACATTAGAAGCGTTTGATTATATGCATTTATTGGCAATATTGACATGCAGAATGTAAAAACCCCCCATGTGAGTCAGAAACGTGACTCTCATTAATATGCTTTAGCAACTTAATTTGCGTGCAGCCATTTATTTGCAGTAGTCACGAAGTGGTGGAGCTTTAATTATTCTTTCAAAAACTCAGTAAGGCTAGATAAAAGTAAGTATTGTAGGAAGGTGCAATAATTATTTCTGGGATGATATGAGGTGCTGGAGCTAAACTGGCCACACAGTTCTGGCACCTGACTTGTTACTCTCTGCTGACTTTAGGAGGGTGCTGTTATCTTCTTGTCTTGTCTGCTGCTTTGGTGTCTCAAACACATGCTAGTGGAACTTTTTATTCTTTGTTTGTGCAAATAAAAATACAGAATATTTCCAAAAGATGGACTCAGTTTCGGTACTGCTTTGAAATGGGGTCCATCTTTTGGAAACACCCTCCATATATGACAAGATGAACGTAGCATAGAGCTCTGCAAAACTTTTAACTGGGATATGGATTGTGGTATGTTTAATAGAGTAGTATTACTGAAAAATAAATCTAGTGCACAATCTGCAATTACCTTCCAACTCTGAAACATCTGGCAGTGTTCAAAGTACAACATGCGTCTGCAAATCTGCTCTTTTAATGTTATTCTCCCAAGTGGTGCCAAAGAAAAGGAAAGTACAACTTCTTTTAGTTTCTAAATAAATAAATGTGGATAACATTCTGATCTGTGGAGAGCAGAGAACTGACTTTGGGCAGAGAGAAAACGACCAGAAGACTTTCCAGGGCCAGTCCTTCTGAAAAGGAAACTCGATTCACCTTAGCTACAGTTGTTTATAAATATGTATTCTGAAATTGATATCTTTCTCTTGAATGTTTTCTCTTTACTTTCAAGAGGTATTAATGTGATTGAAAATGACTGGATTGTTTTTTTTCATTTCTTTGAGGTTAGGTAGGGGATGAGATCTTGAAGGCAAATCTAAATTGCCGATGTATATTGGATAATAGAGTGGTGCAAACCACAAAAGCAGTAATAACCTGTTAGCAATCTTCGTCATCTGAACAGTTACTGGAAAACGGTTTTCCTGGCTGATAGAGTTAATAGTATGCTTGGTTAGAAATCTCTCAAATAACAAAATTCTAACTGTCTTGTTCATTTCTTTGTAGTTGGAGACAAGGTTCCTGCTGATATAAGAATTACTTCTATCAAATCTACAACTCTAAGGGTAGACCAGTCAATCCTCACAGGTATACTTTCTGTGAATTGTCGATAATTATGTGTATAGTTGGAAATGCCCTTTTACCGTTTGTTTAGAGTAATCCATTAGAAACAAGCCTGTTGCTGTTCAAGTACTACGTTGCATTCAAGTGCAGTAAACTTCTGATCTAGTGACTTAACATCATTGGCTTTATATGTTCAATTTAGTGGGATGAACATTGTTACTGAGACCCCCCCAAGACACACACTAGTAACTTTTGGGGAAACTAAGTGTCTTTTTATTCTAGTTCATGTAGTGTTCTAGGTTTGAGTGTCGTGGCACTGCTCAAATATGGAAGTGTGGAAATCTTCCTGAATAATATCTTCTGTAACAGTTTCTCTCACGAGAGAGAATAACTTCGGAAATACAGGCAGCTTTTAAACGGTTGTTACTGAAGACTCTGTACACGACGGCCTTATTTGCTGAAATTCTGTGCATGCACATTGATGTGTTTTCTGGTACTGGCTCTGGAGTGCAGGAGCTATATTTAGAGCACTTTTCAGATTTGTTGAAAACAAAACAAAGTAGCAGTACTTCTGAATATAGGAAAGAAGCTAGGAATCAACCAAGCATGCTATAACAGTTTTCTTTCAGCTGGAACATGAAGATCCATCTGCCTGTTTTGGTAGCATAAATTAATGTTAACTAACCTGGAATTTAAAACCAGTAATGTATTCCTAAAAAAACCCTATTTTTGATCCTCAAATCTGTCTTTAAAAGATACGGTGTATGCTTCATTAATTCTAACCATATAAAATGTTTACTTAAATCCTTTCCTGTTTTCATGAAAAGCGAGGCATTCAAGATTTTTTTGTTGGCTGAAATATATCCTGTTTCACTTAAGCAATTAAATAAAATCATTTGACATATTAAAGTGTTAGGACCTGAGGATTATAACTTTTTGATTCCTTACAGGACTTACATACGATACATGTAAAATTCAAGACTGTTCTCTTTATTTCAGGTGAATCTGTGTCTGTTATTAAGCACACTGACCCTGTGCCTGATCCTCGTGCTGTAAACCAAGACAAGAAGAACATGCTTTTTTCTGTGAGTTATTTGTTTTGAAATTTTCAAAAAAGGTCATAAAATAAGAACTGTCATAAAATAACACCGAAACGGATATAAATGTGTGGAATTTCAGGTCCTCACCCAAAAGCTGTGTGACTACTTTGCTGTATTGTCTATCCACATCTGTGTCTCCACATAGATCGAACTGAACTAAAAATTAGAAGTAACTTTTATTAAAAGCTGTCCTCAGGGAAGGTGCTTGTTGAAACCAGTTTATATAAGAAAACTGATTTCTTTCTCCTTCACAATAGTCTCCAAGACTGGAGCACAGACACTTTTACACTGCTTCTACACTACTTTTCTAAAATCGTAGTTCTCCAGACTGAATGCCCACACAAATCGTGATATAATGTGGCTAAAATTGAGAATTAGCTTTCTATATAGGAATGAAATTATTTCTTCAAATGTGTTCAAAGGAAGCACTGAATGCCTTTCGGATAACGAAATAACAATTCTGTCATTGTTGGTAGGCTGCTGTGGAAAATCTAACTGTTCTTTCTCGTGTCAAGTGTGTTCGCACAGCTCCACAGAACACATCTATTACTCTTAGTAAATACCATTAAGTCTGGAAAAATACGATCCTAGTACTACAAAATAACCTCACAAAACCATTTAAGATTTCAGATTAAATACATACTGCTTACTCAGCAGCTGCATGTGACTATGCTGCTTATAGTAGATCAATATTGTTTTATTTGAGCCCATTCTGTAAGCAGAAGTTCTACACTGGAGTGTTCTGTTACAGATACTGGGGGAGTATCATTCTTTTTCTTTTCACTTTTTTCCACATCCTAGCTGAAACATAGTCTGGGCTTGTATGAGGTGTGTTTTTTTTAATTCAAAACAAAACCAAATACCACCACCAAAACCTGTTCATAGATTAACTACAACTCTTTTCTTTATTTGCACAAGGGTACTAATATTGCTGCTGGTAAAGCTATGGGAGTGGTTATTGCAACAGGAGTAAACACAGAAATTGGCAAAATTCGTGATGAGATGGTGGCTACTGAGCAAGAGAGGACCCCGCTCCAACAGAAACTGGATGAGTTCGGAGAGCAGCTGTCTAAAGTCATCTCTCTTATCTGCATCGCTGTTTGGATAATAAACATTGGTCACTTCAATGATCCAGTTCATGGTGGCTCCTGGATTCGAGGTGCTATCTATTACTTTAAAATTGCTGTTGCTCTTGCTGTTGCTGCTATTCCGGAGGGTCTGCCGGCTGTCATTACCACCTGCTTGGCTCTTGGAACCCGGAGAATGGCCAAGAAGAATGCAATTGTCAGAAGTCTTCCCTCTGTGGAAACCTTGGGCTGTACCTCAGTTATTTGTTCTGACAAGACTGGTACTCTGACCACAAATCAGATGTCAGTCTGCAGGGTATGTTGAATTAGCTTCTTCTATTTTTCTTTTCCTCCTCAGCCACTCTGAATAGTTAGAATTGCTTGAATTCTTTTGATCACACGTCTTTTGGTTCTCATATCTTCAAAATCTTGCTTTATTTTCCCAAGATAAGCTTCCACTTTTAATTCAGTTTTCCACTATGTAGTGTTTAAGGCTTTCATCTCTTCCCTTATTTAGTCATGGCCAAAAATAGCTGTAGCTGCACTTGATGGGAGAGAAGGTTGTTTGCAAGCAGCTTCCCATTGACTTGTGTGCAAGCCATTCAGTCTACTGGTAATTATTTAGTATGATTTATCCCCTGTTTCAGAAAGGTAGGATAGTTAATGCTGTAGAAGCTGGATATGTCTTAAGTGCGAAACACTGGCCTCTAATTCAGCAAGATGGAAGGGTAGAGAAACTTAGTGGTGAGGGGGGAAGAAAAGGAAAAAAGGTAGATTTACTAGAGTAACTTGGATAGTCTAAGGTATTTTCACTACTGCATGGTTCCACCTTTATTTGGTGATCTTATCTTCAGTAGCTCTTATTGGTCTGTTGGTCACTGTAGTGTTTTCAATGTGCAATATTGTGTGACTGATCTGGCAGAGTGGAGGTACAGTTGACCCTGTCACCCATGTTGCTGGGGTCGTCTTCAATTTGGCATGTTTTTAGGTGAGCGTAAGTTATGTGCCCCACCTCCCTTCCCCTCAATATTCTTTCCTAGTGTTGATTAATTTGGGACTTCTAGTCACGTAACGTAACGTGTGTTCAGCTGCCAGTTCTCTGTGCTTCCCATATACCTGGTATTCCGTGTAGGAATTTTATGGAGAAAACATTAAGTTCTTCTGTTTAATAGTTGTAGATGTTCAGTAGCATAGCAACTCTGACACCACATGTTCAGAGTCATTACATTGGCTTAGAATTCCAAATGTGTAAATGTTGAGCGCTACACACCAGTATTTTTTGGCAAAAGTTTGTAAGCCTTAAGCACTTTATTCTCATGTGATTGATGGATTTTTCTTTCTAATTGGTGGTTGACTTGTTCTACTTCCTTAAGTATTGTAGTATTTATACCTAAGAGACACAAAGCAGCTGCTCATCAGTATTCCAGAGGAGGTTACTTGCAGTAGAGTTGCATAACTGCCCTAGTCTTTGCAGGGTTTTTTTTCATCATGCAGATGCCAAAAGCAGAAGGCTTCCTGGTTAACTCATCATTTAAGTCGTGTTTATTTAAAATCTCAAAATGCTTTAGTCCTTATATTTAGAGGACTAAATGTTTTAGAGCTTGTGCAGTACAACTTACTTGGTTCCTTGTTAATCTCTGACAGCTACAGAATAACTTTAATCGCAAGATTTTGCAAAACGCTGGAAAATCCTAATACCTGTAAACAATACGCTTATTCTTGTTTCACTCTAGGCAGAGTTTGCTTAGCTTTTTAAGAAGTCTGGTTTACAACAGTAATTCCATTTGTAGTTTTAGTTTCCACCTTAAGTAGTAACTCTGGAGCATCCAAAGGAAAGTGTTGCAGTCAGAAATGATACTGCTTTAGGAGGAGACTTGAGGGATTATATTAATGTTCTCCTGTGGTATCTCCCTTACTCTGCTTTGTGGGCTTTTAATTTATCAGCTTGTCTAGCTTTTTGATTTTTAAAATCACTTTAAAGATTATAGCGTCTCCAGACACTGATGTATATCAATTGTGGAATAACTAATAGGCCATAGTTTGTGAAGGTGCTTTCCAAAAATGTAAGGCAGCACAATGAGGGGGAATTAAGATATTGCTAAAATGGGATATGACAAAATGGCTTATACTAACCGAAGGGAAAGAAGATCCATTAAGATAAATTATCAGTGAGAAATTTTCTTCCCTACTACCACTCCAGCAAGTCATGGTAAGAGTATGACAGCTTCAAGCACTATGGTTTTAATCTTCATCTTCCAAGATTTGATTTTGCCTCCAACTCTGCTAGAGAGGAAACGGAAACAAAGGAAAGACTGAGATGCAGGTGTCTTGTGGGGTGCAACTGCATCCTTCAAATTGTTGTCTTTATTTGAAAATGACATTTCAACCTGCGCCAGTAGGGCAGTGGAGCTGTCTGAATGTTTCTAAACTACCAGTGTACTGGTTGGCAAAGTGATTTTTAACCGTAAAACCAGGACAGGAAACAGTTTTCACAAGTCTGGATGTTAGGAAGAGCTTGAGTATAGTCAGGATTGTCAGGCAGATGAAGTTAAGTGTACATAGTTTGCGTTTTTCAACTCTTTGATAGATTTGTGCCACAATTCAGTTTTCAAATGAGATTTGTTAAGCAGAAGTGCTGTTTTCTGTACTTCATGCTTCAGCATAGGGACCTGTTCAAATATATATGGGATCAAAGTTCAGAGTATTCTATCTGGTTTTGCTTAGTTTGTTTATTCAACCTGAACTTGCCTCTTATACGTGCTTGCTTAAGGTCTGTTTACAACTCTTGCATTAATTATTGTTCAAAGGTAGTAACACTTCTAACTCTAATTTCAGATGTTTATCCTGGAGAGAATAGAAGGAGATAGCTGTTCCCTGAATGAATTTACTGTAACTGGCTCAACGTATGCTCCCATGGGAGAAGTGTAAGTGTTTCATTGAAGTTAAATATTTGTCTGTTTATGCATTGACTGTTACTTTAGTCTTGAAAAGTGACGCATATAATATTCAATAGTGATAATAAATGAAAGCTCAACCAGTGGGAATGCAAACTGAAGGGCTGGGGGGAGAAGTAATTAACAGTGAAAGGAAGTTAAATTCTAGACAAGTAAACCACAATGACACTCACTTAATATTGTCTCCAATATTGCAGTGTTCCTTTGATAACCTAAAAATAAATTAGGGATAGGCTGAGAGGATTAATTGAACTAAAATATTACTGGACTAAGATTAACTATCCCAATGCTTCAAAGTGAGCGATCACTTTGGTTTTACTTGCCGAATAGAGTTCTACTATGTATGAAGTCGAATGAAGATTCAGTTATTGTGAACATCTCAACCTTGTGGAGTTTCCCATCTGTGCCTTTGGCTCCATGCAATCTTCACCACTCTCTAGTTTTCGTAGCAGTTAAGACCACAGTGTTCTCAGCAGCTGGAAATCTTAATTCCTCAATTCTCTTTTGTTTCAAAGCTAATTGCTTTCAAAAGCTTATGCTTTCATTTCAGAAGATGGCATTTACTTAGGCAAGGTGACATTCTAGATCTTGTAAGGCATCCGACTAGTATGCTTTAGCTAGTTTCACAAGAGCTTTAGATAAACAAAATAATAAAATATAGTGTGGTGACAGATGTCGAGTATAATAAGACAGTCATCAATGCATGTTAATGTTCTATTTTTACTTGCTGGAATTGGGGAAATGTGAATAAGCATGTTAATCGCGCTGCATTCACGTACATAAAGAACATTCTGTGAAAGGGAAATTACCACAGAAAGGCTGTTATTGGAGCATAAGGAAACATAGCTGAGTTCTCAAACCTTGAGGGCTGATGTATTTTGGCATTTATGGATGGCTTTTTTTAAAATTGGGGACTTTAACGTGACTGACTTCACCTTGGATTGTAAACTGGCACTGAAAAATAAAGTCTGAGGACCCTAAGAGGCAGTTGTGTCCATTGCTCTGCCCCAAGGCAGGACCTGCTCTAGATACGAACGTCCTGACAGATGTTTCTTTGTACTCTAACTCCACATAATGTTGTCTTCCACAGTTCTATAGGCAGCCTACTCTGTTTCATAACCATTAAGCATTTTTGCAATATATCAATAGTTTTTGACTTTATTCTTAAAGGATTTGATACAACTTTCCCCCAAGATGGATTCAGAATTTAAAATAATAAATAAGGAAACTAATGATAACTACTGAGAACCACAGCAGATTGCATTTGACCTTCAAGTTAATGCAGCTTTAGCTAATTGAGCTTGAAACTTTAAGAAAAAAGTGCTTTATCCAGAACTGTATGACTATCACTGGAGGAAATAAGGTTTTGTCATTCAGATAGTGATTTCATTGATAATCATGTAATTCCGTTCATGACTCTCTGATCTAAACTTCAGGACTCACCTTTATCAAACCTGCTTTTCTCAACAACTTCTGGTTCTGTAGTCCCAAGTCCATAACTAATAACATTGTACTATATGGAAATACAGTAAAGGGATGGATTAAAGAAGAGGAAAAGGTGAGATGCTGATACTAAATAACTAACTTAAATCTCCCACCTTTCTTCTTTCTGAAAGGCATAAAGATGACAAACTTATTAAATGTAGCCAGTATGATGGCCTTGTGGAACTCGCGACGATCTGTGCGCTCTGTAATGATTCCTCTTTGGATTACAATGAAGTAAGTACATGTTCTGCAACAGAAGAGTGTGTGAGAATGAGATAACTGTCTATGTAATACCTTTCAGTGGTAAATCCCTTGACTAGAAAGTCAAGGAGGAGAGTGTTTAGATCTTCTGAAGTGTTCATTCTGGGAATGACTTGTTTGTTGAACACTGAGAAATCTAAAGCCGGGCAGCAAGTGTAATCTGGAACTTGGAAATCTCTTGGTGTGCGGAATGCACTACTGCTCTGTTTCTTTGCCTCGCCTTTGTAGGGTTGCTACATCTCATAATGACTTAAATACTTGATGATAAAGTGCCAACATGTTTTTCTGCTGGTATTGGGAGTGAAGGCTTGACATGTCATACAAATAATACTCTTGAAAGATGCTTTTTAAAAACAGTTTTGCTTGTTTCATAAGCCATAGTAAGTCTTGTTAAGCTTTTTTTCCCATTGTGAAACTTGAACTTTTGTTTCTGGTAGGTTGCAGGTGAGGTGTAAAGTTAACTCCGGTGTTTTTGTTTGCTTTGTGTTAACTAAAGGCTAAAGGAGTATATGAAAAAGTTGGTGAAGCCACAGAAACAGCGCTTACCTGTCTGGTTGAAAAGATGAATGTATTTGACACAGACTTGAAAGGACTTTCTAGAATTGAACGTGCAAATGCTTGCAACTCGGTCAGTACTCTTTTATCTGGAATTCATTGCGGAGTGAGTTTTGTGGTATGTATTATTTAAATGCATTTTTATGCCTCTTTTTTTTTTTTAATAAGGTGATAAAACAACTCATGAAGAAAGAATTCACTCTGGAATTCTCAAGAGACAGAAAGTCTATGTCTGTCTATTGCACACCGAACAAACCAAGCCGCACATCCATGAGTAAGATGTTCGTTAAGGTCAGTTCCTCACTTGAGAAAGTTTAGTTATGAAATGGCTACAAAGGTAGCACAATATAAAAAACTGTCACAACATATTTTAAATATTGTATTGGGAAGGAGTTTATTAAGCTAGTTTTTTTTTTCCTCTGCAGGGTGCTCCTGAAGGTGTAATTGACAGATGTACGCATGTCCGTGTGGGAAATGCTAAATTACCATTAACCTCAGGAATTAAGCAGAAAATAATGTCTGTTATTAGGGAATGGGGGACTGGTAGAGACACATTGCGTTGCTTGGCTCTGGCGACCCATGACAATCCACCCAGAAAAGAGGAAATGAATCTTGAGGACTCCTCAAATTTCATTAACTATGAGGTAAGTTTAGTAAAATATTCGTTTAACACTTATTTCGCTCCCAAACTGGAGAATGGTGACTCCATTTGTTTGATTCTTCCCTGAGAAAGATATCTGAGACTTTTTCTTTCTGGATATTTTTGAGGTCAGACACAATAGTTGGCCACACACATGGAGGGAATGCTCAGAGTAAGAAGACTGTATGTCTCTTTGGGGAAAGTTAAACCACAGAAGGCTCCAAGTTTTATCCCTTATGATACCTGTCACTTCTAGTTCATTTCCCCAGTTTATTTGGGGTTTTAAAAAAACCAACCAAACACACGCCACTATCTGTGTTCTTGGTGGCCGTTACACATGTTGCTGCTTGGGTAAAAGTATAAGAAAAAATTCAGTTAAACAGCCACCTGCAAATTGTATTTATATCAATAAGGATCCACAGGATCATAACACTTGAAACTGTTTTCAGAAACTGACTCTGAAAAATATTCCAAAAATTGATTTGTGGTTTCAGCTTTAGTGGTTTTCAGTTGGCTGTTGCTCAGCTGCAAGATTTCTTTAGGGGTTTATGATTATCATATTGGCTACTCTCTAATTTTCCAAAACAAATGAAAACAAATGTCACCACACTGAGACTTAAGCGTGCAAGCAAAATGATTAGCGAAATGATGTCAAATGAGAAGTTGAGAGGATTTTGCACTAGAACTTGGTGCTGTCTTGTTTCAGACCAACTTGACCTTCGTTGGCTGCGTGGGAATGCTGGATCCCCCCAGAATTGAAGTAGCTTCATCTATAAAGCTGTGCAAACAAGCTGGTATTAGAGTTATTATGATTACCGGTGACAATAAAGGCACAGCGGTAGCCATTTGCCGTCGCATCGGTATCTTTGTGGAAGATGAAGATGTTTCTACAAAAGCCTTTACCGGTCGTGAATTTGACGAACTCTCGCTTGCTGCCCAAAGAGACGCTTGTCACCATGCCCGTTGCTTTGCTCGTGTAGAGCCTTCCCACAAATCCAAAATTGTTGAGTTTCTTCAGTCCTTTGATGAGATTACAGCTATGGTGAGTAATAGAAGTTTTACTTGGTTTGGGAGATACATGCTGTGTTAAAACCCAAATTATGCCTTGTTGGACTAATGCCTTATTCTGGAAAACAGTTCTTATGTGTTCTTCTGAACTTAAAGCTTCAGAATAGTTCTGAACTTAAGTGATTTTTTTAAAGATCCGAAACCACACCCAGTGCAAAACTCCTTTCTCGTCCTTTATGTAAGTGCCCACCTTATTTTTCTTTCAACTTTAAATTCTTGTTTTAGACTGGTGATGGTGTCAATGATGCCCCTGCATTGAAGAAAGCAGAAATTGGAATTGCTATGGGTTCTGGTACTGCAGTAGCTAAAACTGCTTCTGAAATGGTTTTAGCAGATGATAATTTCTCAACTATTGTAGCTGCTGTGGAAGAAGGACGTGCAATTTATAACAACATGAAACAGTTCATCCGTTACTTGATCTCCTCTAATGTTGGAGAAGTTGTTTGGTAGGTTTAAAGTGTTTTTTTTCTATGAGCTATAGTGACGATGGAGTCTTTAGTTATTTATTTACTTCCAGTATTTCTCACTAAAACCAGAGAAACAGGTTCTCCAGGTAATTGATGGTTGTGATTGTGCAGAACTCTGCATGCTTCTAGTCTTTACTGGAGAAGTTTAGCATACCATGAAAGTCACGTTGTGTTGCATATTAATATTCTAGCTCAGTAGATGGCTAAATGCTTTACCATTGTTTCTATGATTGGAATAATTTTCTAGAATAGGAAAATAAAAACCCTAATAAAACATTACAAGATCTGGTATTTCAGATGACTTAGCCACTGATATAACTTAGATGTTTGTTTAACCTCAAGTTACAGAAGATTGTGCTCTCCTTGTCTCTGGAAGGAATGGTGACCCAGTGCCACAGAACGCACTTCTGGTGACAGAATGTCCATATTGACCTCTGAGCAGTTGCTTATATCAAATCACTTTCTCCCAGAGTGAAATATAAACCACCAGTTGTCTTGTTTCTTGCAGACTTGAAAGCTGTCCTTCATATGGCTCTTGCTGCAGCCCCTGGGTCTCTTCTATTTATTCACACGGACTTGGAGCCATGAAAGCTACATTCTCATTAAATTTTTGCAGGGACTAGCAGTAACCTGGCTAAATGAAGCTTAGTCATTTGAGCTAAAATGCTGTTACGTCTGCAAGAGTTTTAGTGTCTTTTAGAAAGTGGCTTGCAAACTGTTACGTATGTATGTATTTACCTATACAGACAAGTAGAGTGGGGAAAAAAGTAAGGCTAAAGTAGAAACTCTTCAATTCCCAAAGTTACAAGATGATGATAATGCTTCAGAACTTATATGCCAGTGGTTAGAAGTGTTTGCTATTGGATATGTTTCCAGTTTTCTGAATGCGAATAATTGTTTGATATTAAATGGGTAACTCTGTATGAGAAAACAGAAGTGATGCTACAGGCTTAGGTTTAAATGTTAAAAGGCTTTATTTACATGCACAAGAATAAGCTTATGGTGGGTTTTTTTACAGTATCTTCTTGACGGCTGCGCTGGGCTTTCCCGAAGCTCTAATTCCTGTCCAGCTGTTATGGGTAAACCTCGTGACAGATGGTCTCCCTGCTACTGCTCTGGGCTTTAATCCTCCCGATCTTGATATCATGAATAAGCCCCCACGCAACCCTAAAGAGCCGCTGATCAGTGGATGGCTCTTCTTCCGTTACCTGGCTATTGGATGTAAGTAGTAATAGTGCGCTTCTTTTTTAGCTTCCATTGAAAGCAGTTTGTCTAATTTCCTCGTATGCTGAAATCTTGAGAGCTGGCAATAAATGTTCTGTGGAACTGGTGTTCTTCCTTTGTTTTGAGATTCACACTTTGTTCTGCACGTTTACAGGCAGTGGTATCTAAATTAACATTTTTGTGCTTAAGTAGAAGGGCACAACGGGTTTGCTGGCCTGACTATAGTTGGGGACAATAAAGGAGTATCAGTTTGTGAAATCTATGGATGTGGGTTTAAACTTTAAATATAGCTAAACTTTAAACTTTAAATGTAGAGCTAGAATAAGTATCTATGTGGATACTTAACTGATGCACACTGTCTTCACGCCAGAAGCTGTCACCTTAGTTTTTTGAACCGACTTCATAGATCTTACATTAATTAATACTGATGTTTTACTTTAAGTACATTTTTGAGGGGGGAAAAAAGAAAAGTTGCAGGTTGATTTCTCCAAGTGATACCCTTATTTGCCTTCAGTTCTGGCCGTCAGCTTCCATAAGCAGATATTAGAATCTGTCCAACAGTATAATATTTAATGATTATTTAAGTTACAACTGGTGGAACAGATTTTTTTGCATATGGGACAGATGAATTACAGTCTATTTTCTTTACAGCACTGGAGGTCTTGAGGTAGAAGTTCAAGTGTGGCAAGTGAAATGGTCTCTTGCATACAGTTCACAACACTGAAAAGAGCACTTTTGTTTTCTTAAAGGTTATGTTGGTGCTGCCACAGTGGGTGCTGCTGCCTGGTGGTTTATCGCTGCTGATGGCGGTCCAAGAGTTTCCTTTTATCAGCTGGTATTTGCTCACTTTAATGTCTTGGGGGGAGAGGGGAGGTACCTGCTTCTGTCATACTTGTTACTTGAAATGACTGTAGAATAACAGTAGGTTAATGAAATTTGTATAATGAGATGTTTTCAGTTTTCATTAATGTAAAACTTGATCATGATTAATTAGTCTTAACGCTAAAGCTCAAAGCTGGGACACCTGAGCTTCTAAACAGTTTGAAAAACTAATTGTTGTCTTGTAAGTAAAAGACTAATAGGGATTTTTCTAAAGCTGGCAAAAGTTTAAACCAGGAGTCATATCAGAAAGTTTTGTTTTCATAATACTTGCTGCTTATTTCATAATTGCCTGCTTTACATTTTAAAAGTTAACAAGCTGTGGAAGTGAGTTCACATTGTTGTGTTCTAGAGCCATTTTCTGCAGTGCAAAGAGGACAACCCAGACTTCTCCGGTGTTGACTGTGTGGTTTTTGAATCTCCATATCCAATGACAATGGCTCTTTCTGTCCTTGTCACCATAGAGATGTGCAATGCCCTCAACAGGTTTGTATGTCCAAATAGGAAAGCAAAGCTTATCCAAAATCCTGTGTTCTGTGCAATTTCTTTCTTAGCATATAGGCAGCTCAACTAATGAAGAATGAGTCATATTTCCTTTCTGAGTCCTGGTAGTGCAAATAAAATGTCTCTCTTGGATAACATTTGAGATCTATTATCATAAGGTGTATTTTTAAGTCTGCCAATTCACTCTGGTATTTTACTAAGCATGAACAACTGAAGTATTTTCCATTATTTCTAATCTAAGCTTAATCAATCAGATTATCCCTCCTATGTTGGTATAAAGTGATATCAAGGAGAACTAAAATAAGAATGCTAAAGATATGGAAAATAGTTTTTCCTGCCCTAAGGGCATGTGGATTTAGCCAATTAATGTTAGATTATAAATGGAAACCACTAAATAGCACAATGTCAAGGGTATTTTTCTTCAAATAGCTTAGAGGTCAGTTAATTTAAAAACAAATAAACTTCAAGTGTACAGCCATAGTCCTACATAGTAAGAATATTGCTCTACATCTGACGTTCTGGATCTCAGCCTCGTCTACAGTACAGCCTAAATGTGGATTGTACCTGAAGAGCAGCATTAAAGAACAAGCATTTAAAAGGTGCAAGTACTTGACCCTCCACACAACCAGCCTTCGAGTGAACCTCGAAGAGGCAGCTGTGCTGGGTGCCCTGGCACATGATAGACAGGGGAGGATTCTGCCTTAGGTTGCTGTGCCCGTCTTCCCTTACCTGTCCCATTCAGATGATCTTGGCAAAAAAAGCTCAGCTAGATCAGGGATGAGCAGAACACATAAAAGCTTTTAAAATTAAATGTGAAGCTGAGCTGTGACTGCTTTGCTGAGCAGGCTTCCAAGGTAGTTTGAAGTTGTAACGTGTATAGACCAAATCTTGGTATCTTGTCGTCATGAGAGAGATAATTGTGACTTGCCATGCCGCTTTTCTTCCCAGCTAGTTTTCTGATACATTGTATATGTAAAACACCAATAGGAAATTCAATATGTACCGTGTTTCTCTTGCAGTCTATCAGAAAATCAGTCCTTGATGAGGATGCCCCCATGGGAGAACATCTGGCTGGTGGGCGCGATTTGCTTGTCCATGTCACTGCACTTCCTGATCCTTTACGTGGAACCACTGCCAGTAAGTGCACATGTCCTACACGTCCCCAACTTGGAGACAGAGCAAAAACTTGTCTGGAGCTTAAGGCAAGGGGTGGTGGAGGGGGAGAAAAGATGTAACGCTTGCCTTTTCTTTCAGATTATCTTCCAGATCACACCTTTGAATGTCACGCAATGGCTGATGGTATTGAAAATCTCACTACCTGTCATTCTGCTGGATGAAACACTTAAATACGTGGCCCGTAACTACCTGGAACCTGGTAAAGATAGTGTGCGGCCTGCCACCAAACCGTGTTCTTTGTCAGCATGCACCGAAGGAGTTTCCTGGCCGTTTGTGTTCATTACTATGCCCTTGGTTATCTGGCTTTACAGCACAGACACTAACTTTAGTGATATGTTCTGGTCTTGACTGACATGGTGACAAGTTTTACATTCAAAGAAAAAGTTTAACTTAATTTTTTTTTATTGTTTAGAGCAACTGTCTATTTCTGCTGAATTTTCACATGAACATATTTGCCGGTGATGGAGGTTTCATAATCTAGATTTTGGTTTTTTTGCTTTTTCTGACTTCAGTGGGGGCGATATATTCCTCTTTTATACACAGTTAAAGTGTCCATTGACATGTACAGAGAACTAACACTATTTTATGCAAATATTTTTTTGTAGATGAAAAGCATGTACAGTGTTCTGTTCAATAGTCTACTCATCATGTAAAAAAAAGGAAACTTTTTTTGAGCCAGCGGACACTATCAAACTAAATTGGCAGCAGATTTTAGGGAATGAATGTGTGTCGTCTAAAACTAAAAAAGCATGTAACTGTTTGTCTTCTGCATGGTCATCCAAACTTAATTTGTCATAAAGTCAGGTTTTACTCATCAGCAGAACTTGCTGCGCTGGGTAGTGAGTCCTGCTGCCTCGGGCAGGATTTCTTCTCGGTTTCCGCTCTTCTTACTCTGTCGGTTCTTAACTGTCCTTGTTTACACCAGTTTCTGTATGAGGTTTGCCTAATCTTGCTCGTGCAGAAAATGTCATTCCAGGTGCAGCCTGCTGGGGTTCTTCCATACTCAACACACATAGGGTTGTTTTTTTTAAGATTATTTATTTAAGTGTCTATTGTATTTTATTGTAACAGACCTTAGTTTGCCGGTGTTGCCCATTACGCAGGGATAGGGAGGGCTGTTTCTGTCTCCTTAAATCTAAAGCCTTTTTAACAAAATCTGTTTTAATTCAAAAGAGGGTTTAAGTTGGGTTTTACTACCTTATTTACGTGTGTTGGATCCCTTTTTTTTTTTTTTCCTCACCACCCCCTTAAGATCAAAACTTGTAATGAGACCTGGAAAAATAACTTGCACTGCATAGCTAGAAATTGGATTTCCTCCACTTAGGGCACTAATGATCAGTTGTATACATGGAGTTACTCTGCTGGCCTGTTGTTAGCCTGACTTGAAGTAACAAGCTCGTGTGTGTTTTTTGTAAAATCTGTAAATAGCACATGACCAAATTGAACATATTGTATAGAACTATTTTTATTTTGATGTGGCACTAACCACCTTCATTATTACGGTAAATGTTAAAGCATGTTTTCAAATTCAGTCCTGTATCAACAACGTGTAAGTCATTAACAGTCCTAACTGTGGTGTTTTTCTCCAATGCCTTCCAACTTTCATCGACTAAAGTGAGTATTTCTCTTCCATTTCACCATGCCAGTGGTGACTTGCTGTAAAATAGCGTATGCTGTATACATGTTGAAGAATAAATAGTAATTTACTTCATTCCCATGCTGTGTTTTGTCAAACTCTGCTGTGCTACATTATTATCACCACTTTAGACTCTTGTTTTGTGGTCTGAAGCTCAAATTACTGCTTCTAAAGGCAAAGCACTTGGCTTTTGGTTTAGTGTATTTTAGGTCTTGTTTTATAGCACCCGGGGGCCTTAATGCCCCAAGATGTTGCAGCTTTTGGTCTTAAGTTTGAGATAAAATTGGACAAATCTGTAACTTAAGACAGCAACAGCTGTTCACATGAATGTTTAGTGTCCAAAACACTCTGGTACTTGTGGTCAGGTGCGGGTTTACTCCAAGGGTTTTTCCTGCTCTGCAATAGGGGCTGCCCACCCTTCCCCAGGCTCTGGTGTCTGCAGTGCTGCTCTCTGCAAAAACAGCTGCTTTTTTTTTCCAGTGAGTGGAAACACTCTGTACAGTGGTCATAGGAAAAGACAACAGTCACAGCTTAACGGGATAGTCTTGGAAAATTGTCCTGGGGTCACTGTGTCTTTGTAGCCGAGCAGGTGCTGGGTTATCTTCTGCTGGCTTAGTCTGCTTTAATAACCAAATTCAAACAGATTTGATTCCTCAGAGAGGAAAATGATAGTTAAGAGCTATGTTGTGTTGGTGCCAGCTGGAATCCAGTGAGCACAGATAATTCTCTAGGTTTTTGAGCTTTCAAATATAGATGCTAACCTCAAAATATACAGACCCTGTCTGAAATCCCACTGTGTTGTGAATACTCACTGTTTATATAAACTATGATTTGGTTAAGTTGATGCTGAAGTGACTCAGGTAGGGGAGCTGGACCTGGTGATGTAGTAGGTGTGTTGCTGAACTGTAGGCATTTAAATCCTGTTGAACACCCTTTTTAGTGTGGAAGAACCTGTCTTTGCCAAACTAAGATTTTTTGGCATACCACAAAACCAATGGCCAGCACCAACCATTTGCTGTATCAATAATAAATGAGCAATATGAAGTTTGTCCCTGTTTCTTGAAACAGGAAACGGATAGGTCATGATTTACAATTCCTTGAGATGAAAAGTGTGTTATTTGTTGGAAACAAACACCAGCAAGTTAGTTTTATGTGCTCGCAGCATTATTGACAAACATTTTCCAGGGCAGGAATGCCACTGAATCTCCGAATGCTGGTTCTATATGAACCTCCAGAGCACCATGTTGGGCTTGTTTTAAGCAACATATCTGACTCTCACCATGAATTCCTGTCTATTATGCCAAATAATCCTGCTATATGCCCCCTTTCTCCCTGTCTCTAAGAAGGGGAAAATGACTGTCAATAAGCGGAATTCAGTCTTCAACAACTTCTCTGTCGGGTCTCTGTCAGTGTTGAAGATGAATCTTACTGCTTGTGTCTGATTTCAGTGCTGACATCTGAGAGCTCATTCATATTGGATGTCTGGGGGCACTTGTGTTAAAGCCTTGTGTTCCTTGGAGCTGGCCTTTGGCTGCTGGGTGAATGGGGCGGCATCGCTCCCTACAGGCACCTCAGGCTACGGAACAGTCAGGTTTTGTAAGGTGCTTCTGAAGAGCCCAAGCAATCTTAATATACTTTGGCTTTGTTTTGTTTCATTTCTCCCTAGTCTTGCTGTCCAGTTTTCCCTGCAGAAATGGAGCAATAGGGTTCCCTAAAACCAGCACTTATCTTTGGTTCAGTGGCAATCGCTGTGTTTTCAGTACTTCTGTTTGCCGAGTGTTGCAGCTATGTGCTCAATGCCAGCCTTAGGTGGGCTGGACTGACCAAATGTTAAGACCTACAGTGATGAGCTTCCTCACGGCCAGCGAGTGAAGCTGCCTGCCCTGAAATCCCTGGTGATCTTGGAGCTGGGCTTAATCCTGCTCCAGTCGAGGTGGCTGCAGGAGGCTGCTCAAGAACAGCATGAGGCAGCTGATGGCTCAGCTTTTTCATTCTAGAAACTATAGAAATACAGTGCGAGGTGCAATGCACTGCAAGAAAATGTGTTAACTAAAAGGCTTGTCCTTAATCACACACAGAATCACATTGCATAGATCCTGCCGTTCTCCGGCTGTCAGTCCTTTTGTCTAGAGAGGGCAAGAGAGGACTTTTCAGTTTGGAATAGACTCGCCAACATCGTGAAGTTGAAACTCCCAATTTCTTTGTTCCCCACGTATTTTTCCCTCCAGCCTCCCCACTGTACTCAGGTCATCTGGGGATAGAAACAGGTACCTCCTCTTCTAATGTGTTAGCCCGGTAAATATTTAAATAGAAGCACTTATTTAAGCAGAAATAATTCGAAGTTACCCAGGCTTTATCTCCCACCCAATTTTTAGGAAATGACTTTATACTTCTTATTTCTTTTTCCATCATCTCACTGAGCTTTTTCATCTCTGCTGTTTTCTGGATTCCTTAGTGTCCTCATGTATTGTGATCTATTTTCTAGCATGAGAGGCGTGTGTAAAGCTCATGTCAATCCTGTGACTGATGCATCTTGTGCTAGGAACACCAGGGAGGATATCAGCTTATCCTGGGCAACCAGTGGGCTTTGGGATGAGAGCAGCTCCTCCTGAATTCAGTGTTCTGTACTGTGGTCCAAATCAGAGCAAAGATGGTCAGTTTTGTCACATATTTAGGCAGGGCTCTTCATAGTGCCTCGAGCAATTCAAGGTACGGCTACACAACAAGCTGCTCCTTTTTGCTGGCATCCAAGCAATAAAAATAGTTCATATTTGGTTTCCCAAAGTATTATTGCAAATAAGTATGAAAGAGGCTGCAGAAAAATATATACCAATCTGTCGTAATGCTACGAAAGCTTATGTTTGTACGGAGACCATTTTGGAGAAGGCTAATGGTAAGGAAATGAGGTTTTAATCTGATGATAAAATGCAGTACAGCAGTCCTGTCACTGTTCAAGAACACAGCTGATGCACAGAATATCCATGGCAAACAGCTTAAAGACGGTTGAATTTGCTGAGATGAAGGGAGGTAAAACTGAGATAAAGCTGTCTGTCTCTTGCACCTGTCTTGTTTACTTTTTTGCACTTCTAACCATTAACTGTTTCCCTAATCTCTGCTAATTACATCCTTAATTACATTAATACGCATTTTCAAATCTTAGCAGGAGAGCCTAAATTTAATAAAGTTGAAGCAGTGTTTTGAAGAGCCACCATCAAGTTCTAGAGAACCAGAGTACACGGTTCTTCAAGACTGTGGTGCAGGGGTAAAGTACAGGCGTAGCTTTACTACGTTGTACTCTGCCCTTTGCCTACTCATTAATCTGTAGTTTAACGACTTGTTCAAAGCTTTCCTACTGCTGCCCAGAACAAGCTGCGTAACTTGGAAAAGGGACATTGTTGGGTCACTTCGGGGCCAAACTTGCAATATAAGGCCTTGATTAGAAAAACACCCTTGATGTTCTTAACTGGAGCTCAAACCACGTAGTATGGAACTTGGAAGTAAAAATTACGAATAAGTGAGACTTGTCTTTTGCCACGAGTCAGGCAGAGAAAGGCAAAAGCCATCTAAACACGTCTGGATTCTTTTCCGCTGCAGTTTTCTGTAGGAAGGGCTGACTTTGGTGATAAAGGGAGCTCTGCATTTGAAGAGCGGAGCCAGAATCTGGAGGGTTCTGGGCTTTAAGAACAAAGTAACCTGAGAGTGTCCCTTCGATGACAGGGCAGCCAGTTATCAAACTTCACGTTCTTTCTTCTGTCACTGTTGATCTTAGTCTTGCTTGTATAGTGATACTCAGCATTCATCCTTTCATTAACTGATGCCTTTTCTTTCTTTCCTTTTCAGCAATACTGGAGTAATCGCTTCCTAAACAATTTTGCAGAAATGTAAGGTTGTTTTGTTGCGTGCATGTGTGTTTAGCAACACATCTACCAAAACTTCTGCATGTATCATGTGTAAAGATTCTTTGCTTTCCCTAAAACAAAACTCATTGTGTTCTCTGTGCAAGAAACGTGTGGTACCAGTAGGACTTCATTATACAGATGTACAAACGTGCAATATAGCTTACGAGTCGGAAACTCTCTCCAGAGAAGTTTGGTTTCTGTGCTGCATGGGGAAGAGTTTGTTTATCCTTGAACAAGAATCGCGGAGCTGTCAGCCAGTTTTCCATATTTCTGTATGTAAAATGTCAGTTTATACAATGTACAATATCAAAATAATGCATGCCTTCGGTTGTAGACAAATCTTTCTCTGTATTGTATCATCCCAACAAACTATAACAGCTTCTGTACAATGCTATCCTATTTATAAAATTCATTGACAGGATTACAGATGAATGTTAAACCGTAAGTCGCCAGTTCATAACTTCGGATTTTTTTATCATGCGTGCAAATCAACCTCTTTTGCACTGTAATGTAACTTATTTAAATCTAAGGCAGTAAGACAGATGTTGGTGCAATACAAAACATTGTGGTGCATTTATCTAAAAAGCAACAACCGACTTTGCCAGTTCCCACAACTGCATGTGTGACCTTTAGAAGTTGTAAATAAGATCAATTGTCTATTTACATGCTGACAGTAAGAAGCATCACACCTCTAGTTTCATTTGTATCAGGTAAAATAAATTTATTCTACAATACATACTTTGTGTGTTATTTTATGCACTTTGTTTTCCACAGGTACATGTGTACATACTTCAGCGCTCTTATATTAATGCCAGGATGACACTTAATAGCACCAACACCTTTGCAATCTTTCCTCCTAGAGCTATGCAGACGCCGGCTGCTCCGGCAGCGCCGACCTCGCTGCTGTGATTCCTGTGTCCGGGGCTGCGTTGTGTGTGTTTAAGGGACACTGTTAAGTACTTTGATCACCTATTTTTTTTTTTTATTTTAATGCTCCATTCTTTGTAAAAGTCCCCTGAGAAACTTAAAATAAACATTTCTTTCCCAACTACCTCTTCATATTTTTTTTGTCATTTTTTTGTTTTCCAAATTGCCCCAGGCTGAAGCAGCTGCTGGTGTTTTCCCCCTTCCCTGGGCAGGAGGAAGATGAACCAAATGTTGCCACAAACCACTTGTGGAGCTGCCGTCCGCCTGGCTTGTTCATTCAGAGCAGGACCCTGGAGTGAGCTGAGCATTAGGTGAGACTAAAGCATTCCAAGGGTAAAAGCTGGATTTTCCAAGTGTCCTCTAATGCTCTGCTCCAAAACCCATTAACTAAGTGTCATTTGGAGCTGAGGGCTGGGGAGCGTTTCTGCAGCGTCAGCCAACTCCAGCACTGTGTTTTAAATTCCATGTCATGCCTCTTCACCTCCAGCCCACGATAGCGGCACGCTGCTCGCAAACAGCGATATCCAAATGAGGTGACATGTCTGAGACCCTTCAAACGCAACAGTGCGAGGTTTAAAAATATGAGGGTTGAATTCCATGGTGGGGCTGAACTGCAGACAGTGGAGGATGCGCTAGTAGATGGGGTTGAGCTGCTTGTGGCCGCTTCCTACTATGGTAGTGCTGTGAGCGCTGCTCTAACCCCTGGGCTGGGACTGGCAGAGCCCAGCTCAGCACTCAGCTCTTATCTCCAGCTCTTCCCACTGTTGTATTTTTAGCCCATCCAGCACCACTGTCACCAGCAAACCCTCAAGCTGGCCCACTGTGCACCCATTAGTGCCTCACACAGACACCTGAGCTGGACGATCGAAGTCATTTGTTCAGAACAGTGGAAGAACCTACCCCAATTAGCACCTCCAGCCTTGCTTTAATGAGGAAGCAAGGGGAGGAAAACTCTGCTCACTTCTTTCTCAGCAGCAGGCGGCTCAAGTCCAGCTCCCCAGGCCCCCACCCGGGTGTGTTGTACCTGCAGCTCTGTGGGAAAGTGACTCCAGCTGCCCAGCTGCTCCTTTTTTCTCAACTTGCAGAAATTCTTGTTGCAGCACCGGTACCAAATGTAAAGAAATTACAATAGGAAGCCGTTACTCAGAAAACAGCTCTTGCTCCCAGCCTGTGCCGCTGTCACAACGAGTCACATTCCATGGATGGTTTCAGCGTTTCTCTGTTCATACAGAGCCTCACTGGAGGGCGAGTGGAGATCGAATGCGTAACTTATTTTTAAACAACTTTTAAAATTATGATCTGCAAGATTAACCGATAACTAGTCAGCCAAATGAACTGCAAGCAGCACTCTGGAGTACAGCCCTGCGAAGAAAACGTGATGCTCAGTGGGTTGCTCGGTACTTGAGTGCAAGAGCGTGTGGTAAGAGATGCAGAGAAACAGCTTCATCATCCCCCTCCTCCTCCTCACTGCAAACCCCTCAGGCATCGCAGGGATGAACCACTGACAGCCCCAGAGGAAGGAAATGGCTCCCGTAGCTCAAGTTATTAGGGATTATAGACACATTACATCAAACTCTAATTACAGAGGGCAGAAATAGCCCCTGTTTTCACATTGAGATGAGTCCGTGTGATTAGAACCCACATCCACCCTCAGGAGGGTGGGCGAGAGATGAGAAAAGCCTGTGGGGAAGGAGAAGGCAAATTTGCTTTGCAGCCTCAGCCGGGAAAAGAGCCCCAGGGAAAGCCATGGACTGTAGAAGACAGAGCAGCAATCCACCCTCCGCAGAGCCCGGAGCAGCTGGAGAGGCCTCAAATATTTCATCCCAACAATTTAACCATGTGGAAGCGCGGAGAAGCCTTTGGAAATCAGTTTTGCAGGCTCCAGCTCTTTGCCTTATCAGGTCAAGTCACTGCCCTTTGCTTCAATAGAGACAGTGGGAACTGAATCTATAAGATTATCACCTTATAGCTGAATCTGTAAGAACTACCCTCTTCCTTCTCCTGGAGCGGCTGGCGGGGAATGTGCAGAGTGATGGGAGCACCCAGACATCTCTGTGTGAATTAGCACTTTGGGGCAGTGCCAGCTTGCACATAATCCAGCCACAGGATTTTGCTGACATCACCATCATTAACAGGTCAAATGTACCAGTGTGGCTCCTCGGGCAAAGAAAAGGACTTTTAGGCTGATTTTACACATGTAGGTTCAGGAGCCCTCGAGAGCTTTCAGTACGCAATGTGAGCTGCTCTTCACATGTCCCTCAGCCCAAAGGGACCATCCCTGTCCCCCCAGATCGACTCTGAACAGTGATCAGCCTCCAAGAGCCGCTTGGTGTGTCCCGTTCAGCCTCTGAGGCAGAGAAGCCGCCATCATTAACTAAAATCAAGTCCAGAAACACCACCACAAGCCCCAAATCCGATAAGCACAGGCTGTTACAAACCCCCTGCTATTTATGCAAGTGGCAGTCAATTTTTCCTACCGAGGCAGGCAGGGGGGAGATAACATCAGCAGCTAAAAACAATGGAGCTGCACCCAGCTCATGCCTTCGTAACCGAGTCACGCAGCCCAGCTCACCGTGATTGCAAAACCCCAGCGTTCTGATCTCGCACCCGGGCAGGACACCCCGGGCACACATCAGGACTTAAGAGACGTTTCTCCTGTCACTGCCCTTCGCTGTCACTTAAGCACTAATGCTGACCTATGGTTTAGGTGCAAGCCTGACCCACACCAGGCAAACCATGGGCAGGAAAGCTCCCACCGCCGCTTAAATCAGCAAATGTCTGTCCTTTCCTTTCCTGGACTAACAACCTCACTGCCCACAGCCGGGCTGACCCAGGGCTGCCATCCCAACAACAATTCCTGGTGGAACTCTTCAGCTTTCCAGGGATTCCTGCTGAATATTCATCCCCTCACCATGCTGCGAACAGCAATCCCAGTCCTGTTTGACAGTGGCTGCTTTGTTGTGGCCACAGCTCACCTTTGGCTATAAGTTATGGGTACTGAATCCTGTACCATTATAAAATCTAAGCCTCTGGTGTGTGGGCACTGTCAGTGTCTCAGGACATCCCACCGAGGGGCTTGACACCTTCAGTGAGCTGACAGCGCAAGAACCCAGGCCCCAGCCACCCCCTGCACCCACAAACCAGCCGTCAGGTGCTGGAAATTTCAGCTTCAAACAGAGAAAACGGACCCACCATGGGCTGATTTCCAAACCCCACGCTGCTCCTGCTCGCAGCTCCCAAACCTCTCCTGGATCAAAAAGACACCCAGAAGGGAATTGCTGCAGCTTCGACTCAACCTCCGCTCTGTCAGACAGGACACGCAAACCACAGGTGGCCCGTCAGAAACCAAGACCAAGTTTCCAAAGCACCCAGAACCTGCTTTAACAAGTTCTTTGCCGCCCAGCGTTACGGAACCTCCCCGAGCAGCAACACCGACACTTCTACCCACACCTCAGCTTTGCGTCAACCAGATTCTGCAGTAAAACGGCAAAAAGGTGTACGTGACGTGCCCAAAAGAGCCTGGGGAATGACTGTGGGCGCTGCACGGCTCCAGATGGACATCAGCTCGTGGAACTAACCCAGAGAACGGCCCCTGCTGCCAGCGGGGAACCAGGCGCTCGTTCCCTTGGTCTGGGTTGAAGGACAGAGCAAATTAAGTTGTTGAAGTGAAATTCAAGCACCTAAAATCAAAATCCTGAACTCCTTTCTCAAGCTGACGCTGACCCTGCAGCACACAGACTTCCCAGGGTCCTGCTCTCTTCTTCTGGGAAATTGCCTGAACTCCTGAAATCACTTTTCTGCATCTACTCAGAGCTGCAATGGTAGGACCAGCTCAGCATTTAGCTCTTCCTTACACCTTAATCAGGTTCCATGTGCTCATTAGGGAGGTCTCTGCCTAAACCAGAAGGGCTTTTATCCAACAGATGTACAACAAACAACATCCAGCCTTTCACCAAACGGAGCTGCTGCTGCTCTGATCTCAAAGCCTAATGGGATTAAGAGCTCCCCTCCCCAGCTGCACGGCGGGCGACCTTCAGGCCCAAACCGAACCCTGTTGATGAAGAAACCACAGCAAAATCAACTGTGATGTACTTGAGTTTTGCTGGGTACTGCATAAAGGCGCATCAATTTACTGACGGGTAGTACTGAATACGTATTAGCCAGACTGTGCTACTTAAGCCCTGCCTAAGGCTATTTACTTTGAAATCAGGTTTATACTGAGTTCAAGCCCACCTAAGGCCACTAAATTTAAGACCACTGGAGACTGCACTGATTTATATCTTTTTTTTCAAGAGATATTTGGTAATGGTGTGTTTGTGTAAGTTGAAATTACAATGGTAGACGCAGCCTTTGAGATTTCCTTAGGGCTGAGGTCTAAGTGAGGAAATAAGGTTTGCTGAACAAGAAATACTCCCGGCTTCTGCCCTGGATGCACCAGTTTCCACATCATTGAGCTCCTGAAAAGCACGGAGGGAAGAATCACCACAAAAAAACAGGCGTAATGAGGAAGATTCTTACTGAAAGCAGGGGGAAAGTCTTAGTTAATCAAAAATCTCTCTATAATCAGCAATAACAGAAAAGGAAAAGGCACCTCAGACAGAAAATGCTGACATTGGCCAGTAGTCCTCAGCTCCTTCTGTCATCTCTCCTTCACAACCCTTGGATTCCCCAGATCTGCAAATCAGAATCAGAAATGCAGCCGAGATGTCGGGTGTTATCAGACATTGCTGCTAAACTCTGGGATATTAAGTCTTTTAGCCCTTACCCAAGCCTTTGTGAGGTCTGAAGAAAGTCTGTCCCTTCGCATCGCTTCTGTGTCTTTCCTATCGCAAAGCAGGAGAGAATTAAAACTTAACTAATGACATCTGTGATTCAAATTCAAGGATTTCAAGCAAACATGGGCAGCTTCCCCACACAATGGGATGGAAATGGTCTTTTTCCTTGCCTGCAAACCGCTCCACCTTGGGGAGCGTCCACCGAGGGTCTGAAACTGCCTGAACTCCAGTTTTTGGCTTTGCAATCTTTTCTTCTAGGGAGCTCGGCACACAAGTGAGAGAATGAGGTCAGCCGCTCATTAGGGGCTAATTGTGACATTCCCTGGACTAGAATCCCAGTAACTCAATTTGAGAGCACAAGATCTCTGCAAAACCAGAGATCACATTCTAAAATTAGAGCACTAATGAAGGCTCATTAATAGGCAAGAAGAATCCCTGTAGGATTCGGGAGCTCGTGCTAAATACATCTGTCTGTACAATCTCAAATGCGCTCGACATGGACGGTACCTCACCCACTGTACGACTGTGAGCAGGGACGACACATGAGTTACATCCCATCGGGTACTTATTTGCAGCATCTGACCAAATTGTCATTTTCAATAAGGAGCCACGTTCTCAGCAAAACAAAGCGGTGAGGACACAGCTGTTTCACAGCTCTCGTACGTTGATCGGAGGTGTCCCGGGGCTGGTTTGCTAAAGCCACACGTAAGCGCACTGATGTTTTCTTTGCTCATTGTGGAGCCGTTTCCCCTCAGTGCTAAAAGGAAAGATTATCAGATGATCTACAAACACACGACAGGATGGTTTGAGTGAAACTGTGTTCTCCGGTTTCCTTCTCTGTGTAAGTGTTTCAGTGATTTCCATCTGCCATTAACGACCTATTTAAAGCAATTATTAGAACAGCTGAGCAGCTCACAAAATATACATCACGTACCTCATATATTTCTCTAATTGAAATTAAACATGTCCTTTCTTTAGTTTAATACCGTCAAGAACCCCGGTCTTCTATCCATGACAGGTTTGAATACAACCAGAAAGGTGATGGAGCCACTGGCTTTCAGACACAGAACACAATCTGATCAATGCTCCAGTGTGAGGAGAAAACAACTCTTTTTTAAAGATGCTTTGAATTTGCTTGCACATGTATATTTCTTTCCTTCTTTTATGAAAGACACGCAATGAGCTGAAATCTGCAAAAACAATTGTGGTTTAGCCATGGTTTACTACTAGATTTAAGTTATGGTTGGACTTGGTGATCTCATGGGTCTCTCCCAACCAAAACGCTTCTATGATTCTATGTCTATTGCTACTATCTTCCAGATTTATTGAGATTAAAAGCCTTTGGTAAATACTCCAGTTTTCTTCCAACATGATTTATAGCACTTAATATTGTATGGCTCTGTTTGATGAATGGGGCTCCCCTAAAACACCCTGAAAGCAAAGTAAATGTAAGGCAGATAAACTTATTTTTAAAAAAAGATAGACACATATTTTAAAAACGCATTCTAAAAAGCACGGCAAAAATAAGCAAGCATTTTGATATATGTCCAGTGGCTAAAAACCTTTGTAGCCGCAGATACCCTTTTGAATCAGCTTTCCAATGCAAAATAATACCAAAACAATGCAATAATGCCCGAGCTCCGAACAGCAGGGTGGAGGGGGCGGAGCCACGGCGGAGGGGGCGGGGCTCCGCTCCGGGGCGGCAGGTGGGCACTGCCGGGGGCGTGGCCACGGGCCCCCGAGGGCGTGGCCACGGGCCCCCGAGGGCGTGGCCACGGGCCCCCGAGGGCGTGGCCACGGGCCCCCGAGGGCGTGGCCACGGGCCCCCGAGGGCGTGGCCACGGGCCCCCGAGGGCGTGGCCACGGGCGGCGGCAGTCCGAGCTTTTCCGGCAGACCCTGAAGTTGTCGGTTCTTTTCCGCCTTTGTTGCAAAGATGAAAACTCGACTCCAACCTGGGCCACTCTGCACCGTTTCAGCCCCTTCCTCCCCTCACCCCCAGAGACCATCATGTTCCCATTGCTACTGAGCACATGGGAAGAACAATAAAGCCTCAAAAATAACTTATAGAAATCTGGACCACATCAAGGGAATTGTGGTGGTAGCAGGAGCAAGAACAGTCGGTAAAGGCTTTAATCAGAGGATTGCAGGAGAAATATCATCCACAACAGGAACACTCATGCACTGCAAGGCCTTGGGCCAGATCATGTTCTTCCCTCTCTTCTCCCATTGCTCAGCTGCACCCTTGCCCTTGGTTTCGAAGTCTATTTACAAAAAAACAAACACCAACAAAGACCTTTGTTACTGCAAAAGTCATAGTTTATGTGCTCCAAAGCAGAGCAGCCCCAGGGGGGTGTTCAAATGCCCACACGAGTGGCAGGAGGAGCGGCTGTCACTGCATGCCGAACCACTGCTCCTGGTCTGCCCACTGCGCCGCTTCGCTGTCACTGCCTTCCAGGTCCCCCTCCTCCCCGCTGCCCTCCATGTCATCCACGTCTTCTTCCTGGGTTGCATCCGTGGGACTTTCCTCTTTTTCCATCTTCTGCATTCCTTCGAGCGACTTCTGATCATTTGGATCCAAACTGAGGAAAGTAAGAAAGCATTGCCTTAAACCTTTTTTTTCCCTTATATTAGTGACATTGTCATAAAACACACACACACACAACCACAATAGAAAACCAAAAAACAAACCAACAACAACCAAAGCCCCCTCATCTTGTTGCCTGCACTTGCTGTTTAACATCAAGAAGTTCAGTTTAGTAGATCATGCAACTTCACTTCAGGCTGACTAACACTGAGTATTAAATCTTCATAGAAAACTATTTTGATCCCCAAGAATGTGCTTAACATCACACTCTTCCAGGCAATTCTAATTCTAGAGTAACATGAAAGCAGTACAAATGTAAATGACTATGACTAAATATATTGTATGCAAGGACAAAAAAGCTAACCCATTTAAGCTACATAAGCTTATGGTAGACATAATGTGCTAGATTTAAGGTAAATTTATTAAAATGAAAACACGGTAACACCCCAAGATAACATTCAGGTTATGTTAAATTGAATCACGCTATTAAAATTTACTTAATAGTTCATTTTTATAGAGCACCTTTAAGTCTAAAGGAATGGATCTTATTGTGCCTGACTATATAATAATGAGAAATAAATCCATGCCTTACTCCTTTCGTCAGTCAAGGAATCGCACACCTAGTGACATGCTCAGCATCAGTGCAGACCTTAGATTTTGCACTTCTCAGTTCAAAGCCTTATGGCCAAGTAACTCACTAACAGGACATCAATTGTTTAAGAGAAAAAAAAATGTAAAGCTACTTCTGCTTATGTCCTAATCAATTAGAGGCTCAACTTTTTACTTTTAGTCAAGTTGGTGATTGTTTCTTTTAACTACACTGCAATTGCAGAGCCTTTGCTTTACCTCAGGGCGATGCTGTACTGGTCCATGGCTTCCTGGTACTCATTGACAGCCACCAGGAAGTCTCCCAGGATGCGGTGCAGAACACAGTCGCTCTGATTAGCCAGCGCGTTCCTCAGCAAAGCAATTCCATCCTCGTACTTCTGTTCTCTACCTGTTTATATACAAAGCTATGGTTTTAGTTAATACTTTACATAAGTCTATTAAAAGTCAGAGTGTACACAAAGAGCCATCACCACACCTGACTATTTCTTCCTTCAGAACTGCCAGCGTGGGGGACAGTAGCAAGATACTTTTTGCAAGATTAACTCTAAACGATGGGTTTTATTGCAATAAGGGCAACGCTCAGGATTACATATCCTTTGAAGTCAAAACATCTTGTTTGCAATTGTTTTAAGTGCTGGTTTAATATCCACTGCTAGATGGAATTAATTCCTGTGATTTTTTCCTTCAGGATAGAACTGATAAATCCCTGGGCTGTAACATTCTTCACATCAATGAGGCTGCAGAACACTCTTCCATGTAAAACATTACACTTTAAATAAGTCAACATGGGGGGGAAAAAAACAAAGGAACTTACTAAGAAGTTCTGCTTTCTTCACCACAGCTTTAATGTAATCAGGCCTTTGCATTAGTGCTTTGTCCAGTAACGTTTTTGCTTTTTCCTGCGTGACTGGCTCTTCGAGACAGACTGTTGCTAACAGAGTGAGTGTCTGCGCATTTGCTCCCAGAGTTTTATACACGTTATTTGCCATCACCATGGCTTCACGGATACTGTTGGATGCCAGGTAACATTCGATGAGACCTGATGACATAAAAAAAGACAACAATTCAGTTTTTGAGTGAGCGCTACAGACAATCAACTCCTCCTCAATCATCTGCACTTCATAGCGACCAAACTCCAAACATCTGACACTCCAATTAGCAAATACAAATTGCAAAATATGTCAAAGAAACTCGCGGATAGGGAAACTTGGACACAAATATTAAAATGGCACAGGGTTCTACACAAAACCTAAGAAAAAGGCAGGAGGTGGACGACCATCTCCCAGGACCAACATCTGACAAAAGACTAAGGTGTGACAGGTTACGGATTTCTCCGGTAATTGCAAGTGAAACAAAAACTATTAAAACAAACATAAACCTGCATTACAGTATTTCTAAGTCCATGCTTTTCACATTAGCAGGGAATCCACAGCACTGCGCCCACCACACAGCACCAGATATGGAACGGGAATAGCCAAGAAAATCAGATTAGCACTCTCCATTTTGCATAAATGAACAAGTAGAAAACAAACCAAAATTTCACTCACCTTCATAGCAATCCAGCCTGCAAGGCGCAAGACGAATTGCTTCACGAAAATGTATAATTGCTTCCTGGACGCGGCCCATGTTCCTGAGGGCAGCTCCTTTCAGCAGGAGAGCTTGAACACTGTTACTATTCAGCTGGATAGCTTTGGCTCCTAAATATAAGGCACGAGAGTATCGTTTACTGTAGAAACTATGACACCTATGGAAAGACAAGAGGGATTGTAAACATACTGCCTGTGCACATTCATTGAGGTTTAACAGCAGAAGGAAGAGAAGAAGAAGAAAAAAAAATTACAGACAACTGTTAACTCTTGAATTTGAAGTTAAGAATATATATTCAGGGAAAAAAACTTTGTCAGGAGTTTAAAGAAAAAAGCAGTGTAAATGTTAACTTTTACAGCTATTTAATATATCATTGTTGTTGCACAGGGGTGGTAACTAGTAGGTTTAAACACACAGAAAACAACCAAAAGAGATATTTTTGGATAGCTAATTTAAGTTACCCAAAGAACAGGATAAGATAGAAAAGCACCTTCTGAACAAAAAAGCTGAATCCACTGTGTCGACTGTAATCCACCATGTGCAGAAAGAATTGAGGTAAGAAAGGAAAGAAAACAACTTACCCAGATACCACCCAGGGTTCTGCATGTTGGTCAGAAATATTGAAGAGACGGCAGCCCAAGTTCTCTACGTCCTCTAGTCGACCTTCACGTGCCAATAAATAACCATATACATCCATTCCTAATGTGAAACATGCGGAGATCAGTCATCAAGAAATGGCAAAGTCATTCACAACAGCAAAAAAAAAATCCACAAACACCTACTTTAAACAGTGTAAGTACCAGTAACTATTCAAGATACACAGCTTCTGGATGTGAATTCTGAACTGAAAGGCAGGTACAATACGCAATATTCCACTCTAATGTCACTCATCAGATCATTATACCGGCTAAACTTTCTTTTAGAATTTACTCACCTTTTATTAGGTAAGGATCCAGCATTTGTGCTTGTTCAAATTTCAGAATAGAGTTTTTATTATCTCCAGCTCTGAAATACAGGTCTGCTAAGCTCCCCAGCAAGTCTACGTTATCCCTCAGCAATGACTTTTTCTCTAAAGAGCTTTAAGAGAAAAAAAGTCCCTGTTATTTGTATAATGCCACTTTAAATAGAATTACATATAAATGTTAATATATTATTTGATTACACTATCCTCTTTGAACTCTTACCAAATGGTATTTATTGCTCTTGTGTTATCTCCAGTATGCACAAAAGCGTATGCCTTGATCCACATGGAAAGCCAGTCCAGGTTGGGAATACTCTGAATTATGTTGATGGTCATAGAGGCCACTTCTGCACCTTTCACCGACAGCGAGAGCAAACCTATTCAGAACAGTAAACACATCCAGTTCAGCCACCATAAACTGCTTTTTATGCAAATTAATTGTCTGAAGACCAGAAACTTCATCCCTTGACAAGCATAAACAAGCAGCTTGTTACAGCGTTTTTTATAATTTGCATAATGTAGCTGTTACATATTACATGCAAGTAAAAGACAGTTACCTACTCCCACACATAATTCAAATTGTAATACTGTTTAATACTGGAACACTTACAGTGTGCAGATACCTACCTAGTATGGCATCAAGCGCTAATGGGCACTGCCTCAGCACTTCTTTGTAGCTCGTTACAGATGAGCGTTCTTGACCCGCCTTCTTGTACAGATTTGCCAACATCATATTGATCTACAAGTGACAGAAATGTTGGGAGAGTCAAGTGTGAGAAAGGAGAAAGCGTCACTGGGAAAGGTCACAACTTTGTCTTAAGGAACACCTGCCTCCTGTTCTGGGCAGAGACAAAAATCACCTGCCCTTCTTCTGAGAACACTGTGATGTATCATATAGTATAAAATCAAAACTGTTGCTTCTCTCTGAGCCCAAAGATAAAATTTACATTCTTTTGTATTTGCACAGTGCATCTTGAAATCTCAGTGCTGTGCATATACAAAGCCAGAAGATGGGCAAGTGGTTATATACAATGCCAAGAAGGACCCATATATCCCTTACACAACTTTCTTTCAGTTGACCTCTCCACAGCAATGGGATTCTTGGAGAGAATCGGCTTTGGAAGGCAGAGAAAGTTTCCACTCAGCTTCTCAATGAAGTCACGATTGACGAAAAAACAGAAATTATTTGAGCTCTACACAACATAAGCAGCTGGTTTCTGCTACAATATACAATGTCATTATACCTACAGGCTACATTCTCTTTTTACCAGACGCTGGGCTGTAGGTCCAAGATGTGCTGACAAAGCACTTGTGACAAAAGTCTGCCAGAACTCACCTTTGGGGTCCTCTGTCTGGAAGGAATCCCATCAAGAATAGCAATGGCATCTTTATCTTGCTTTAGCATTGTGTAACATTCAGCCATTTTATATTTCACTTCAATTTCAGATGGTAAACACTGCAATAAAATACAAACTTTAAACTACAATGTTGTTTTAGTCAAGCGAAAACAATGGATAATGTTTCCTTGTTAAATTCTTACACTATGCTGAACAAATCTAGTGCAACAAAGTTAACAAAGCAAACTACTGCCAGCTCATATCGATCCTATCTTCAAGCAAAGAGCATGAACAAAAAAATCCCATGTTTGAGACTATACTAAGTTATTCATTAGAAAACACACTGGTATTTTCAAAATAAATTAGCTTAAAAAGTCAGGTTTATTGGACATTATAAATCCACAATTAAACGCTATAATATTGAGTCAGCAACATTAATTGTACGGGGGAACGTGATCATGTTATGTGCACGAGTCAATTTTTAAATACCTGGCTTTGGGGAGTTGAGGCAGCATTCCCAGTAGAAGGTCTTACTTTTGAAGTTTTACTTAGTGCTTTTTTCTGCTGCAAGGCCATTGTATACTTACTGACAGCATTTCTATATTCTTTATCATGGAAGAGAGAGTCTGCATGATACACAAGGAGCTGGTATTTCTGAGATGGTGAAAACAGTTCCCTAAAAGAAATGTAAATACAGAGGCTGAGATCGGCTAACTGCAGAAGGACAAAAACCTCACAACTCCAAAGTATTTGTAGCTTTGGTTTGTCTGGCTTCAACTTCCAATTGCTGCTTCGCTAGTACATCGCGAGGACCCCTGGGTAGCAGGTACCAGCACCTGACAAAGGGATTATCTCACCAACTTCTTTTATCTCTACACAAACAAATGCAATATCCGCTCCAACACCTCTTCAGTAACAACAGCTTCTGTTCAGCTGCTTGGCCACTGCTGCCTCCATCCTCCCCATCACAAACCACATGTTGTCAACATCTATTAAAGCACATTTTGTTTGAACGGACTCGAGCTTACAAGGTAACCCAGTTCCTTGTATAACTATGCTGGTCCTAATCCACATTCCTACATTTTGCAACCCCCCTTCCTAACACTGCCCGTGTGTTTGCAGAAGTGATAAGAGTCAGGGTATCGCAATGGGATTCTGGCTTCAATTAGTACCTCAAAACCCAGCCAAAGAAGAGCTGTGACCTGCACAGAGCATCCTGGGAAGGAGAAAATCACCCCAGCTCCACCAGGCCGCTCACGCCGAACCCCTCGGTGCTGACAGAGCTTCACCCCCGGGCCGGGGCCGGGACCGGGACCCGCACGGCACGGCCCGGCAGCAGGGGCAGCTGCACAGGCGGGCCTTGCTCCCTCCCGGTCCGTAACACACCCTCCGGCCCCCTGCGAGCTCCGCCTGGCGAGCTCCCCCCTCAGCCCTGTCAGCCCCCGGGCGGCCACTCACGGGTTGTTCCCGCTCATCGTGAGGAGCAGCCCGCTGAGGAGCCGCACGTTGGAGTGGAGCCCGGCGGCCGCCATCTCCCGTACGTGCTCCACCACGCTCATGCTGGCGGCGGGGAGGCGCGGGGCGGGAGGGACGGGCGGCGAACAGGAAGCGAACGGCGAGCGGGGAGCGAGCGGCGCCGCCGGCCGCCGCCACTCCGAAATGGCGCCACCGGGGGGACCTCGCACGCCGCCGCCTGCAGGCGTCCGCCACACTGCCTCCATGGCGGGCGCGCGGCCCGGCAGGCGCGCGGTAGGGCAGCCCGAACGGGGTGCGCGCCGCGCGAGGTCCCCGGCAGCTTCGCGCCTGCGCAGTGACGGGTGCCGGCCGCCTCAGCCGCTCGGCGGGAGGGGGCTCGGTTTCTTTGACAGGGTTTGAGGACTCATTTTCCGCCTCAGTGTCGTTTTATGGAAGAGATGTACTCTCTGTGTCTGCACCTCTCTTGAGTCTGGCCCTTTTTCTCCTGTGACCATTATCTGCTGGTTGTGGCAGCTAAACCTGACTGAAGTATCGGGGACAGCGAAGCTCCTGCCCATAAAAATAGGTAACTGAGGTGAAAGACTCTTCAAAACCTACCTTTCGTCTGGGCCACAGCCAGGGGAAATGCCTCACAAGGCAGAGACCGAGAGTTGAACCATAACCTTTTTTTTTTTTCCCCTCTTTATTACAAAAAGAATGCAGAACACAGCTATCATATTATTACTCTAAATGAATTCAGTAGGAGCTTTCAGTTTGAATGTGCCATCACTGGTGCTTGGAGAGGAATTCACCTCTTGACAGACTAACGCACCATCGCCAGCACGGGGCTTCAAACAAAAAGCGCGTTGGTGCTGGATGGTGACAACAAAACAAGGATTGCTACAAAGAGAGAACTTGGAATAAACCCAATTTGGACTGCGGTGCCGTTACCGGCTGTGTCACCCTCCAGAGGCATTTCAGTGCGATGGGGCGCTGCTTTGTGAAGGCAGGCTGGCTAAACCAGGTATGTTGCTGCAAACTACAGCCACTATATAAATCACATGTTTTAAGTGCGAATGATTCACTTCCTACTGATAGCCACTACACAATAATGATGGTCTTGTCACAAAAACAACGCCAAAAGTCTCATTTTTTTGAAGGCTGTCCATAAGACATAAAGCAGTTACCACATTAATTACAAGCTAAGTTTATTGAAAACAAGGTAAAAATCACAGCACTTAACAACACAGCGTGACGGGTCCGTTTTCCATGGACACACAAAACTGAGACTCCAGCCAGTAGAGCAATTAGGCAGCTCCCTCTGCCCCACAGGCACGGCCGTTTCTTCTCTTTAAATACAAGCCCTGTTTTAAATACTAGCTGTAGCCACCAATAACAAAGCAGCTTGCATCTGAAACAGCATGCTAGAAATTACTTATTAAGCACCAGCTTAATAATATTTGCTTACACTAAAATTATCTTTTTACTCTCCCTCCCTTTACCCCTCATTGCCTGGTTTGTATGGTTTGGGTTTTTTTCTTCCTAAGCACTTAATTCTTCATTGGTACAAAATGTATCCAAAACAAAGGCAAAACACTTTATACACCTTGCTGTGGAAATGTTTAATGTTGTTGCTGCTTTGCCTCTTCACTGGCCAGGACCCGACAGACTCTTGTTCATGAACTGTCTCTTCACAAAGCAGATCCACCACTGCACAAGGAAGTATAAAATCAGAAATTATGTAAAAACAGTTCCCATGAGATAAACAAAATAGTGACCTCAAGGTATTCAACCCCTGACAAATAAATGTTAAGGTTCTGGTTTTGCATGTAATGTTTTCCACACTGATTTCTACTGGAATTTAGAACAAGAGGACAGGAATGGACCCAATGAATTTATAATATAGGACTCTGAATTAAAGTGTAACATTCTGCTTTCTATTATTTCAATACTTTTTTACTGTTTATTCCAATATAACTCTAAACAAGGGATAGATCAGAAAGCTATGACTTTGAAAAGAAATTAGCCTAAATAATTACAATATTAAATGCAGTCACATTTGCACATGAAACATCTTAACACTCAGGTGATTCATGCATTGATTAGCTATTTTTTTTTAATCTGGATATGGCACAGAATGGTCTACTTCAAAGAAACTATCAAATCAGAACCACCCGGGAAGATAAACAGCATCACTCGTGCGTTTGAATTTCCATTTGAAAACCTGGCCAACAGCAGATGTGCAATACTTTGAAGAGTTGAACCAGACACCACTTATTACTGCCCTGCTTTTTAGAGTAACCCAAATTGGCATTGGCTGCCTTACCACATTACAGATTAAATTTATTGATAACTTGCAGCCTGCTCTTCCCTCACCTTGTACAACCAGAGAAGCTTGTGCCAAAGTTACCCACACCTGATCCCTCACCCCATCATCTCACTTCTCCCCACACATTTCTGAAAAAAAAACCACACCAAGCCTCTCATTAAATCCACGATGATGACACTGAACTCTTACCTTACTAGGCTTGTCGCTCTGCGGATCAAATACTTTTTCACAAAGGCGCAGACCAGTTTCTTGCCGCAGCTGCTGCAGGTAGGCCCTCATCACCTCTGAAACACAGTGCAGGAAAGAACGCGGTAAACTGAGGCAGCGCCAAACCAAGCTGAATTTCGCAGCAAAGTGTTTATGTGATTTCGTTGATGCAAAAGGCACATTCAGACGCCTGTCAATTTGTTGTGTTGGATCTAAGGATCCAGGGGAGTCACTAGGCCCCTGAGGTCAGAAAATCCAGCCTCTGCTGGAAGACAGAACTGCAGATTTAGGAGACTGTGTTTTACAGGTAATTTTTCTAGCTGCAGTCACAAAAATGCAGCCAGTGTGAAGCCAAGGAAGCCTTCAGAGGTCCTGGATTAGCCCTTACCTTCCTCCTGCTTGTTGCCAGGTTTGGCGTAAATGGCGTTAAGCGGGAAGCCGGGCTCCCCAGGGATTGGGAAGTTGGTGATTCCCAGGGTGTACATTTCCTTCTCTCCTTGGCCTTTGGAGTTACACTGGAAGAACCACGCAAACAGTGGATTAGCAGTTAGCTGGTGGAGCATTAAACCCAAATATTTTACCAATCTGTAACGCATAAAAACTCATCACAACATCTCTTTGGAGATCCACAGCTTCGGATATCTGTGGCTCTGACAACTGGGACTGGGTTGAACAGGATTATTTATGCCACTGGGACGAGAATATCGGCAAACGCCTTCCTGAGTGCAATCCCCAGAACAGACTCCGTTTCCCTCCTGCACAGAAATTAACTTTTCTTACCTTTTGCAGCTTTTTCAGGCACTCAGAAATGTAGAGGGTTATGTAGATCAGCGTTCTGTCGGCCTCGTTCTGCAAAACAAGACAAGCGGAGCACCCAGCCACTCTTAGATTAAGGGAGACTTTCTGGAACTGATAAAAGCTTGAAACAGGAATGAGTTCAAGCCATGTTGGCCTACAGTTCCCTTATGAGAGAGAGATTTACAATTCATGACATTTACCAAACTCTAAAAATTAGGTGGAATGAGAGTTTTTGTTCCTTAGTAGAATTATTTAATTGAAAATAAATGTATATTCACAGTACCAACCCTCCAAACAACTACTATATGCACAATATCTCAAAAAATTACCTTAATTTCATAATTTTTGAAGAAAACATTAGCTTTGAAGTAGTAGATGGCTTCATCTATAATATCTGTGTCCTTAGCTAACAAAAGAGAAACACGGAGTTAAAGACTGCACCATTATAGTACATTTGATCATAACTTTTACTCATTGAAATACATAAATAAGGATAATTGCAAAGGCAAAACCTTGGTATTTGCAAAAAGCAGAAGACAGCACTATGTAACAGAAAACAGTCGTTGCTGTGTGTAACACTGGTGAGCTCAGACCGTAATATTTAAGCTTCCTACTCTTAGCTGGAACTTTAACTCCCTCCTTCTGACTTCACAAACGGCAGCAATTCAGCAGTTCCCCACTTTTCTATCAGTTGAGTAACTCAGCAGAGTTTTAACAGCGTAAAAGTCTTCTCAGGACACAAAAATATTTTTGAAGAAAGCATAACAACACGATCACACAAATTTCATTGTCCTCTTCAAAAAGAGGGAGGGTGAGCAGAACACATAGCGCCAAGCTTACTTGTGACCTTCACCTGCTTTTGCCACCAGCCAAGACTACTTAAATCCAGAAAAATTTCCTTTATATTTCTGAAACTGAACAGCCACGCTACGCTGTTTTCTAATTTCTGAAGCCCCCCGCCCTAAAGCTCTGACTAACGTACTGCTCGTCCTTCAGCCGCGGCCCCAAAGCCTGAGTTCTCTGTAGCGAAACCTCCACTTCCTCTGAGAGCAGAGGGTTCGCACCGCCACATCCTCCCCAGAACAGCCAGACAGGAGGAACCACGAGCACAGTAACCGTAGGCTTTAAATACTGAAACAACTGATTTGAGCACAGCGCATATTTATCTGTGCATAATTATTTTCTAGGATTTGCACAGCTTCAGTATTTGAAACCTTTTTTTCCTCCTCTATAAACTGCAAAGCATTGCATTTCCAACCCTCTCGTCGCTCTTGCTAGGGCTGGCTTAGAGCAAACTGTCAGATAACAACGAGCAATATGCAGACAGGTTTTCAGAGATTCTTACAAACTTACTTTCCCGAGGTGCTGGGCCTTTGAACTGGCTCCTGATGGGTAACAGCGCCATGTTCCCAATTAGCTTGGTGTCGGAGTCCATTAAAGTTGAGTGGTAAGCCTACAGATGGGTGGAAGGCTGGTTATTAATGCTACTGAAAATAGACATTTCCACATCCGATCATATCTCCCCCATGTCTTCATCAAACAGGAGTCAGGCTCCGGTTCATTTGTGATTTTTCCAGCAATTTTTCCTTGTACGGATAATTGCTGTTTTCTAATCAGGCCTGGATCTCAGGGTCATTCTGGTGAAGGCTGGAAAGGCATCATCACTAGTACCATTTAGGTTGTGGTGCTGGGAGAGAGGGTAGAACTGGTGCAGCTGGTCTGCGGGTGCTGCTGCATCTCCGGGCTGCCCAACCCCATCCTGCCCAAGCTGGGGTATTGCAGAGTTCATCGGTCATTAAAAAAAGATTATATTTTATTTCCATGTCTAGCTAATATTAGATAATAATAAATAAAGCCAGGCTTAACACATATCCACACACTCAAAAAAAGACTTTTCTGTGCAGTATAAAACTGGTCAAAGTGGAAAACAACAACAACAGGCAAACAAAACAAACCTTTCTGCATATGGCAGGTTTTTCCTGACAAACTGATTTTTAACAACTGATGAGTTTAGTTTTAGGCACTTCTGTGCCAGGCCCCTGGGCAGCCTTCGCCTCCTCACAGCCGCGGTTTTGCAGGGGATGCAGGTGGGGGGGAATTAAGCATCCCCAGGCAGAAAAGCAGCTTATTTCCACCCAAGGAAGGTGATGTGACCGAAACCAGAGCACAGCCCAGCTCTCACCCCCCTCTCCCTCGCTGGAGCTGCGGGAGGATCCCAGGAGGGGGAGGAGGAAGAAGGGGAGGAGGAGGAAGATGAAGAGGTACAAAAAGAAGAGGAGGAGGAGGGCGCTGGCCTCGCAGCAGCCTCCTTAAACACCAATTCCCTTCTCTCAGCTGGGCTCCCCGCAGCTCCAGCCCCTTTCCTCCCCCGCGGCCAGACCCCGGCAGCAGCCGAGCCCCTTCGCCCGGCCCGGGGCCGCCCCCGCCCGCTCCGGGCTGTCCCCCCAGCCCTCCCTCCTCCCCTCCCGCCCCGGGCGCGGAGCCCATACCGGCATGGCGAAGGGCAGGAGGCGGCTCGGCGGGGCCGGGCGGGGAGCGCAGGGCGGCCGGCAGCGCAGCTTCCTCGTCCGCCTATGCTGCAGGAAATGAGGCAGCAGAGGCGGTGCCAGGAGAGCCCCGCACCGCCCCGGGAAGGTGCTGTGAAACCACGATGGGGGCTCGATCGCTTGGTTCCCGCTCGTGGGGTTCCCCCCATTCCGCTGCTTTTGCTGTGGCCGGCACTGCGAATAACCCTCCTCGGTGTCCCTCTGCCACCCTTCTCTTCCCCAGCCAGCCTGGCATCTCGCGTTTGCGCTGGCAGAGCTGAGCTTCTGCCCAAGGGTCAGCGCTTGGCAAGAGTGCGGTTTGGGGACGCTTCGCTCACCGCCGGTTTTCTCTGCTCTGTGTTCACGCTCCTGGGCATCGCTTGCTCTGACCCAGTTTGCAAAGCACAGCTGGCACTTGGTGTTAGGAAACACAGAACAGGTCCAAACGTTACATGTAGAGTGAAGCAATATTTTAAGCTCCACACTGTTGCTACTATCAGGCCATAACCTTCCGTGTGACCCAGCACTCTGAATTTGTCCCCTACTACATGACTCACACCTTGAGTAAGGGAGGAGAAATGAGGACATTTGGAAGTTGAGTCAAAGTAATCAAACTGCAGGGCTGGGGTTTGTCATTTTGATATGCTGAAAGTGTAACTTGTCCCAAGGATGTGCCAGTCCAGACATGAGTTAAGAAAAGGAATTTACCTATCTGTTGCTGAATTCTTTGTTAATCAATACAGTTTCTGAAGTGACTGCACAAAATCATCACCAAGTTCTATTTAAGCTGATTTTCTTTCTATTATATGTTGTGCTGTGCTTAAGATGTTATCGATGTATAAACAACTTAAAGCCCCGGGCAAGTTGTACAAAAATCAACCTTAAACCAGCTTAAAATCTGGGCTCTTCCTAAGTGAATGTCAAAAACTCACGTTCAAGAGAGAGAGAGACCACGCACTGACCAGACCTTTGCCTAATTCAGCCTCAGTTCATAAAGTACAATTTTAACCCTTTAGAACAATTATTTATCTCATCTAATAATGGAACTATCTACTCAGTACTGGAGATAAATATTTATTACTTCTATTTGGCTTTGCCTCTTTTGCAAGTCATTAGATCTTTTTCAAGCATTCCTGTGCGTAAATGAGATAGATCTATAGGTGGGGAACTTTTATATATACTAATGCTAGCCTATGTATTTATAACACACACACATAAGAATAAAAAATGTTTATTAAAATAGTTACGAGGTTATATAGCCCACTCTTCATTATAAATATTAGTTATCTTACAGATAAAACATCATTGTGTAAGGGTGGATTTTTTTTCAGTTTTAACACAAGGTATTTTCATCCCATTGTTGAACATCCATTTTTTACTCATCCACATGATCTTGAAAGTATTCATCCACAAGAGCAGATTTGTCTTCTTCACATTCCTGCCAAAAACAAAACAAAAAAGATAAAACCTGACTTTTCTCTAGAGGCTGTTGTACATTGTCTGTTCTGTGAGGTTTTATTTCAGAAACCATAACGGGAACAATGTCTAATATGGTTCCATGAAACATGTGGCAAAACTTTCTGAAAAGTAATGTGTTTCTAGAGCTACTGAAATTATATAGATCAAAATCTAGATCCAGGTATTCTGCATACTTGAAGACTACAAAATGGAATAAAAGCACTGGACTTGTTCCTCAGGATTTATGAGCTGAATAAGAGAACAGATTTTAACACAGCAGTTTTCTCACCTGTATTTTACACGACAGAATTTATTCCTGATTTGTATCTCAGCTTCAAAACAGGAATTATCAGGGGAGTCTGAACACTCATGTAGGAAGAAATCTTAGTGATGTTAATGGTGCTTTGAAGTTTAAAATTCCATTGGTTTGAAAACCAAAGCATTACTTTTAAACACAACCATTTGATCAGTCTGCATATGCAAGACCAATATAATTCAATATAAAGAATTCTTTCATATAAAGGATTTCGCTGTTGTAATTGTAAATGAATTCGATATAAGCCCTGTCACTATGACTACACATGGCTTATTTTGAGCCATACTAAAACAATAATTTATTAGCAAGGCAAAGAACACATTTACATTACAACTTATGGATCCTTTTAAATTTTTCATCTTATCATCAGAAGTACCTCACCTTTGGTTCTTTAAATTCAAGATCTTCTCCATACTGAATGGTAAAGTCTATGTGCTGCAGAACTATGTTTATACTTTCCTCATCAGAGCGATCAAAAGGTAGAAATCGAACCATACCATAGTCATCAATCTGGAGAAAGGATTCAAAAGATATTAGTAAGAAAATGCAGTAAGTTAGTTCTCAACGACAACATTTTCCAAAATTGCTAATAGAACAGGATTCATGGAAAATATATTGGCTACAATCCCAACGTTACTATCAAGAATCTTATGCTAATCTTAAAAGAAAATTAAAAAATGAGTTAAAATAAGCAAAATTAAAATGCTCAGGAGCCTAAGAATCTTTTAGATCCTGGCTTTGCTAACAAGTCTGGTAGGTAGACTGGTAGATAGTCTGGTAGTTTTGGGGCAAGGGGGTGTGGGAGAATTATTATAGTACATACAGTATCTCTAACAACAATGAAGTCAGGAACGGCACAGGATCATTTATAAATACAGGACTGAATTTAAGGGTACCAGTTAAAAAGCAATATACCTACCAATCCACATATGGATTTAGTCAGTTTCTTAAACATTTTGCTTTTCAATATATTTGTAGAATCTTCAATCATAGAATACATATCTGGATCTAAGTACCTGGGAGAAACAAAGTTATCATTAATATCAAAAGAATCCTTGGCCACAGAGCAAATGAGCCACTGTGTTTTTATACAGCTACCAAAATGGTCTAGCATAATGGTAATTCGCATAATGATAATTATTTACAGAAAAATGCAGGAATATGTACAAACATGGAGTTAGCCTTTTGATTCTGGCTAAGTTGTAAGCATCCTATCCAGACATTTAAGGACTATGCTTGATATAGAACAAATCCATCTTCCCCCATTCAAACCCAGTATATTTTAATTGTGGGAAAGAGTAGACTGAATTTTGACTGAAGTTTACCTCAAGATATTACACTACAGAGTAAGTAATTTTTTTGGAGCTTACTTTTCTATTTCCTTCTTGGCTTTCTTGCTCAGCAAATCCATTTTAGTCATGATGTTAATCTGTGGAATCTCTAAAGATATCATTGCACTGAGAGCTGCCAGAATTCCAGAGATAAACTTCAGGAATATAAAAAAAATGATGTAGTTAAGTACAGAAATCACAATACAAACATGCAGCACACGCTACCACAGACCCAATCTAGCAAATATACGAAACAAGGACATGAGGCTGAGTGGGGAGCCCTTATCTCTGTTGGAAAAGGGAGGTGTGGAGCTTCCCATGCACCCTCTTATTTCCAGAGCCTCGAATCTGGATCTGCCACCGAAAAGGCCATTACAAAACTCAAAGCCCACCTCAAGATTCTGACAGCTACATGGGGAAGGTGGCCGGGTCTCTCCAGATCGGAGAAGCCTCTTGCAGAATCACAGAATTTAGGTTGGAAGGGACTTTTAGAGGTTATTGGGTTCATACAACTGCTCAGACCAGACTGCCCAGGGGTTTTGCCCAGTCAAGTTTTGAATAACTCCACAGACGTCCACTACGTGATCTTTGTGCCCCATTCCAGTCTGACCGCTCTCGCCGTGCAGCTTTTCTTCACACCTAACTGGAACCTTCTTTGCTGCAACCTGTGTCTGAGGCAGCTGAAGGCAGCAATCGGATATCCCACCGGCTAAACAAACCCAGCCCCCTACATCGCTCAGATTTTTTGCCCTTTATCAACATGAACTTTTACAACAGATTTCAAACAGGTACCTTAAAAGATTCCACCATAAACTGAGAATCCACAAGAAAAACGCCACAGACGCGGAATTCCCACTGCTGAAGCTGCTCCACCAGCTGCTTCATCACGGGCAGATGCGTGTAGAGTTCGATCTGACCTGGGGCAGACGCAGGATGTTAGTGTGCAAAATGTGACACTAACGGGAACAGTTCATGGTTATCAGTTATATAAACAGAGGCATTGCACTTAATATGGATAAAACCTGATGAAGAAAGCATCTTTCTTCTCCGACAACTCTGACTGTGTTTGGATGAACTTACACCGGAAAAGAAATAAAAGGGCTTTTTCCTCCGTGGATCTCCAGTTAGTGTCAGTTTGCAGTTGCCACAGCATTCCTGCAGCGTAAGGAGCCATTGAAAGAGGAATGTTTTTACAAAACTGGGGACCTGGTGCCTGACCCCAGCAGGGGCGAAGGACCGACAGACGTCAGACTATGAATCTTCAATGTAAAACAAAGTTTCTTCGAACTAATCCCAGAATGCAAACCAATTACTGTATTGCAAAAGTTAAGCTAAGGAGAAGGGTAACCAAAGAGCCAGGAATCTGTATTTTAAATAAATCAATAAGGAAAGACGGCTGTTAGAATTAGATGAATGAGACAGGTGAATGAGGCAAACGTTGGGTAGTCTGTAAACCCAACCAGTGGGAAACAGAGGAGGGAATTTGCATCCAGGATTTGGGGGGGATATAAGCAGGGGCTTTTTGCCCTATTCTGTGAGCCTACCTTTAGGTACAACACTTGGTCTTGCAAAATCGTTAGTAAAATATGCTTTGCTGAGAGATCCTTCCTGGGCCTATTATATTGGCAAGATGATTGTTTCCTACAGTCTGATGCAACTGGGAGTCAGTGCTGTCACCCAGGTTATCCTGGGACCACGCTGGCTTCTTAAACATCTGGAATTAACCCTGGCAACTGTTAGTGATGCAAAAAACAGCGCGCATGGCTACGAGCAACAAAAAAATTACTGCAAATTTGTACTGCGTGCGAAGAACGACGGGAAAGCATTGAGGTTTGTTTACCTGGGCAATCAAACAATATATAGTCATCCTCCACGTGCCCCAGGCTTTCCTCCAGCCAGCTAAAGTTATTGGCAAAATATTCCATGCAGAACACCAACCCGCCGTTGGGCCCGAACCGCAAGGATTCGTCTTCCATGACGTCATCCACCTCGATCAACTCCCGGATGTCTGGAACGACACGCGCGGCGGGCGGGTTGAGCTCGGGGCCCGCCGGGGCTGCCGCGGGGCCCCGGTTCGCCGCTCACCTGCCATCACGGGGTAGCTGAACAGCTCGGCCGCCGGGTCCAGGTTCACCACCTGCACGGCGCGGCCCAGCGCCTCGCAGTGCTGCACCATGGTGGCGCAGTACGTGCTCTGCAAGACACCAACGAGCCGTCAGCGGCCGCCCGCGCCGCCGCCGCCCGTCCCCGCCCCGCGCAGCCTCACCTCACCTTCCCGCTGCCCGCCGGGCCCATCACCAGCTGCGCGTACCGGGGCATGGCGGCGGGCGGCGGCGCAACGGCCGGGCGGAGGCAAGTGGCCGCTCCGCCGCCCCGTAGCTCCCCTGGTCACGTGCCGCGGGTAGCCTATAGTGCACACCCTCCCCCCCAGTACGGAGCGCCAGCGGGTTCAAATCGCGTCGCGGCCACGCCCCTCTTCGTCACGCCGCGCGGGGCTCTCGCGAGAGCGCGGGCACACGTGCCGCGGTGTGCGGAGCCGCCGGAGGAGGGAGCGGGAGGAGCCGCCGCGGCCTGAGGGGCCTCCCCGGTAACGCCGCTCGCTGCCGCCCGGCCCTCTCCGCGGGAGCCGCGCTCCGCCGCCGCCCCGGCCCAGCGGCGGGTGCCTTGCCCAGCTCCGGCACCCTCCTTCTCCCCCGGTGCCTCCCCTCGCAGTGCTCCCCGTGTCGTACCTCAGCATCCCCCCCTCAGGTACCGGGCGCCCTCCTTTTCCTCAGCGCAGCCCCCGTGTCTGTGCTCCCCATCCCGTCCGGTGCCCAGGCACCTTCCCCCGACCTGCCCTCGGTTCTTCCCCCGGCTCCCCGCACCTCCCTCCCCCGTTCCCATCTCCGCGGCTCCTCCGGCGCCCTTCCCATCACGGGACCCTCTGCCGCCGTTCTCTGCGGCCTCCCCGCCCGAGCCCCCCCCCTCCATTGCCGCCAGCGCCCCGAGTTCCAAACCCCCTGCTCCCCACATCCCGGGCAACTTGTGCATTGCAAAGCCCTTCCCTGGTGGCTCCTGTTTTCTCAGCCCCTTACCTGGAAATGTGTGAGTGTAAACCATGATTTAGTGTTAGCGAGTTGGGTTTGCTTTGCTTGTTTTGTGGTGTTTGGGGTTTTTCTTGCCAGTGTCCCAGGATCAGATTGTAACTCTTTAGACGCTGATTTAAATGACCCCTTTACTTTGCTGCTACACTGGCAGTGCCCCCCATACCCCCCCAGTGCACCTTCTATTCATATACTCTTTATTTAACATACTTCACATTTTGCGTAACCCAGTCTGTTCTCTAACTTCATGTGGTATTCTCGCAGATCTTTCTTCATTTTTACACTGCATTTTGTGGCGCTTTGGGTTTTCCCCTTATGTACTAGAACTCCATGCTGCTTGGTATCTTTTTGCAGTTGCTTTCATGATATTTTTTCAGTGTTTATTGAGGCCTGGCTTTCCTTCTCTTGATCTCTCCTGCACTTACAATTGTACCTGTTTTCTTTGAGATTCTTATTGGGTTGGGAAAGACGTGAATAATTTCAACGCAGAACTTAGGCCCTAATCCTTTCGTTCTGTGACCTGCAGGCTTGTGACATGGCCACAGATGTCGCTGAGCCTGTGGTCCCTGACTGCAGAGGAGACGTGAGGAGCGGTGCCAGGTCAGATGCTGACTATCCTCTTCGGGTTCTCTACTGCGGAGGCAAGTGCTGAAGGGGCAGTTGTCCACGATTTATACACTGCACTGTTTGCGAGGGCAACCCAGCAGAATGGGAGAATCGGAGATTTTCCTTTGGTCAGCTTTTATTGAGAAGCTAGACCATGGTCAGCTTGACCCTTCTGATCGCCTTTCTGAAGTGGCTGGTGTTGTATGTTTTTATCTAAAGCATTTTTGTTGAAATTTAGGGGTCTTCCCTCTGAGAGAAAGAGGTACTAACAGCTTTCTGTGTGTAAAAGTTACTTTGGTGGCAGTAGTGCTCAGATTGTAAACTGCTGAGCAGAGGGCCGGTGAAGCCTTTAGCACAGACAAGGCCTCTGAGCATTAGTATAAGAAAAAATGAAGTTAGAATTAATAAAAGTAACTGTTGCACCGCGTTTAGAATTATTACATTTGTAGTTATGTGGATTAAATTTAAAGGGCGGTAAATAATCTTGATAGGTATGTTGTTTTCTTTGGGCTTGAACACAACTGCAGGAGATTAGGAAAGAATCCCTGTTGTGCAGGAAGGTCTGCACGATTGATTTGTGTTTGTTCTGGAGCTGAGTCCCTCTCCTGGACATTGGCAGCTCTTGGAAAAAGAGAAGCTGACCAAATAACATGAAAATTTATTTGGTGCATCTTTTGTCTCTGGTAGAACTGAAGGGTTTTTTAACTTTTCCTGAAGCTGTAGGGATCTCCTTCCCTTCCTTCACTGACTGGCTGCTCCTGCTGTGGTAGTTTTATCCTAATTCAGAGCATGTGAGACAGTGACTAGTGAGAGAAAAATTAAAATGTGCAGTGGGATCAATAAAGTAAACTTTTTGAGTCAATGTGTGGTTATAACCAGAAGTTATGATGTAAGAAGTCATCCCTAACTTTAAATACCACTTTGAATTTAATGCTAAGGCTATAAGTGGGTAACTTATTGTTGTAATCTGTTCTTTTTTTTTCCCCCCTCTTTCTCCAGTTTGTTCGTTGCCAACAGAGGTGAGTTCATTCTCTTTTTTTTATTGTCTGAGTTTCTTCTTTCTGTCCTATGATTCCTGACTGTAATGATTCTTTCTTACCTTTTCTGGCTTTTCTTAATTGTGGCAGTTCTGTGTTTCAGCCACTGTAATCTTTAGGATGTTGGGAAGTTTCATATGTGCTAGTATAGTATTGGTGTTCAGTTGTCTTAAGGAGAAACGACTGAGCTGAATTGCAAATTTATTTAGGTGTCTTTGTTGTTGGTAGAGTAACTACAAAATACATCACATTCACCTGCCCTTTCTTCTCTAGTACTGCGAATACATGCCTGATGTGACTAAATGCAGACAATGGTTAGAAAAGAATTTTCCAGATGAGTTTGCAAAACTTACAGTAGGTAAGAATCTTTTCTATTTTCTGATATGTGCCCTTAGACATATTCAGAAGTCATTGAACTTGTCCATTTCTCATCTCTTCCCTTTTCCTGCTGTATCAAGTGTGAAAGTTAACAATTTTCTTAGGAGTCTACCAGGGTTTTGGATGCTGTGAAAATATGTTTGATAATGTCAGAAAACAATGTGTTGTTTCAGTAATAATGTTTGAGCTTTCTTAATGTTCCAGCTGCAACCAGTCATCCATGCACTTGTTTCCCAAAAATGTTTATTGGATTTTCTGTCTGTCCAGTCTGCTCTGGATGGCTGGAGGAAAGGTCGTTAATAATAAGGAATGTGTTGATTTGCATTTGGTATTTCAGTGTTAACACTACCATGAATTTCTGTGTCTCTGTGGCAATTATGTGAAGAGACTGTATTGAAATTGTAACTATCTTTTGAGCTTTTCTGGAGTCTAATTTGGACAAGTACTATAATGAAGATGTAACACATCAGTCAAGGGGCTGCTGCAATTAAGCAAAGAGTTTATGGATTTTGCAAAATATCACTTAGTAGTAGTAGTTCCTTACTTTCTGTTCCTGGAAGGGTGCAGTTGTCTGACCACTGATTTTGTTCTTTCTTCTCCCTATTCTTTTCTGATGTATTTAAGAAAACTCACCTAAACAGGAAACTGGGACTGGAGAAGGCCAAGGAACTGCGGGGGGAGGAGAGGAAGAAGAGAAGAAGAAGCAAAAGAGAGGCAAGGTCTAAATAGCTGACTGTGGTACTGATTTCTGAGCAGTTTGGGGCATCCCTTTCTCACCTGCTGCTGTGGACTGTGGCACGGATTCCTCGCATTTTGGTTGTTAGCTACATTTTGACCCTGCACAAAAGATACCAAATATCTTTCTTGCGGAGGTAGCAGAGTTATTGTGGTGATACGTGCTGCTGGAAGAATTGGATGGCAGCAATAACGAGTGAAAGATGCCCTGGATTGTGTGTCTCCTTGTTCTGTCATTGCTAGTGCACTTATTTGGGGAGTAATTCTCAGTCTAAAATCAGCTGGCATGCATCCCGGAGTCCTTGTTTCTGCCCTGTTGAGCAGCAGTTTATAGGTTGCTTGCAGAGTAGAACAAAGACTGTTTTCGTTTATTAATGCCTCCTGATGCTGCTTTTGCCTTTTTTCCTTGCACACATAACAGGATTTGGTCTTATGCTTTTAAAACTATCACCTGTGTCTCCATTAACAGCTGTGTCTCTTCCCAGCAATACTAATGAAAAACAGTTTTAAACACCAACTTCGGAAGATATTAAATATATGAAACAATTCAAACACACTTTATCTTCTATCATTGGAGTCCTTTCTGTTTAATTAATTAATGTACTTTCCATCATACATCAAAATGCTGGGGTTGTTAATATGAATTTGCTTGTGGAGTGTCATTTGTATCTGTAGTGCTTCAGAAATTATGGTTAATAGCCCAGTAAGATTCATATTTTAAGCCACATATCACTGCAGATGTTTTATTTTTGTGTCTTGGTAACCAGTTGTGTTTACCTTGTCAGCTGGCTATTTGTAGTGACAGCAGTAATTTGTGTTCTGTAGCTTGGATGCTGTTCCCAGAGACTCCAGGACGTTTTCTTTCAACGTTAATTTATGATGTGAGGTGGTATGACTAGCTTTCAGTCTGGTTTCTGCTTCTAAAATAACAGCGTTTGAAATATTTAGGGATTTTCTCCTAGAATCTAAAGTTTCATGAAAACGTACGGTATGGTGTTAATTATGATGGTATTAAATTGGCTGTAAGAGAGAGGGTGAGGAAAAACAAGCAAAAACTTGCTAAGACACTGAATAAATTTACTGAACAATTTTTAAGAAATTTACTGTCTTAAATTACCGGATACCAATTAATATTAATGTAGAGTTGAAAGTGCTGCATGTTAGAAGAAGAAGTCGTCACAACGGGTTAATTTGTGTGTCAGAAGTTCTTTAGCTTTTCGTGCTGAGAAGGCTCGAGAACATGAAACTTTGGTTACCCTGGAGTAACTTGATGAGTATGTACAAAGTTAAGTGAGATCTTAATCTGACACGAAGAATCCTAATGAGTGGAATATATTTTTTTTGCATACTTCGCTCAGACTAATAACGGCCTGATATGTGGAATGTTCCCCCGGGTTGACCTAGAAACAGACAGTAAGAAAGAAGATGTTAATGATGTGGAAGTTTGGCAGTGAACTACTGTAGCTGCCTTCTGTCGCAGAGCCGTGGTGGTCTCTGCAAGCTCATATATCGATATATGGCTCATCCCAGAGTCTCACATGGGTACCTAGAACTTAATCTGCTCTTTAATGCAGCAGCCTGAGCAGACGCATCCTTGTGACCTCAGTGGGTGGACATGAGTCGGTTGCTTTGCCTTGGACACAAACCCCAAGGATGTTCAAGTAACAGTTTGTTCCTGGGATTACAACCAAAAAACAATTCCTGAAAGACGGGGTTAAATGTAGACCGCAAACAGTGATTAGTGAAGAGTGGGGAAAACCCCTTTTTTGGTAATTGTAGCAGGGTTCTGTTGTGCAAGCTGTACTTGAATGCACATTTCACATGCATATATTTTTCTTATAATATTGAGTTTTGACGTGGGACCTTTCTTAAATAATAATTTAAAAAATCTGAATGTGAGACAGTGTGCAAAATGTGCTTTCGTTTACCAACACTGATGGGAAAATAAGTGTCTTTGTTCATAGGCATGAAATCTGACTTTATATGCTTTTTTCTTTGAATAAGTGACATCATTTAACTAATGATGTAACCTCGCACTTTGTTTTAAAGGTGGAAGAGGTCAGATAAAACAGAAAAAGAAGACTGTACCACAGAAAGTTACAATAGCTAAAATTCCCAGAGCAAAAAAGAAATACGTCACAAGAGTATGTGGCCTTGCAACGTTTGGTGAGTTGACTTTTGTTACATGGTTTTCTGTGGTGTTAGATGTGCCTGCCTTTAACCTCATTATATTTCTTCTGATTGTGTTATGTTGAGTGATGTTTCCATGTGTGTGAGGTGAAAGTCCCAAGGCGCCGTTAGCAGTTCCAAAGCATGCCAAAGGTACACTGACTTCCCCCAGCGATAAATCATTGAAGTCCTTATTTCCATGGCATTTGCAAACTTTGGGATGAGTTTCTGAAAGGAACACACCGAAGCGCTTCAGTGGAAAAACTCGTTCAATAACTACAGAAGTTATTCAGAACTGGAGGGGCTTTTTAATCTGCTCTGCGTGTGCTTTTCTGGGGAGTGTGTGTAGCGTGGACCTGGGCAAACAGAGCATGTACGGGACATTCAGCGATTTTTTTGCCTTAAAGAGTTTGCTGGATTTGTTGAGTAAGCTGCTTTGTATTTAAACAACAGCCAACTGAAACTGTAGCAAAGCTTTAGCTGTAAACTGCCATTAGTTTTTCAACGGTTAACACAAGATTTTGGTTTTAAACTTGAGAAAATACTTTTATGGCAGTTACTGTACTTAAACTGTACGTTTTCTCATCAACAGAAATTGACCTTAAGGAAGCACAAAGGTTTTTTGCTCAGAAATTTTCCTGTGGTGCCTCAGTAACAGGCGAAGATGAAATCATCATTCAGGGGGATTTTACAGATGACATTATCGATGTAATCCAGGAGAAGTGGCCTGAGGTAATAAACCCTTTCTTCTGTCAAAACTCTTGTTTTCCACAGCAGCCCGTGACATTCCAGTGATTGCGAAACAGGGTTTCATCTTTGGCAGCACAGATTGTTGTGCAGAAATAGAAGAGCAGTTGTTGCATTCCCACCTAGGAACGACTAGGTGAAGGAGTGATTAAACTTCAAGTTTAATGTTGCTTCTGTTGTCCAAGAAACATTAACTCCCTAAACATGCAGTGTGGTCATCGGTTACTACCAATGAGAGGCACATCAGGCTAAGTCCAGCTGTCATATCTGTGGCTTCTTTGTGGCTCTTTCTTAATGGTGAATGCCTGAGTATTCCAGCATTGCCATCCCGGTTTTAAAAATCTCTTTAAGCACTGCAAAACAAAAAATTCAAACAAAAATGAGACAACAACTGCAAACAGAAACAAAGCCACTTTCGCTTCACAAGAAGAGATTAGCTCGTTTCGGGTCTGGTTGAGAGGTTTGGTTGTTCCACTGTAATTACAAGCGGTTACTTTGTTCTGGCATTTCTGGTATTGGAATTCTTTCTGAAATAACTCTGTAGCGTGTCTTTATTCAGAGCCCCATGGGCTCGTCTGCATCCTACAGGCACATGTCACTCCTGTACAATTAACAGCAGGGAATCTCGGACGGTGCTGCATCCTTCTCCCGCACTTACATGCACAGTGGTGAATATTCTGACATGTAAGAAGAAAACTTACTTAATATGCTGTATTTTGGCCTTTTGTTTTTTCCTAGGTGGATGATGATAGCATTGAAGATCTTGGAGAAGTCAAGAAGTGATAGTGAAAGATTACCTTTATTTAATCATATGGTTATAAACGACGTAGCCAAAGTGAGGCTTCTACATCCATTTGCTCCACAGTGAAACTGTGGAGAATCCGTATCCTTGGCGTTTTCACTGTTCTGTATAGGCTGCTTGGTTTTTTTGTTGTGATATTTGCCAAAGTTAAATTGGGGTTCTATCATGCTTACGCATGAAGTAGATTTAAATAAAATTACTGTTCCTCACTGAATACAATTTGTGTTTTCTTTACAGATACTTTGCTCTAACATTCTTACAGGAAAATAATAATTGAAGTCCTTAAATGCTTGGTTTTTTGTTTGTCGTCCTTTCTGCTGACCTTGAGTAAGGCATGTGGCGGTTGTACAGAAACTCGTCCATCTCATTTACCTGTGTAAAATCTTAGAAATCAGAACGGGGTAAATATTCTAAAGGTTTCTTAACAATTAGAGGAAAATGCATCTTGAAGTGATCAGGCAGCTGGACTAGATGATGGTTGTAAGGTGCCTTCCAACTGAACTATTGTATTCTAGTAAGAGGGAATGCTGAAGAACATGTGAATTTGTCTGAAACGTTTAGCTGATGTCCGTCATTCCAAACGAGTCCTAACCCTGCTGGTTTTCTAGCTGAGACAGTTTTAGTGGTGCTTTGTGTTTCACTGCTCCATTTCATAAGGTTAAATGCTCCCTGGTGGCAGAGTCCTGGAATTGACAGTCTCCTGTCACTGTGAGGAGGTCAAACCCAAGGAGGTGACATGTTCTATGCCCTGTTCTCTACCAGTAAAGCTCTTTGTGATTCTGGTAAAAAGGCAGAAACATTTTTGCTAGAATCATTTACCTAAATAATGATAAACGAAGAGGATGGAGGGTCTGAGGAAGGATAAAGTGAGGACTTTGGATTTCTAAATCCTCTGTAAGAACATACAGATGTTTCAAGAAGTTAAAACAAAATAAATAATCAACATGACAGTTTTAATGAGCCTAATCTTGAAGTTAGACAGTGGACATTGGCCTTGTAGTGGGTTTCTGCTATGACAAAAGGGTTTATTTACAACCAAAGTAGCTGTTGTTGTTTTTCATTCTACTAAGTAAATTGTAGTAGAATTATTCACATGATACCTTTGTTGTGTGAAGCTCAGTGGAAAGCTAATTCCTTTAAGGTTTTTTGAAACCTCATCCTCCTTCTTTAATAGTTTCCTCATAGATTAAAAGAAAAAAAAATCCCATTGGATCAACATGCTCTTTTTCCTGTGATTTTTGTTTGTTTATAGGCTCATGGGTTCACATGAGGATGGTGTCTCTAATGGGTATTTGCAGAATCACAGAGTGTCAGGGGTTGGAAAGGACCTGGAAAGCTCATCCAGTGCAATCCCCCCATGGAGCAGGAACACCCAGATGAGGTTACACAGGAAGGTGTCCAGGCGGGTTGGAATGTCTGCAGAGAAGGAGACTCCACAACCCCCTGGGCAGCCTGGGCCAGGCTCTGCCACCCTCACTGGGAACACGTTTCTTCTCAAATTTAAGTGGAACCTCCTGTGTTCCAGTTTGCACCCATTACCCCTTGTCCTACCATTGGTTGTCACCGAGAAGAGCCTGGCTCCATCCTCATGACACTCACCCTTTATATATTTATAAACATTAATGAGGTAGTTGTTCCATTTAAAAGCTGAGCAGGGTAGTTACCGCCATCCTGTAACATGTGGTCAGTTCTTACGCGTCTCCTGTTACCCAGATTATTAATTTTGACGTTTTCCAGGCAGCCCAGACCCGCGGGCGGAGCGCGGCCTAGGCGGGCGCGGGACTCGAACCCGCAGCCCTGCGCTATGGCGGGGGGGCGGAGCTTCTGCCTAACTGTCGCCTTGGGCAGCCACTCAACGGCTGCCGGGGGCGGGGCGCCGCCGTGACGAGGCGCCGGTGGGTTCGGCGGGAACGGGAAGGCCCCGGGGGAACGGGGAGGCCCTGGGGTGGGGTGATGGCGGCCCCGGGGATGCCCTCCCCGGGCTGGTGGCGACTCGGGGCTTAACCCCCCTCACCCCTTGTGTGTCTTTCCCGCAGGGCTGGCGGAGGCTCGGCGGGTGACCGTGGAGTGTGGAGATGAGAGGCGGCCTCCATGCTGAACGTTACTGGTGTCAATAGTGACCCATGTCCGCTGGTGCCCGGTAGCGCCCCGGTCCCCAGGCCCCTATGAATCCATCGCTGCCGCGCTCTGCTTCGCCCCAGGTAAAAGAGGAGAGTTGACAACCGGAGCGCTTTGTTTTGAGCATGAAAGTGCTCGTTGTACCGCTAACCATGTCGGTCGGGGACCACAGGGGGTACTGCGAGCGTGAGGGACTTTTTCGAATACTCTCTGTTTCTAATCTAAACATATTTTTACTTAAAACCACAATTTTATTATTGGAGAATTGGTCGCTTCTTTGGGTTGAAATGTGTTCCGTGTGTTACCTGTTACAGAAACTTGGCCCCAGCCTTGAGAACAGCGCCATTCAGAAACAGAGGCAAGAACTCCAGGTTTTGATTGCAGAACTGAAAGATCGAGATCAGGAACTCAATGACATGGTCGCGGTGCATCAGAGGCAGCTGCTGGCCTGGGAGGATGATCGGCAAAAGGTCCTGACTTTAGCAGAACGATGCAGCTTATTGAACCGTAAGTATTGTGTGGAAGGGATAAGACCGTGGTCTTTGAAGTACGTTCAGGCACTTAGATTTATCAAAAACAATTTGGCATCCTATAAGGAACCATTTCCTACCCATTAACCTTAAATTTGGTTGTCTTTCTGAGATCAGCATTTCCACAGGAGTACTAAAGCAATCTGATCTTGAAGGGGACATGATAATCAGATCGCTCTTGTTTGAATATGTAAATTGCTGCTGTGGACGGGGAAGAGAACAATTTGTGAACATGCTGGTGTGCTGCAGAGCCCTGTGCCCTGAGGTTGTGCTGAACAGCTCTCACAGCATCTGCAAAACACCAGCTCGTCACCTGGCAGCTCTGACATCAGCCACAAGCCACCCGCTTGCCACCTGGCAGCTCGGAACAGTCTCATTTGACAGCCACAATACAGAGATCCCCACAGAGTTTCTGTTTCATCTGACCGAGGTAGCGAGGGAATCCTGCTTCAGAGCATCCATTTCTGAATCGCATGATTTAAAACCACTGGATTAAACTATTTCTGAGATTTAAAAAAATGCATTACAGTATCTGAGCTGTTTTCTCACAGATACCTTGTCTCCCTTCTTTTCAGATGAGCTGAACAAGAGAAATGAAATTATAAAATCACTGACCAAAAGGTTAAAGTTCTTAGAATCTCAGCAGAATGACAGTAAGACAACATTTGAAAATACACAACAGAAGTTTAAAGAGCTGTCTCAAAAAGCAACAGATGCAACGATTCACTGTCAGGCCCTGGAGGTAGGAGTTGAGCAATGGTCTGATTCTTGTACTTCTTGCATGTACAGAACACCAGTGGCAGTTGTGAGTTTTCCTAGTGAATAAATATTTCATATTAAGGCTCCCGAGTTGCATTTGTCTTTTAGTTCGGTAATGTTAGATTAAGGTGCAGCTCTGATTTGTTGGAAAAAAAAAGACAAAAAAGCCATTCATGGTGTTTAAATAAAGTTGTGCACACATTTAGTAGAAAAATAGTTATTTGAATCACTGAAGTAGTAGCTGACACTCTTGTTTCTGTTCTCTAGGAGAAAAATCAAAGTCTCCACTGCTCCGTTTTGGAACTGTCTCTAAAAACAGGGCAGCTGCAAGCGAGAGAACAGGAGCTTCTTACTATGCTGAAGCTGAAGGTAACATCTGCCGTCACCAGGCACTAAATGTGGTCACAGTGCAGTTCCTGGTGACCGTACCGTGGTGTAGTGACCACTGATCTTGCTGCTTTTTAATTCTTAGGCTTGTTTGAGAAGGGAAAAGTGGCCAACAGACAATAAATTGGTTTATTTTCATGAACAAGCTTGTTTCCTGGCTTTCATTTTGCTTTTTCCTTAAGAGGTCAGAAGAAAATCTGTGAAGTGGTTAGAACTACTGCAGTAAGAAGTACGGTTGTTTTGTCAAAATCCATACAGACAAAACAATAATCAAGAATAAATTCTATTTCATATTTCAGGATGAGGCCATACTTGAAACAACTGATTACATTACTGAGTTTACATCCAAATTCAAAAATCTGGAAAGCGCATTGCGTGCCGCAAAGGCAGAGGAATTCAGCCTCAACAAAGAAAAGCAAGACCTCAAACTGAGACTGAAAGAACTAATACTTGAAACAAATAAGCTGAAAGGTAAACGCTTCTACTGGGCAGCTAATTTGGTGTAGACCAGCATGATTCCTTTTCATTCTGGGAAATACTACGTTTTGTTTTAAAGGTGATCTCCGTGAAAAGGTGAAAGAGAACAATAAGCAGCGGGAAGAAATCATTCACCTCCAACAAGAAAATGGCTCTTTGAGGAACGAGCTCACGCTTTTTGGTGAGTGTGGGCCCTGGGCTTTTCACGCTTTAGCTTTCAGCAGCTCAGAGACTCCCAGACAACAACAGTTCACTAATATCTGTGAAGGAGGCGGCTTCTCCACCTTCCTTTTGCAGTTTTGTGTGTCATTCTTCTCTGAAAGCAATATCTAGGGCTTCTGCACAGACAGCTTATAAAATCTTGTAAAAGCACAAAGTTCACCAGTATGGTTACACATGGGGGAATAACTGGCTCAGAGGATTCTCTTTGAGACTCTCATGTCTCCTGTGGTATTAATGCAATAAACGGGGGTGACATTCTCCCTGCTGATGTAGGTTGTGTAGAAAGTGGTGACCTACTGAAAAGAAACCATATTCAAAACCTAAAGCTCAGGCTCTGTGAAATCACCAGCCCTTCCGCTCCCTCTGGTGTTTGGATGGCAGTAGTATGGCCACAAATTCACATTTTGCTTTTCTTTAACTGATGGTTTTGGTTTAGCCGGGTTTAACATGCAGGACTTGGTAAACTGCAGCTTGTTATCTGTTGATACCTTCCCTTTGGTTTTGGGTAGAGAGGAACTTCTCCGTGCTGCGGTGGATAAGGCAGGCAGACTTGGTGCTGCAGTATTACAGACAAGCAATATATACCTTGAAAGATTAGGTGACCCAAGATATCGTCTGCTGTGAGATTATTTACTTGCCTATCACTTTTTATCTGCCATTACCTTTGCCAAATATTGATCCCATGTCTCATTGTTTTAAAAACAGTAGTAATGGGAAGTGTTTCCCAGCACTTCCCTGTACAATGAAGTCAATGGAGCAGAATACTACTGCTAGGAAAATAAAGCTGGTGAGAAGTCTGAGGAAAATCCTTAAGTTGTTTGGTTGTCTTATAGTTTCTGTGTTCTTTTTATTTTGAGGGGAAACAGAACCAGCTGATCTCAATAAAATGGTTTGGTACCTATTTCTACTGCTACAGACATACGTGTTAACAAATGTACTTTGTGTCTATTCACTTCAAGTAATTAAAAAATTGTATGTGTTTCGAAACAGTTGAGAAAGCCAAGAGAAAGGATCAGCTTCTTCAGCTGGCCAAGTCTAAGCAGGCACGGACTGACACAGAACTATCGATTTTGCGACAGGTAGAACCCTCATTGTGTTTCTACTCTGAGATTATGAAGGCATTGTAAATAACTTCAGATCTACACAGAACAGTATAAAAATATTAGATTGAGGTATTGTTAATTAAGAAAAGAAATCAAATTTGCTGCCCCCCACAGTGCCCCAGCTGAACTCCCAGCGCAAAGGGACATACTGCACCGAAAGGCCTGTTTTTCAAGAAAATCAGTGTTTTCACCTGCACTCATTTGGGGATCTCAAGGCATAATCAGTTTTTTTAAATTGCAAATAACTGATTGGTGGGTTATTGTCTACATTAGCTTTACAAAAAATCCCCTGCTGAAAACCTGCCTTGATCATCGTTCCCCATCTTGTAATACTGCATAATTTAAACAAGATAATAACAACATATATTAAATATCAAATAACAATAGTGATATTGTATTTACAGTTCAGTGTGTTTCCATTTTAGGAGACTTCTGCGGTCTTCTAACAGAAATAGTGTTTATTGCCGCAAAACTTCATTTTCCTAAATACATGCAGAGCTGGCCCCTTAGTTTTTGACAACAGTTTTTTCCTACAGTTATTGATTGACCATAATATTTTGAGGATACAGCCATGTGTTAGTACCTGATGACAACGTCCCTGCGCTCCAGACTTTCACTAAAGCAAATGACTGTCTTTAAACAGATCTATGCCAAACAGCAGCGTGACTTGCAGTTTCTTCATGTCCATTTAGAGAGCTCTCAGGAATTAACGCAAAAACATGAAAAGGCGACACGTGAAAGCAGGTAAAGTAATCCCTTTTTTTTCCACTAGTTTACACTGAGACTGTTCAGCCATGATTAACATCCTACAAGAGATTTGTGCTGTGAAAACGGTGGCTTTGTTGGACTCAACCACAGACATCCAGTGATGTCGTCTATGACGTTTTTTAGCTTGGTCAGGAGACACCGTGAGTATCAGTTGCAGAATAAAGCGTTGTGTGCAGGCCAGAGAGTTCATTAATTAAAAAAAATTAATAGTTCAGTGGTAGGGGTGTTAATCCCGCCTGCTACTATTTCTGTTTAAAAAAATCCAAGTTTCTTTTGCTTTCGTATTAGGAAATCGGTGCACGCCCTGAAGGTTCAGGCAGAATCACCATAATATATAAAAAACATGAAGGAACTCTCTGATTTTGGAGAGTAACAGTGAAATCTGGGCAGACTTGTGTCGGCTTTGGGCAGGACACAGCTGCCTGTTGGTGTATGAACAACCGCAGAACCCTGGCTACAGCCCCTGGTTAATGTATAGCTTGAACCTCAAGTACAGTTGTGTATTTAAATGCAGTATTTCTGACTGTTTTCTTTATCGTGCCATTGTAGCGTGGCTGTGACATTCTCTGCCCCCGACAGTAACAGCGAGACAGAGCCAGTTAGGACTGAGGGCACCCACGGGATATGCGAGGAGTGTGGAACTGCACCAGTTCCAAAAAGTAGGGTAAAAACCACCTCAGAGATGTGTGAAGTAGATAATAGACCGGTACTGAATGCATCAGACGTGGAGGAAACTACCTCAGCGTGCTTAAATCGGCGTCAGAAGGTTGTGAAAGTCTTGGCTGTGCTTACGGAAGAAGAAAAGCAGGATGTTGCATCAAGCTCTGATGAGCCAGGCAGTGAAGTATTTTGTGAGGCAAACAACACGAGGCCATTGAGAAACAGGGACATTTGTGAGCATGGGGTGGAAAACAGAGACCAGCGAAGCTTTGAGTCATCTTTACCTCAATGTGAGCATGGGATTAATGTCGGTTCTTGTGTAGATTCGCAAAGTACTTTGATCCAGAACACCCTCATGTTTGACAAAACCGATAATGAAAATAAAACCCGGGAAGAGAGAACTGGAATTCTGTTCGGCCACAAGAGCCGAGAGTCTCCCGCTGCCGTTCACAAGGCTGAATTAGATTCCTGTAGTAATAACTTCACCATAAAAAAAGATGCCCGATGGAAGCCGATATCGGATCCGGAATGGCTGAAGATTTTCAAACCCATACAAGGAGGTGGCAGTGTACAGCACGGAAAAGATGGCAGCTGTCTCAAGACCGCACAAGACACGAAATGTGCCAGCTCAAAAAGGTTATGTGCTTGTTAAATTTAAGAAATAGGTGCAAACTCGAGTTATATAGAAACTTGGGTGTGCAAGCTCTCAATTTATATTATCTTAAATGATGTTTAAGGTGTTTTAAAATGAGTCTACCAACTTGAAAAGTAGTAAATTTAAATAAGTTAAAATAGCTCTAAGTATGACGATTCTGGTTTTCTGCATCTATTTTTTCGCATCTCTCATCCCCAAGAGGTGCGTGGGTAGGAGAGTTGCAATACCACATAGCTTGCCATGTAAACTCATTGAGAAAAATGCAGATTTAAAACAAATCTTCTGAATTTTTAAAAATCCCAGATGTTGCTTGTAAATCTGGTGGGTAAAATACATCCTGACCAGAGCTGGACTTCTGCAGTGGTGTTTCTAGAAGGCAAGAAGCAAACTTAGATTTTATTTGATGCTGTAGTAACCGTGTTATTTCTGTTGAGAAACCACACGGTGGCTGGGCAGGAATGTAGGACACGGCTGCTCTGCACAGGCTGCGTTCCCCGCTCAGGGAGGAAAACGGGACGGCAAGACTTAAAGGACAATAATCTGTCCCCTCTGCCGTGTGTCTTTTTTCACAGGATTCGATCCCTGCGTTTGTATTGGGAGAGGAAAAAGGACACGTGGTTGGGGATGAGCAGAATGAGGTTTCTGATGCTGAGAAGTGTCGGAAAAAACCTCAGGTGTCTCAGTGGTATTGGAAGGTGTCTGAGATCAAAGTGCTGCTTTGCATTTGTAGAAGTTGTTTTTATGCCTGCACAAGTAAGGACATTCAGAGCTGAGACTTTCTGTGGATTTGTTGTGTTGGTTCCTCTATTTCCTTTCAAAAAATTGACTAACCAGCTCTATTTTAGAAGGATTTCTGAAGTTTTAGAGAGATTTCTTAGCTGCCTTTCAGGCAGAGAAGGGGGAGTAGCTTTTCAGGTGGTGGTTTGACAAGTACAGTAAATGAACAGCTGTTTAAACCTGCGAAGAATTTTAGCCAGCGAGTCTGCCCGATGTCCAAACAAATCCGTGTTATGGAATGGAAATACCTGAGGTACTGGTGTTTTCAGTCTGTGCTGCTTTTGAGACCAAAATATTATAGAAATTGTTAGTGCAGAGACACAGACCTGTTGAGAAACAAGGTGAATGGGCAGCCGTTGGAAAGAATGCTGTCCCGGCACATTCCCACACAGCTCGGCTGAGCTTCGCGCTCTGTCTGGACTCTCTTTAGTTTCCACTGGCCATCAATCATTAGAAAGACTCCATTCCCCTTATTTTCCCCCTGAGCTTTCTTATCTCCTCCCCCAGCAGCACAAATGACACACTGCCAGCCCTCCACATCCCTTTTGGGGCTGAATCATGAAAATTGCTTTCATTTTTTTGTCTTGTCCTTAAGGAGATTTGAGGGGAGAATGGACAAATTTGACCTGGGCAATGGCAGCAGAGCAGATATTGTTTAAGGGAGAGCAGCTCTGCCCTTTTGGGATTTGCTGCTGAGCGATTGAGTTTTCTTGATGCCCACATTTAGTCCTGGGATCTCTGCTAATTGGGGATGGATTGACTGGGTGCAAATCCCAGCCCATCTGCTCTCCAGCCTCTGCTGACTAATTTGCCAGCGAATGAATTCTCACCCCGTAAGCGGGAGGAAGGCAGGAGTTACCACAGTTGGCAGCGTGGGCTTCTCGTTGAGGCATTAACGGCAGAGGCCAAACGCAACATTCCCCTGGGACTTGCCTCTGGATCCCCTGGTTTCCCATTGCTGGCTCCGTGGTGCTGGGGATGGGTTTGGTGCATAGGGAAGGGTGCTGGCACCTCCCTGTCAGCCCAGCAAATATTTTTGACATGAGCTCTTGAATTCTGGAACAGCCAACAAGAAGGTTATTAATGCAGCAAAATACCTTATCCCAGTGCGGAGGGATTGTGAAATCCTGTAGTGCAGGAATCATTTCTGTCTGCTCTTCGTGACTTGGTTTATGTTGGATCAACATTTGCTGCCTTTGGATTTTTATCTGGATTCTGGTTTTAAAGACGGAGCATCAGCAGGTACCTGTTGAGCGTGCTCTGGTTGGGCTGAGCCATCTCCCTGCCCCAAATCCAACCTGTTTTCCTCCCAACCTGTGTATCCTTCGCATTTCTCCAAAGCTTTTCCCCGTCAGAAGCTCATAAACTTGAGCTTTCTCTCTTAAATCCTATTGTATCCCAGTGTTTTACAAGAGAAGTGAAAGGCTGCACACTGTCATTTAATTTGCTTTTCAGACACTCCTAAATACACTCAGATATACCCAGTGCTAAATTATATTTCGTTTTGGTTTAAAAGCTAAGGGAAGGTGGATGCCAGTAGATTGTATGTTTCAACTCCACACGATAGTCGAGCAACTGAGTTTTGGGTTTAATCGCAGTTTACCCAAACTGCACTTTAGATGTAGTGTTTGCTGCTCTATTTAAAAATAAATCAAATAAAGCCTCTCTGGGAAAACTCCCCTGTGTGCTCTAAAGTCAGATGATGACTTTAAAAGTCCGAGATTCCCTGGAAAAGTACAGCTACAAATATGAATTTTCCTAATGGTTGGTTAGAAAAACAAAGGGAGTAGGATATGGGAGTAGGAGGAGTACTGGAGTATCGGGAGGAACCAGATATCGCCTTTTGTGTGCTCTGTGCAAGGTTAAATAGGTACTCGAGCACGTGGTTATGTCGTTCTTGAAAGGGGATGAATGTCAAACTGTTTTCCTCAGCAGATGAAACTGTTCTAAAGAAGCTGTTAAACATGGGAACCACTCTGAGGAACAGAGCAACCTCACGTGCTCAATGGTTTTCTTGGCTCAGGGCCTGTAGTTATTTATATTGTCCCGTGATTTTCCTTTGGAAGTTTAAAAAGGATGGTGATACTTTTTTTGGCAATGTCTTAATTTTTTTAACAGTGAGGAAAACGTGGATCTGAGTTCTTTCCACTTGGATTCTCCCTGTTTGACGTCCACCCAGAAGGGAGACAGGCCGCACAGATGTGAGAAATTCTCCGATGAAGACTTTCCTCTGGAGATCCATGATCTGTCGGTGATTAAGCCGACAAACAGACCCTGCAGCACTGCTGTGGAACAAGTCAGTACTTTATTGCAGACTGTACTTCATTAATTGTAAGGGGAATTGTGACTGATGGTAGGAAAGCGAATATTTGCCGGTGTGGAAGAACTAGAGACTCGAATGATGAGACAGCAGGTTTAAAGCACAGGTGGTAAAATACTTTTCTGAAATAATTTCTTATTCTCTTAATGTGTCTTAAGTCACGGTGTCTAAAAAACAATAAGCTTTTGAAATTAAAGACTTCCGGATACTGGCTGATATATGGTAATTTCAGTAAAGCACGATATCTGAGTACAATTGGACACAGTTGTTGGGGCTATGGGACACTTTCGTTCTTGTTCCACCTGGTTTTCCCTCTTTCTCATGTCTTTATTTGCTTACTCAGGTTGTGTGCGCTATGCACGAGTCTGTGTGAAAATGTCACAAAGGTGACTTTAGGCAGGACCTCTGCGTTTAGCAGGAATATTTGCGTTTAGACAGAGTCTGGAGCAGCGCTGTGCGGGAGTATTTTGAACTGAGACTTTTCAAAACGAAAGCGATGATTCTCAGTACGTTACCATCCTTTGACATATTCCAAAAAGATCATTGAATAACTTCGGCTCCTTTTCCGTCCCCTCCAGGACACCGGTTCCCCGGTGAGGAAGCTGCAGCACGCGTTGGCCGAGTCTCGACAGATGGTCGCTGATCTGGAGCTTAGCGCTCTCTTCCACGCCAGCCCTCGCCGCAGCCCCAACAGCAGCAGCGTTAATACGGTACATACCGCTCCCCTACGACGAGATCTAGTTGGCCGGAAGGGTGGTTGTGAACATGCTTGCCCTTATGCTTGACTTTTTCTATAACATTACAAACAATATCCTCGTCACACTTTGCTAAAGAGAAAATCCCTGCGTGCCTTAGCACGAAGTACTTGAAATTTTATTATAGGATTCTTTATGGCTCCTCAAGGTCAGGACAGGATTTGACTTTTACACATGTCTAAACAGATGGAAGGAAGAAGTCATTTTGGAGCAAGCTGTAGGAGGTCTAGAAAAAAAGCGAGCGGCGGTATGACTTAGATTCAACACTGGTTTATTACGTTGGGTATCTTTGTGGAAGGGAGGAGAGTTTAGGAAATATCTGATCCATAGAATAGTTTTGTATATGAATTTAAACCAGACTCTCAGCTTAAAAAACTTTAGAGTTTTTGTGGGTTAATAGTTTTAGTTCCTTCATTGCAGGGTCAGAGAACGTACTCAATGGTCAAAGAAAATAACCCGTATATAGCTGTCACAGCAATTTATTTTATGAGCGTGAATGCTGATAGGGAGTTTCTGCCTTGAATATGTGGGCAATAGGAGTCATTGGAGAGGGGGGCACTTGTTTGTTTTCATTAACATCCTTAAGAATTTCTGTCTTGTTTGACAAGGACACTGCACCATTCATCACTAAAAATGAGTAAACTTGTGCTGATGCGTGTCGCAAAGGGAGAATTTAGGCTTTGGGTTTTAAAGCAGACTCGTAATGAGAAGGCTGCATGCCGAAACCTCAGCTTTCTGCTGAAACGTTTTACCTCTAAAAACATTGCACTCCTTGAATCCTTACATGAACTTAACCAGAACAATGTTACTATAAGTAGCAGTCGAAGTAATTTTGATAACATTCAGAACCATAAAACCTTAGCTGGGCTGGGACTGACTGAGCTTGTGTGCCAGTGTTTCCATTAACTCAAAGGATGTTTTGTTCAGAAGTTCATCTGCGGGATTTCATGTGGTGTGAAAGCAGCAGTGTAGATTTTGCAAAGCCCGTCTTGTAGGAGGGATTCCTGAAAAGCTCTTCAGGGAACAGCGGCTGCTCGCGGCCCCACCAGCTGTCAGCTCCTGCTCGGCACGTCCCAGCTCGGCCGAACCAGCCTGTGTGACTCTGCTTTATAACCTGATCTTGCATTTTTGAGCTTGGAAATTGGCTTCTCGGTCAGAACAATTGCTTTAGTGGACAGAAAATAAAGCAGGCTGGTGTTTAGCGGTGGGAGCAGCTTCTGAACCACATCTGTAGAACTTTGATCTACTTCATAGCGGTTCTGGGCAAAAACTTGTCAAGCATGTTTTAGTTAATCTATGCAGGCCAACTAATCTGTGCTTAAAACCAGGTTAACCTGAGGCTGGTTTAAACCACGCTTTAAAACATAATCTACATCAAATATAAACCTTAGAATTTAATCAGTATTTGTACCTGTTGGATTCCGTGCCCTGCTTGGGGGAGGGAGAAGAGGGAATTAAATAGTGCTTGCTGCTCACGGGTTTGAATCTGACAGCTCTGTAATGTTTATTATCTGAGTTCTTTGATTTCCACATAGTGTTTTTGGGTTACAATATAGACAGCAGAACTTGCAGAAGCTCTTCACAGAACCCAGTTATCTGCTGCGGAAGAAAGAGATGTTAAACTTCCATTCTTTTCTCTATGACATCCAGTGAGTATGAAGGTGTTTTCAACTTGATAGTTTTCTGTTTGTTTGTTTGTTTCCCTCTTTATAAATGCATCTGAGTTCTGGACTTCTGGGATGAGCCTGGCACAAGATTGAAAGTGCCCTGCTCACAATGCATTTCCAATAACGCTTTTGTGAGCGCTGCAGCAGCAAACAGACATTAAGGCAGCAAGGGATTCCTTTAGTCAAACGATTCAACTTTTCTCCAGCATCTTCCTCATCCTCTGGGCAGTACGATCTCGCAGCTCCATTCCCGAGTACCTGCAAATCGCTTATTGTAGTTAAAATCCTTCTGTGTGCTACAGATAACAGGATCAAGGATATGAACATTGTTGAGTAAGAGATTGGGAAGTGGTTTTCAGTGCTGTGGCCAAGGGCTGGTTTAGCATATTGTTCCTGGACTCTGAGATCCAAAAGTAGAATGTATTGAATAGGGCTGTGTCAGAACATAAAAAAGCAGCAGCAGCCTTGCCTGTAGCAGATTGTTTTTATTTTTGAATCAGGAAGTTTCTCGCTCTCTGATTATTTGTTCTACCAATGTGAGTTGGATGCTTGCAATAGGCACCATGTTGTCTGGTTCTGAGGACAAAAGATTAACCAGATATGGTTAAAATACTGAACGCTACCTGAAACTGAAAAACAACTAGCAACAACGGGGGGCAAAACTGACAAATAGAAGAGATCTCCCCGTGCTGACACAACCCAAGCGCGTGTCTGCAACGGGAAGTTCTTACACAGCGAGCTGGAGCGTGGAGCTGTGTGGTGAGGGGTTTCTAACCGCGATCAGCTGTGATCCAGCGCGAGCTGGTGCTCGGTTCTCCTCTCGGTATATTCCACCTGCGGTCCCCAAACTGCTGCCATCCTGTGTCCCCAAACCCGCTGTGTCCCCAGGGACTGGGGCTGGTTCATAGTGACCTTGTGTTCTGCTGTTTCTGCAGGTTTGTGTTGCATTAGGTCTGGAGACGCTGAGTCTTCTTCCGAAATAAGTTGGGTTTCCTTAGTGTGCACTAATGGGCTCTTGTAGGCAATGGATGCTGAGTAGCTGGAACGCAGCGTCTCGCTCTTCTGTGATGTCCCTGTGCAGAGATCTCTGCTTTTCCTAACGAGAGCCCTGAGGAAAAAGAAGCTGGAGGTTTTCTAGGTCGAAGCCAGCGCTGTGAATTGCATCCTGAAACTACTGCTGTTTAAAAGTTTCAGGAGCAAATCCCCAAAACTGCTGAGCACCGTGCTGACCCAGCAAAGCGGCGAGCGGGCGCTTAGCCTACAGGAATAATCTCGTTTGCTGCAAGTGAGAAAGAACCGGTGGAACAAACGCACCCACGATTCGCTGTAGATCCACGACAAGAGTTAGTGACTGTGCAAGTCGCTGGCTGCTGCGTAATTCTTACTTTCTGCGTTATTAAAACGCACTGAATCACTGTGATCAGTCAAATCTAAAGCAGCATTTGCAGAGCTGATAGCGGGTCCACAAATACCGAACGTCTGTGCAGTTTTGTATAGAGAAGTGATTGCACTGATTTCGATTGGGTTTGCGGCTTTTTTAAATTGCTTTGAAATCATTTGCGGGCAGGTGCACTGATAACAGAGGCTGATTTCCTGAGTAGCTGACAGTGATTTGGCCGTTTTCATCAGTCGGTTGTTTTTCCTTTGGAGAGAGGCCGAGTGAGGGAGAGAGAAGAGGCACACGGAGGAGGAAACCAAGGAGTAAAGGGATATATTCAGTTTTGGACTCCGCGGCAAGTGCCACTGTGTGTAAACTGTGACTCAGCGGCTGGCCCAGGGCACAAAGATCACTCCTTTCTGCCGAACAAACTGGGAAGGTTTCATTTCATAACACCCCAGTGGTGTCCCTGAGACTCTTGTCGTTCCATATAGTGCTTTGTTTACCTTTCTCCTCTTTATATGTTTATTCAATATTCTCTTTTCAGTCTGGAAATTTATATGGTGAATTGACACGATTGCTTAATGTATTTTAGATGGAATGTTTCTGTCTTTTAATACAAATCTTTCATTTTCCGCAGTGGATGGAGAAGTTTCCAACGTAGAATGAATTCTGAGAACTGAAGATCATCAACGCGTCAGCTACACTGGAAAGTCACCGAATGTTTTTCTGTGGTTCTCTGAGTGTTTGAAACACTCACAAGTGGCAAAAAGATGTGACCGTGCAGGCATATATTTTATCTTGCAATAAAACATAGAATTATGCCAAGATTAACAAAACTATTTTTATAGCTGAGCTCAGGTTAAACACTAGCTTGTTTTTTAAGAACCTTAAATGTGTGATTGTTATGACATAGGAACTATTTTTCTTACCTTTTTTTTTTATGGTGGCTCAGAAATATTTATAGAGCATGACACAGCCAAACATTCTCTTTTTTTTTTTAGTTGATTGTTTTTGTTCTGGACTTCTTGCCATGTAGAGAGAGATGAATAATGTTTGTAGGAAGTTCCCAATTAGTGTGGTAAGCAGGAACTGCCTCCTACATTGTTGAAATTGGAAAGCTGGCACCCACAAGACGGGGAAAACAACGTTTCCCCAGTCAGGAGCGAGTTATTCTGAACGGTTCTAATGAGATCAGGTGAGTCCGTGGGCTCCATCAGCACCGAGCACATCATCACCGGCTCTTTTTATCTCTGATTATTGGGCAAGATGTTTTCCATTATCACTATTCGAACTTTTTAATTAAAAGATCAAGTTAGTTAATAAAAGTGATACCTTTGCTGTATCTTTCCTGCCTGTTTAACGCACCGTCCAGCACATTTAGTATGTAATTTATGACACTGTACACGAGTGGCCACGGGTGGCGTGGGGTTTGTGAGCAGTCGGGGTCACCGAGCGCTGTGTCAGCGTTTTCCCTGCGCGGGGGCAGCTGAGGGGTGGGAGTCTCCGGCTCCAGCCGCTGCCATGAATTAATCGCAGTAAAATAACAACCCTCAGTTTCCCCTTGTTAACTCTTTCATATAATTTTCTGCTTTCTCTTTAATTACCTAAATGACAGCCTGCTTTCCTTCGTGTGCTAATGGCCTCAAAATTAGCCGACCAATTCTGATCACAGCCGCTGTCCTCCCAACTCTTTCCCTCCCTGCCCGCAAGCGTTACCCGCAGAGGGAATCTCAGCTTCTCACTTGTTTTATTTTTAAGTTTCCACAAGCCTTTAAAGCGCATTTGATTCTTCTACCTGCAGAGAAACTTTCCAGGCTCCATCTTCAAAATCAGCTGCTGTGGGTATGACAAAAATTCCCCCAAAAGCCACCAATGGGAATACCACAATGCTCACCCCAAAACTATCCAGCAACTCTAGTGTATGTCAAGCCCTGGAGAAATTGGTGCAAATTCCTAGTTTAAATGTGTTTAGTGTTAGTGAGCGAAGGCTCCCAATGCCCTTGTGAATTTAAGATCTCAGCTGATGGCTTTAAAATCAATATAGCAAACTGAGCTCAAGCGATGCAATAAGGATCCGCAGAGCCCTCGGAGTTTGTTTCAGGGCTGCCCCAGATTTGTGGGATGGGAAGAAGGGGAATGTTTGGGTTAATTTATTTGGGCACTAAGTGACTTACAAACCAACTATTATCTACCTGCTCTGAGGCTCGTATCGAAACTCAAGCTGCCTCAAACTGAGCTGCCTTATTTCTGGAAGCATTACAAATACCCCAGGGAGTGCTTTTGCTATTGTATTGTTGTGCTGAATTGTTATTAAAGAAAACAAAGCTGCCGTTCAGCTGCAGCCCGCTTTCCGCTGGGCTGGATTTGCTCTCTGCTGCAGGACTTTTCAGATGGGAAGGCTGAGAAGTGGGTAGTGATGCAGCTCTGAGTCTCTTAAGTGTGTTGTGTGTGTATTTCATAGAATCACGGAATGGGTTGGGTTGAAGGGACCTTCAAAGCTTATCCAGTGCCACCCCAGCCATGAGCAGGGACATCTGCACCAGCTCAGGTTGCTCAGAGCCCCGTCCAGCCTGGCCTGGGATGTCTCAGGGATGGTTCATCCACCACCTCTCTGGCCAACCTGGGCCAGGCTCTCACCACCCTCAGGGGCAACATGTCCAGCTTGAATCTCCCTTCTTTAGTTTAAAACCATCACCCCTTGTCCTCTCACAACAGGCCCTGCTCAAAAGTCTGTCCCATTTTTCTTATCGGCCCCTTTTAAGCACTGAAAGGCACAATAAGGTGTCCCTAGAGCCTTCTCTTTTCCAGCTGAACACCCCAACTCTCAGCCTGTCCCCCAGCAGAGCTGTTCCAGCCTCGGGTCACTCGCAGGGTTTCTTTGAGCGGGATGGAGACGGGTCTGTTGTGCTGCTGGGAACGGGACGTACAACCGGCACTAGGTGAGTGAGCAGAGCGGGAAGATGAACGCGGGGTCTGGAAGCACCGCGGCTGCAGCTTCGTGAGCCGCGGAAGAGCCCCGGTGGCTCCGGGCAGCGGGGCGGGGGCGGCTCGGCCGTTCCCGCACCCCCGGTCCCACCTGCCCGCGGGTGGGCGTGTGGCGGGCGGGGCCGGGCGCGGCCGCTGGGGGCGCCGTTGCGCGCGGGCGCAGTGCGCGGCGGGAGCGGCGGGCGGCGCCGGTCGGAGCTGCGCGGGGCGCGGAGCCCGGCGAGCGCGGCCCCGCCATGAACAGCATCAAGAGCGTCCCGGCGCGGGTGCTGAGCCGGCGCGGCGGGCACAGCCTGGAGGCGGAGCGGGAGCAGTTCGACAGGAGCCAGGCAAGGGCGGCGGAAGGGGGCGGGGACGGCGCACCCGGTACCGGCTGCGGTTCCCGGTACCGGCTGGGGCTGGGGGCGCTGCGGGACCGGCCCGCTCCGCTTCGTGGGGCATCGCCTCGGGCTGCGCTTCGCGGGGAGGCTCACCGGGAAGGGGGGAGGTGGGTCCCCGCCGGGCTCCGGGGACCCCCGGTGGGGCGGCGCGGCTGCCGTCCGTCCGCTCGTCCGTCCGTCCGCTCGTCCGTCCGTCCGCTCGTCCGTCCGCTCGTCCGTCCGTCCCGGCTGCCGGTGCGGCGCACGATCCCCCGCCTGCCCCACCGCTTCCTCCCGCCGCGGCCCCAGGACGGTCCCGCCGCCCCCGGGCCGGGCACCGGGGCCGCGTCCCCGCCGTGCGCCGCCGTCCCGGCGGGCAGCAGAGCCCCGGGCAGGCGGTGCGTCCCCCCCGCACCGCTCGGGCCTTATGGGCAGGTAAACACGGCCGTGAGCAAACATGCAAAGTTTATGGCCCCGGCCGTGCCGGCGGGAGCGCGGCCAAGCCCGGGGCCGCCGCGGGGAAGAGACGGGGCAGTGCCCTCGGTACCCACCGCCCCGGTACCGAGCATCTCCGCATCCCTGCAATGCCCCGCGGCGCCGGTCCCAGCCCCGTGGTGACACGGGCTGCCCGACAAAACCGGGGGCTGTTCGGCAGCGGGTATGGGTCACACGTGGGGTCTCCATTGGGGGTTCGGGGTGGCTGGTCCCAAAGTGGGTGGCAGAGTGAGAACAAAGCCCCAATGCGTTAGTGCCCAGCGGTGTCTGGCTTGGACGGGGGTATCCATAGCCCTTCCTGCAGCCCCCGTGGGGTGGGCGATGCTGGGGCACTGACAGAGCTGGTGTACGGCTTACGGGAAATCAATCGCTCCAACAGCCATGGGCAGAGATGGACAGAGGGACAGGCTCACCCGCTGCCCCAGCAAAAATAATGACAACCTCCTGGCAGGCATCTCTGACCCGTCTGACTTTTTCCAGTCTGCAAATTAATTGCAGGTGTTCTTCTCCTTTGCCCCTTCGCTGGTCCTTCCCCAGCCCCTGGGATGGTTTAGTCCTGGAGAGCGTCAGCGAAGCCAGGTGGTGATTTTGGGCCTCGCGGGGTCACGGTGCTGCTCAGCCGTGCTGGGTAGGAAATGCAGCTTGTTGGGTTTGGGAAGCAACATGAGAAAACCGGCAATTCCGGTTCCTTCTGGACACGTCTCCTTCAATTGTCCCACTGGGCAATGCTGATAACTAATCGTGGTGCAAGCGCTGCCTCGTGCGCCGAAGGGCAGCCTGTGCCCGCGGCAGGAGCGCGTCCATCCCCCCTCCCTTCCACCCCTCTGGGATGTTTTGGGCTTTTCAGTGGGATTTGTGCCCCACGTGGGTGCAGCTTTTCTTGTGGCAGAGCCACGTACAGGGCGAGCGGGTGGTCGCTCTACATTAGAGCTCAACCTGGGGCTTGCTGGTTGACAGTCATTTCCACCACCCAAAGTGACCTTTTTTTCCAGCATCTGCTGAAAAACCCTCCTAAAGGGGCTTTATCCTAATGCGGCTTCTCATAGCGGTGCTTCGGGTGAGAGCAAAGCGGTTCCAATGTCAGTACACGGGTATCGATCTGCCTTTTACGTCTAATTATAGCTGCCAGGGAGAGGGCCGCTGGTCACCTTTGTATCGCGGGGCGGTCGGTGGCACATCCTCTGTGTGAACCTTTCCTGGGTGCGGATTTCCCACCGCCCTGGAAAATGATGGTGCCAAATCCAAGCGCCCCATCTCCTTTCTCCAGCAAGGGCTGGGTCGGTGCCTGCGGGTGCAGACAGGGGTTGTTGGCCCTGGTGTGATCCTGGATGCTCATGGCTGATGCAAAACTCACACGCTTTCCCTGAAAATGCTTCTCAAGGTCTTGTGTCAGGGTGATGGAGACACCCCCGTCGGAGCGGCCGCGCGTGGGAGGTGGGAAGCCGCCATCCGGCAGCGGGCACTGGCTCTGCAGCCTGGCAGGAGGTAAAACTCGCTCTTTTCCACAGCCAATTCTTGCTTTTTTTAAACAAGAAGGTTAAGCGAGCTCTGGAGCTGCCAGGAATATGGTGTGTGTGACTACCGAGTGGGGCTTTTTTGGTGTAATTTGCCATGGAAAAGCATTAGGAAGGGAACTCCGGAGCAGCCGTTAGCAGTTTAGCTGATCTGGCAGCCTTTGTGCCGCTGGGCCGGGGAGATTTCCTGCTCAATGTCCTGCTGCCAAAAAATCACCCCCTGCTCCGGCGTCACGCTGGGACCCGGCATCCACCTGCCAGGTGGGGATTGCGTCCCCGTGGGATGCCGGGGTTTTGGGGAGCCGTGGGCGGGGAGGATCACGCCGTAATTAAAAGCAGCCTGGAAAGAAAGGGTGGATGTAAACTGCACTCCTTCATTTGGGCGCTTTGATCCCGGCTTTAGTCACTGGCTTGGTACGTGAGGGCTGTGAGTAAGGTGTTGGGGCTGCACCCGTGTGGGCTCCCGCAGCCCGCGGCCGGGCGGGTTTTGGGGTCGGACCCCCCGCTGGTGGGGCTGGGGCTGCTCCGCTCCCCGGCAGCCGTGGGGAACCGGCCGCAGGTGACGCGAAGTTTTGGCCGGGCTGGTTGCGCATCTGCAGTGACAACCAGGACCTGCCCATCTCCAGATGTGCTGATGATGTCCCAAGAGGCCAGGTTGGGGGTGAATCTCCCCATTTTGGAGCCATCCTCCACAGCCCAGCCTCTCCGGGCAGGGATGTCCTGAAGAGGCATACACATCCCAGGCTGCAGCACCACCCGTGCCTGTCTCTGGTCCCACTATCCCCTTTTTGGGGACCTCCTGGCCAGCCCAGGGTTTGGAGCCCATGGAAGCACACCTGAGCCGGCAGCCCCGAGGGATTGGCATTGGTTTAGTGCCACCGTGGTTTATTTGGGACCACACTGGATGAGGTGTCCCTGTCACACTGGTGCTGGGGGCTGCCCCTGCAGGGTCAGCTCCGCTGTGCTGGACGTCGAATGGCTCAGGTGAAACCTCTGCACTGAATCACCGAGGGTGAAACCAGCCTCTCCAGCAGCTCCTGGGCTGAATTTTGGCTAGTTGGGCTGGAAATGAAATTATGGGCAATAAACACAATAAAACCACAAGCACCAATGGGAATTACAGCCTGGTTTTGGGATGGGCCGGATGGATCCCAGCCCTATCCCTGTCCTGCCGTGCAGTGTCAGGTGGCCAAGCTCCTGTCCCCGGGTACATGGGACAGTGTTTCCTTTCCTGGGGGGTCTGCCCTCATCTCGCACATCGACCCCTCTGGCATCGCCTCCTGCCAGCCCTGCGGGGCTCCAGGCTGAGCCCGGCTCCCACTGGTGGGTTGGGACGAGCACGATGGGTTGGGACGAGCACGATGGGTTGGGACGAGCACGATGGGTTGGGACGAGCGCGTTGAGTTGGGACGAGCGCGTTGAGTTGGGACGAGCACGATGGGTTGGGACGAGCACGATGGGTTGGGACGAGCACGATGGGTTGGGGCGAGCACGATGAGTTGGGATGAGCACATCATGCTGCTCCCGCACACGGTGGGCGGTGAAAACCCCGTTTTGGGAGCTGTGTCTGCCCTGCTCCCCTCTGTGCAAAGCACCGCCATAAGATGCAATAACCCCTTTAGCAGCTCTTTGCTGTAAGATGCGTTTCCAAGCCCTGCCTCGCAAAACCATCGGCTCGTTGCTCTCCGGCATGTGGTAAACCTTGCTTTCTCTCAATAAGCCATCGCTTTGGTGTTGTACTGGGAGACGGCGGCAGCCATGAGGAGCTGTGGCACATCTCACCGTCTGAGCCGCGGTCAGGGGTGCAGCATCTCCACCTGCTCCATGGTTTTGGGCGGTTGCGGAGGTGCCGGGAGCTTTGGGAGAGGCAGCTGCACTGCAAGTGCCTGTTCCGGGCACTCTAGGCTCATTAACCTTCGGGGATAAGAGGATTACAGCGAGTCGCCAGCTTAACTCCGCTGCTGCTTTATGGCCTCGCATGGCGGGGTAATGCCCGGGGCTTCCCCTGCGCCGGGAAGGGCAAAACCAGCGTCTTTTCCCAGTGACTGGGCACGGTGTTTTGGGTCCGTCTCACTTTTTAGGATGCATTCACAGCATTTTTGCGGCTGTTGTGCCTGGCTTGCAGGCATGGGCATTTTTGGCTGTTTCAGGGCAGATTGGGTGTATTGACACCTGCAGCATCGCCCCTTGGGCAGCGTGTCGGGTTCCTCCTGCATAAGTCAGGAGCACTCGATAACTTGCTCTCGATTTCCTCCTGCAAGAAAACGCCTCAATTCAGAGACAATCAGCCATGTCAAAGCAGGTGCTTTCCCCAGGAGGGGAGAGGAGATTTTTATGAGGTTTCAGGCTCGTGGGGCTGCAGGGAGGGACCGCGTTTCTCTTCCGGCACAAGCACCGGTGGCGGAGCCGCTTCCTGCCCTCCCGGCTGGGACCTTTTCCTCTGCCGGTGACCGAGGGCTCACGGGCACAGCCCCACAGCCCCGGCGCTTGTGCGAGGGCAAAGCAGCGCCATCGGGGACCCAGCGAGGAGGAGGAAGATCCTCATCAGTCACAGCAACTCGTCATGCAACAACTGACCCCCGCCTGAGGTCGTCTGTTGGAATAAGCCCATAAATCAAAGCGTGCTGTGATCAAACACATCAAAATATAGATAATCCTCCCCCGATGATCACATTGCTCTGGATCTTTGCTCCGTTGAAAGGAGCATCGCGACCGCCGCTCCCTCCTTGCCCGGGGGCTGCGTGTCCCCAGGTGCTGTTTGCTCACAGCAACGGCATCAAAAAACCCCCTGCCACCCCCCTGGTTCAAAGGCTCCTTGTGATTAGACAAACAACTCTGGAATTTGGCATCTGGCTGTTGTGCCTTAGCGCTCCCCAGGCACGGTGCTGAGTTCAGGCTGCAAAAATGCAAAGATTTGTTTTCTGGTGCGGGGACAGCGGGAGCATCAGCAGCGTGGTTGGTGGTGGCCCAGCTCCGACCCATCGTGCTGGAGATGGGGGTTCAACAGGCCGCTTTGTTTGTGGGTAAAAAAGCCTACTCTGAGGTGACAAATGTGTTATAAAATTCAGGATATTCCCCAAAAGCGCGAGTGCTTCACTTCGGGGGGGACAGGGCAGCCGCGAGGGTGGTGCTGTGTCTGACAGCTGCTCTCCCCTCCTCTCCCAGGCCATCAGCATCAGCAAAGCCATAAATACGCAAGAGGCACCGGTGAAGGAGAAGCATGCCCGCCGTATCCTTTCCCTTGGCTCGCCTGGGCAGTGCGGAGCAGACCCAGTGCCGAGGCTGGAGGGGTTTCACCCCATGGGCGGTTTGGGAGAAGAGACCCCTCAGAGCTTGGTTGGGGGTGGCATAGTGTAGGTTTGTCCATCAGCAAAAATGCAAACGGGCAATGCAATAAGTTGGCATTTCTTTGGCAATAAAATGCAGAGGGCCCCAGTGGGCCCTGCAGCAGGGCAAGGTGCACCAGGAGAAGATAAATGGGGTTTTATTTGTGGGTGCAGCATCGCGCCGCTGATCTCCATGCCTGCGGTACACTCGGTGCATGTCCCCTTTTTAACGCAAGTTGCCCAGGAGCAGTCCCCGGCCCAGCCTGTCCCCCGCTCCCGTCTGTGTCCGGTTGGCCTTGACCGCAGGGCAGGGATCATCCTGGGGACACACCACGAGAAGGGAGCGTTCACCTTCTGGTCCTACGCCATCGGGCTGCCCCTGCCCAGCAGTGCCATCCTCAGCTGGAAGTTCTGCCACGTCCTGCACAAGGTCCTGCGCGACGGCCACCCTAATGTGAGTGTCCCCTCAGAATCTCCATTTTTGGCTCTTGCTGACGTTCCTCTGCACGGCCCGGGTGGTTTCCTTCCCTGTCCTGGCCACCTTCTCCAGGCCATGAAGCTCTCGGTTACCTCACATCTTTGAAACCTTCCCATGCAAAGCCCCAACCTCTGGCTGCCATTGAAGGGTTTAAACTTCTACTCCCAAAGCCGGAGCGGCACAAGGGGCCGGGGCCGTGTTCTTCCCAGCTTCAGGGCAGGTGGGTGCTTGCCCAGCTCCATACCAGCCCCTCCATGCCCCATCCCTGCCGATTTTGTCCCCAGGTCCTCCAGGACTGCCAGCGGTACCGCAGCAACATCCAGGAGACGGGGGACCTGTGGGTGAGTGGGGTGAACTGGAGATTTGTGACTTCCAGGGCGTTTGGAGGTGGGTGCTGAAAAATATAATGGGCATGAGGAAAGCAAAGTATCACCTGAAATAACGTGATGGTTACACGTGTGGTGAAGGGCAAGAGGGTGAGAGCCCTAGAGCTGGCGTAGGGTCAGCGGCACACGCGGGCTCTGCTGGATCCAGCTGCATCGCTTGGGATTCGCCACATTTCCCCTCGTGTCTCTGGCAGGGCCATTTGCACGACAGGTACGGACAGCTGGTGAGCATCTACACACGGCTCCTCCTCAGCAAGATCTCTTTCCATGTCAAGGTGAGACCCTCTGCTGCCTCCACACCCCGCTCTGCCAGGGTGGGGGGCTTCACAGGGGCTTGTGTCACATCAGCAAAACCAGCAACTACTGTTTTGTTTTATTTTTCCTTTCACAAGCATCCTGAGTTCCCCCCAGGCCTCGAGGTGCCAGATGAAGTGCTGGAAAAGACGGCGGGGACGGACGTGAACAACATGTGAGTGTCCTGGTGTGGTTGCCAGCTCTGTGTCACCTGGCTGGCAGCGTCCTCCTAAAGAAAGGGCTCCTGTCCAGGGCACCCATCGGTGCTGCATAAGTTGGTTGGATGGTGCCTGATTCCTCCTGCACCCACAGAGTGATGAAGAGCATAAATTCAGGGAGCAAAACCACCAAATTCTTATCAATCTGAGTTGTTGGTGGTGCAGGGACCTGCAGCAAACATGAGCAGCCGGAGCAAGGATGTCTCTGCCGCTGTGTGATGGGATTTTTTGGGGGTTTCTTTGGCAGCTTCCAGCTGACGGTGGAGCTGTTTGACTACCTGGACTGCGAGCTGAAGCTGTCGGAGTCAGGTGAGGAGGCGGCCGGTCCCTCCCGCTCGCCCCGGGGCTCTTGAGCAATAGTTTCGCTCTTTGGTCTGGAAGGGAGTTGGGCTGAGGTCAGCAGCTCAGCTCCTTCCTCCTTCTCCTCCTCCTCCTCCTCCTTCTTCTCTTCCTCCTCCTTCTCCGAGGTGTCTGAGGTCATTTCTCAGCCAGATTTCCCATTGATGCTCTCTAGAGGCGGTTGTAGGAAAACATTTCTGGAACGTGGCTGGTTTTAGCCCACCTGAGCAATGCAGCGTTGTTTTCAGAACGATGCTGCTCTGAAATATGTTTTTATTTCTTTTTGGTATAACCATGTTAATCATATGCATTACTCAAATCCTTTCTATCCCCCCGTAGCAGAGGCTGAGGCTGTACTGTACCTCTTGCTGAATACTCGTTTTGTCCTCTGGGGAGGGCTGGAGGCCCCTGCCCGTGTTTGCTTCTCTCACCTCCTTCTCCAGGAATTTTTAGATGGCTTAAAAATGCAGCGGTTTCCTCCTCAGTCGTGGGTCAAGAACACGGAGCTGCCCTTGAAAACAGGGCACAGCAGGAGAAACCGTGTTCCCGGCTCCCGTCAGCCTCCCGCTTCTCCTCCTGACCCACTTATACAGAGAATTTCTATTCATAAATACTTTAAAGCTGAGCAGGGAAGAAGCCGGCGTGGATGTGCTGGCTGGATTTCTGCCAAGGGAAGGGATCTGTTTCCAAGCCGGGGCAGGCGAGGCCGCGGTGCCAGCGGGTCCGTCCCCTGCCCCGCGATCCTCTCCCAGCTCCTTGCACCGTTAAATATGGGTGTTTCAAAAAGATTTGGATGTGAATTCAATGATCATCTCAATGTTGTCCATACAGCAGGTGGAGGGAACATAGAGCATTTATAAATAGGTTACTAAAACTTGATAACTCATTAAACTGTTTGTAAATTTTTGGGTAATTGTAACATGTTTCCATTGTGAAATATACACCTTTGAAATTGGGTCCATCTTTTTGAAACACCCTGTATAGCAGAGCAAAACCTCTTGGCTGCATCATGCAGCAGCAGCTCCTGAGGCTCAGCTGTCCTACCTTTGCATCATCCTGGGGTTAAATCCCTTCTTTTTGGGGTCAGGCTACCGGGGTCAGAACTGAGCACCCTTTCTCTCTGCCACCGTGCCACTTTTGGGTGTTTTTCTTGCATGGAGGGGGGATTTTCCCAGCTCAGTAGGACAGGGCGGGCAACAACCCTGGTGTTTACCCCGTGTCCTGGCAAAGCCACATCCGTGGCGGTTAATGATCAATCCGAGTCTCCCGGCGCAGGACGGCTCCGCAAACACGGCGCTGGCGCCTCACCGCGCTCAACCCTCCAGTTTTCAGGCAGCTCAACACCTCGATGGCCGTGTCGCAGATGTCGGCGGTGCAGTGCCGCCTGGCGCCCCTCATCCAGGTCATCCAGGACTGCAGCCACCTCTACCACTACGCCGTCAAGCTGATGTTCAAGCTGCACTCGTGTGAGTCCCCAGGGATGGGCTCCGCGCTCGTCTTTTCCCAGATTTGGCTTCTGGCTGGGTTTGGGGATCGGGCTTGTGTGGATGGAGACACCTGTCACCATGTCCCTGTATCCCAGGCGGGCTCTAGGGACCTGCTCCATCCCTCAGAGACAGCCAGGGTGAAGGAATTAAAAGGATTGGTTCTTGATGAATTCAAACCAATGTACCCTGGTCCGCCAGCCCCCTGCACGGGGTGTTGGTGTCTTCTCCCAAGGAACAAGCGACAGGACGAGAGGAAACAGCCTCAAGTTGCTCCAGGGGAGGTTTAGGTTGGATCTTGGGAACAGTTTCTTCCCGGAAAAGGTTGTGGGACATTGAAACAGGCTGCCCACGGCAGTGGTGGAGTCACCATTTAAAAGATGCATAGATGAGGTTCTCAGGGCCATGGGCTAGTGCCAGTGTTGGGTTGTGGTTGGACTTGATGATCTTGAAGGTCTCTTCCAACCGAAATGATTCTGTGATTCTGTTGCTGGGCAGTGTGCGGCACCAGGGCCTTCGCGTGGGTATTTTGTGGTTCCCACAGCTGCCTTTCCCTGGTCCCTGCACCAGGGGTGGGGACATCCCACTCCCATGCCAACCCCTCACATCCCGCTCCCTTCTGGCCTTCACCCCCCGGCTTTTGGAGCTGGAGGGATCCAGATGCATGTGAATAAATTTGTGGCCCCAGATCAGTCCCGGCTGTCCCCTCCATCGCTGCAGGGATGCAGGGGCAGGAGTAGGATGATTCTTGTGGGACCATTCCAACTCGGGACATGCTGTGATTCTGTGCAGGTCTGCCAGCCGACACGCTGCAGGGCCACCGAGACCGTTTCCACGAGCAGTTCCGCAGGTAACGCGGGGCCGAGGTGGGTGGTGGGGTCCCCTCCCTCCCGCCAAGCCCCGCTGCCTTCCCTGCGAGTGCTTTTTCTTTCCCCCCCTCTCCAGCCTCAAAAACTTCTTCAAGAAAGCATCTGACATGCTGTATTTCAAGCGGCTCATCCAGATCCCCCGGCTGCCGGAGGTACGGTGGGATTTTGGTTGTACATGGTGCTTTAGAGACCCTGTGGGTTTTGGGGTGCATGAGGGTGTCCCCACAGGTGAGTTTGGGGGCTGAGGACGCTGCGGAGGGACCCACCAGCCCATCTCGGCAGCAGGGGGATGGTTACCCTCCCTCCTCTTGGGGGTTTGTGTGTGGTGGTCCCCAAAACCACAGGCAATGCCACCATGACCCTGTGTCCCTGCAGAGCCCCCCGAATTTCTTGCGGGCATCTGCGCTGGCCGAGCATGTGAAGCCGGTGGTCGTCATCCCCGAGGAAGCCCCTGAGGACGAGGAGCCGGAGAACCTCATTGAGATCAGCACGGTTTCCACCACGGAGCCACAGGTGGGGACATGGGGATGGGATGGGGCCCCTGGGACAGGGGGGACAAGCACCTGCAGCCTGGCTCAGTTTGACACCCTCTGTCTTCTCCAGATCACTTCAGATATGTTTGAGCAAACCTTCGGGCCACCCAATGGCATTCGGGACGACAGGTATGAAGGTCTCTGGTGGCACAGTGCGGGAACACTGTGGCGTGGGGCCAACCTGCCTCTCTCTGCAGAGACGCACAGATCGAGAGCCTGAAGAAGGAGGTGGAGATGCTCCGTGCAGAGATGGAGAAGATTAAACTGGAGGTAAAGCCCGGCCGGGGAGCAGCCGGTGTGGGAGAGTGGGGTGGTTTTTGGTGCTGTTGCATGGCAGCCCCAGGGGGATGCAGCAGGAGTGAGGTCCTGGCACTCAGTGCTGTGTTTTGGGGCCTCTCCCCATGCCAGAACCTCACTCCTGATGCCGATGGGGAGGGGACACACGAGACCTGTCCCTCAGCATCCCAACCCACTGCTTGCAGTGGGGACAGAGTGGCTGCAGGTGCAGACGGGACAGCTTTTATGTGCATCTCGTGGCTACTTTTCCCAAATCACACCTGGATAGGGATGTTGGAGAGGGCACAGCTGCTGCTGGCAGTGGTGCAGGGCTGTCCCCAAGTCCCCCATGGTGTCCCGCAGGCACAGCGGTACATCACGCAGCTCAAGGCACAGGTGAACAGCCTGGAGGGCGAAGTGGAGGAGCAGCGCAAGCAGAAGCAGAAGGCACTGGTGGACAATGAGCAGCTGCGGGATGAGCTGGAGAGGCTGCAGAGGGTGAAGCAGGATAGCGACAGGTCCCAGCGACTCTGCGCTGAAGCAGAAAGTAGGTGCCCTACAGAACCCATCGTCCGCGGGACACCCCCACCGCGGTTGCTGATGCTTTTTCAACCTGTTCCAGAGAAAGCCAGCGCCACTGAGATCCGCTACACGAAGCTGAAGGAGAAGCACAGCGAGCTCATCAGCATACATGCTGAGCTCCTGAGGAAGGTAACGCTGCTGCCTGTGCCAGGCAGGGACACACCACTGCCTTTGTCCCTCTGCCACCGCTGGTGTGGCTTGTGTGTGCCCAGCCCCAACCTGTACTGGTCCCGTCGTCCTGCACCCAGTGGGTGCACTGGGCAGGGGGCACCCCTTGAATTCAGAGAATCACAGAAGCATTTTGATTGGAAAACACCCTCAAGATCATCAAGTCCAACTGTTAACCCACCCTTGGTGCTACGCTATGTCCCTGAGAACCTCATCTCTGTCTGTCCAACCCTCCAGGGATGGTGACTCCACCACTGCCCTGGGCAGCCTGTTCCACTGACCCCAGAATTTGCGGTTTGGCCTCCCCAGTGCTCAGCACAGGGACGGTCACTGCCCTGGTCCTGCTGGCCACACCAGTGCTGGTACCAGCCAGGATACTGTTGGCCTTTTTGTCCACCTGGGCACACGCTGGCTCATATTCAGCCACTGTCAACCAACACCCTCAGGTCCTTTTTCCGCCAGGGACTTTCCAGCCGCTCTTCCCCGAGCCTGTAGCACTGCCTGGGGTTGTGACCCAAGTGCAGGACCCAGCACTTAGTCTTGTGTCCCCTGGCAGTCAGATGCCATGAGAAAGGCATCTCGGAGCTATCCCCCGAGGCAGAATTTGGTCAGAATGAGCGCAGTGAACACCCATTAAACCCCGTGTCCCCACGCAGAACGCCGACACTGCCAAGCAGCTGACGGTCACGCAGCAGAGCCAGGAGGAGGTGGCACGTGTCAAGGAGCAGCTGGCGTTCCAGGTGGAGCAGGTGAAGCGCGAGGCCGAGCTGAAGGTGAGCGGCACAGCCTGGTCCTTCCCCACCGTGGGGCTTCACCGCCCAGCACCGAGCCCTCCCCAGCCCGGGACACACGGTGGTCGTGCACAGTTTGGGTGCAGGGATGGGGGTGGTTGATGTTGGTCCCTGATTTTGGAAGGAGTTGCCCTGGCTCCTTAGGGAAGTTTTGTTTAATGTACTTTGTTCCCTCTTGCCCAAATCTGCCTTTTCTTCCCCTGAGAAAATGCCACAGTGCAAACTGATGGGTTTGGGTGCTTTTGCTCTCTGGGGCCCAAGCTGGGGGTCGCTCCCAAAATTCCTGCCTTGGCAAAATGAGTCCCCCCAAGACACTGAAAACCTCTCCCGGAAAACATGTCCGGATTTGTTCCCCCGCTCCTGGCCGTGTGCCGGTGCGGAGCGGGGCTGGAGCGCGGTGGCAGCGGCTGAGCCCCCGGCACGGTGTGCGGTTGCAGCTGGAGGACCAGAGCGTGCAGCTGGAGCAGCTGCGGCAGGAGCTGGACACGCGGCGGGACGAGCTGGACCAGGCACAGCGCTCGCTCAGCCACGCCAAGCAGGTACGAGGTGGGGGGCACAGCGTGCACCCCAATCCCCATCACACGTCCCTGTCGTGCAACACGGCGTCCCTGCCACCACTGTGGTGCAAACAGCGCGGGGAGCCCTTGTGGGGCTTAACATGGGTCTGCCCCATCAGTGTCATGAGCTGGGCTTGTCCTCAGCTCCCCCCGCGTAACTGCTGGGCTTGCGACATGGTGCCAGGTGAGTGGCAGGGCTCTCCTGTCCCCACTGGCAGGCCAGCACGGAGCTCAGCGCCCAGGTGGAGGCTCTGCAGGCCGAGAAGGAGGTGCTGAGGCGGTCGGTGAGTGAGAAGGAGTGCGAGCTGCTCTCTGCACGCAGCCTTGTCGAGGAGAAGGAGCTGCAGCGGAGCCAGGAGGTGGACATGGCCACGCGGGAGATCCACGAGCTGCAGGGCCGGCTCCTGGAGAAGGTACGATGTTGTGTGGAGAGCCCACTGCCCCTCCGCTCGCTGGGGCAAGACGTGGTTTTGGGGTGCTGAGCGGTTGGGGGGCTCAACCATTGCCAATGTAGCTGGTGGGTTGTGACTTGCACCAGTAAAAATGGTGTGTTTGGGTCTGATCATACAGATGGCCCCTCAAGGGATACACTGGTGATGGGACCATGGTGACAGGGATCCTGTGTCCCCGTTGTGCCACTCAGCTCTTCCTCCTGCCCCACAGAGCAACCAGGAGCAGAGTCTGCAGCAGAAGCTACTGGACGAGCAGTTCGGCATCCTGCAGGAGACAGTGCGGGAGGCCGAGGACATCCTCCGGGACGCGGTGGCCAAGCTGGATGACCCATTGCATGTCCGCTGCACCAGCTCCCCAGGTACCTCCTGCTTAACCATGTGGCCGCAACCCACAGCCCCTTCTGAGACACGTAATGTTGCATCTCAGCTACCTCCAGGCATCTTTTCCCACCAAGCATGACACTCAAGGTTGGAGTCTGACTTCTCAGGGATAAATTTTTAGCTCTGGTCTCAGCATTATTTGGCTTTAATGACTCAAATTTTAGTGTTGCTCCCCAGCCGGGGCTGTGAGGACTCAAACCATCTTGGCTTGCACTCAGTGGTGCCCTGTGAAGTCAGCACTCGTGCTCATTCAGACCCTGCGCTAATGAAGCTAAATTGGTTGCAGATTACCTGCTCAGCCGGGCGCAGGCGGCACTGGAGTCCACGGGCAGCCTGGAGAATGGACACGCGCAGTACGTGGCCTCCATGGCAGGTACCTGGGGCTGGGACCGGTGGCATCGCTTGCATCTTGCTTTTATTTTCATCCATCCAGCAGCCCCCGGCTGCTTTGGGGCTGTTGGCAAGTGCACAATGCTCTGGTGATGGGAGGATGTGGGGGATGGAGTTGAGGGGTCCCCATGTGCTCGTTCATGGAGCAGCCTGCAAGCCGGAGGAGACAATAGTGACCTCTCCAAGTGCTCGTACTGATCCCTTGGGGGGTTGCAGCTCTCAGGGCATGGCCAGTGGTGCCCCGAACAGCAGCGCCTGACCATGTCCTCTCATGGGCAGATGCCGCGGGGCTGGTGGGGGCTCTGGCCCTCTTCGCACACCTGATGGCCGACACCATCGTGAACGGCAGCGCCACGTCCCACTTGGCTCCCACCGACCACGCTGACCGTGAGTGCTGTGTGTGGGTGGATGCAGTGGGTGTCGGGGGAGCTTTTTGCTCATGGGGCTTGTTTTTGGGGTGGCTGTGTTAAAGGCCTCTGGGGTGGAGGCTGTGTGGGGGGTAGGTCTTCCCACCGTCCCCCCAGCTCCCTGTACTCCCTGACATTCCCTCCCTTCCAGTGCCCCTTCCTGCGCCAGGAACGTCACTTTACTCATGGAAACTGATTTATCCTTTTCTGCAAGAAATTGGCTGGATGCTGCCAATGCTCAGCATTATTTCCATCAGGCTGAAATAGCTGGGGGTGTTCAGCCTGGAGAAGAGAAGCTCCAGGGAGACCTTATTGCACCTTTCAGTGCTTAAAAGGGGCTGCTAAGAAAGATGGGACAGACTTTTGAGCAGGGCCTGTTGTGATAGGACAAGGAGTGATGGTTTTAAACTAAAGGAGGGAGATTCAGGCCAAACATGAGGAAGAAATTGTTGCCCCTGAGGGTGGTGAGAGCCTGGCCCGGGTTGCCCAGAGAGGTGGTGGATGAACCATCCCTGGAGACATCCCAGGCCAGGCTGGACGGGGCTCTGAGCACCCTGAGCTGGTGCAGATGTCCCTGCTCATGGCAGGGGGGGCACTGGGGAGCTGGGAAGGTCCCTTCAACCCAAACCATTCTGTGATTCTGTGATTACACGACTGAAGAGAGGAGGAAGAGGAGGGTGGCCAGGCTGAGATTTGGAGACCCCTTGCCCGGTGTGGGCTCAGCACTGACCCATCCTCTCCGCAGGGCTGACAGAGACGTGCCGGGACTGCGGGCAGCAGAGCCTGGACTACCTGGGCAAGCTGAAGGACAAGCAGACGCTGGGCTGCGCCGAGCTGGGGGACGTGCGGCGGGCGCTGCGGGGGGTCCTGCAGCTGGCCCAGGTAGGAGATGGAGCCCAGCGCACCCCCCTTCCTGCCAAAACTACACCTGTGATTGAGTTTTTTCACCTTGATTTGGGGCATTTATTACATCTGAGGTCCCTGTGCCATGTTTGCTGCAAGTTGGTGGCATGCGTGCCTCCACCTTTGTGGTCTGCAGAACGCTGCTCCTGCAGCTTTATTTACTTAATGGGGTAAAAAAAAAAGGGTAAAATACCTGTGTTTGGTGTTATTCCTTGCAAATATTCCTTTCTCTCCCTCTGCCTGAAACCTCCTGCGGCAGGAGCTGAGACCCAAGAGTTTAGACATCAAGCAAGAAGAGCTGGGGGACATGGTTGAGAAGGAGATGGCCTCCACCTCCGAGGCGATTGAGGATGCTGTCAGGCGGATAGAGGTGAGACGAAGCTGCAGGACGGGCCATTTTGGGGCAGCAAAGTGTCCTCTTCTCCACCCTGCTCACCCTCGCAGCAACACGATATCCAGCCTTCCTCTCATGTTTCCTGACAGGAGATGATGAGCCAGGCCAGAAACGAGAGCTCCGGTGTTAAGCTTGAAGTGAACGAGCGGTGAGTTGTGAGGTTTCTGCCCCGTGCCCGTACCCTGCTGAGCTGCGCTTTACTCCAAAGCTGCTCATGCAACCTGTGCTGAGCACAAAATTCTCTTTAGAAGAGAAACTTTCTTCCCTGGCCGTGCTGTTGGAGGATACTGAACACTTTTTTTTCTGTTTCCCTACAGGATTCTGAACTCCTGCACAGACCTAATGAAGGTCAGTACTGCAGAAACTTAGCTGGGACAACAAAGACTGCAAAAACCAGAACTTCCCACCATCAGCAGCATCAATCCTTCTCTATAAATTCCCTATCAAACACCAAAACCTGCTTTTCTTCATTCCAGGCTATTAGACTTCTTGTAATGACATCTACGAACCTGCAGAAGGAGATAGTAGAAAGCGGCCGGGTAAGCCCTCCCCTACGCTTGTTTCTCTGCACTGACATGAAATGTGGGGGAATTTCCCACAATTTGCAGCAATATATTGAATTTTGCACTTTCCCGTGTTAGTGGTACTCTGGCAGTCCCGCTTGCTGGGGACGGGCCGCTCAGCCCTGTGTTCTCCGCACACATCACTGTCACCTTTGCAAACCCTTGTGTGTTTTAAACCCGGCCCAAATTTGCAGGCTTGGGGCTCCAAAGCTGTTTTTTTTTGGTACATATTTAAGCAAGGCAGTAAGAGCAGCCTGAAGGGCATAGAAATGCTGCCAATCCCTTGATTTATGGCTTTATATACGAATGTATTTATTGTTACATTTTATATTGATATTTTACATGGAATTTATATATTGTATATTAGGAACAAGTTAATACAGGCCATAATATTCTCTTAACAACAGGGGGCAGCAACAACTCAGGAGTTTTACGCCAAGAACTCGCGCTGGACGGAAGGGCTGATCTCTGCCTCCAAGGCGGTGGGCTGGGCGGCCACGCAGCTCGTGTAGGTACCGGGACCGGGACCTGTCCCTGTGCTCGTACCCAGGGCCAGTCCGTGCTTCTCCATCACCCCACAACCCAAACTGCTGGGTCTGCATGGAGCTTTATTGCTGGTTATTATAAAGCATCGTAGTCCCTGTTGGACCAGTCACTTGCTGTAATCAAATACTCCTGGTTGCTGCTCAGATGGTTGTGGACGGGGCGGTTGGATCAGGGCAGGGTGTCCTCCTCCCAGGGCAGGAAATGGGGATGTTTGTTTGGACAAACCTTCAAAAATCTCATCTACTTCATTATAAAAACACAATCCTGCCTCCTTTTGTATTTTATACCCTGAATATGGGCTTTAGTAATTTGCTTTGTAAATGAGCTTTAACTACAGACAAAGCTGCTGCTTCCAAGTCTGATGCTGATTTCTAAGGGTACAGCAGGAGGTAAATAACCTGCACTTGCTTTGTAGTGCCCAGCGAGTATCTCTGACATTATCTCCCTTCTGATCCATAACGCAGAGAGTCAGCAGACAGAGTCGTCCTGCACACGGGCAAGTATGAAGAACTGATCGTCTGCTCCCATGAAATCGCCGCCAGCACGGCCCAGCTGGTGGCCGCCTCCAAGGTGAGCGTCCCAGCGGGACCGTTGGTGCGCAGCTTGTCCACTCTAAGCCATTTTGTTCCCCTGGTTTTGTCCCACGGGTGCTTTGGGGCGGCAGCGCGTGGCTGCCGTGTTCACCGGTGCTGCGGCCGCCTCCCGGAGCAGGGAGGAAGGGCGAAGCTCTTACTATTTTCAAGTCAGTTTGTGATTTTAATCCATGTGTCTTCACCTGCATTAATATTCCCACGCATAGCAGGGCTTGCCTTGCAAATGAAGGTGTATTAAACCTCCTGTCAAACTGATTATATAAAGAAAATGTTAAATAACTAGCAGGAAGCCTCAAATAAGCAACTGCAGCAGCCAGCATTGAGGGTGGTGGGTTTCGGTCCTTGCCTTGTTGGTGTGGGTGAAAATGATGTGTGGAGGTTTCTGTGAGCAAATGGGGGTGCATGCTGGGGGGAGGACGACCCATCCTGCTTTTTACAGTAGATGATTTAAAATTAAGAGCATGGTTAAGAAAAAAATAGCTCTGTCTTCACCGATGCTGCTTATCCATGTGTGCTCAGCTCATGTACTGGGGCTGAAGGGCCTTGTGGGGGTCACCTTGACTGGCCCTGATGGGATCAGCAAAGATAAGTGTGTGTCCCTCTGTCCGTCCATCCTTTTCCCCCCCAGGTTTTCATGCCCAAGGGCTGTTCTGACACGGTGTGCCCGCTGTCTCTGCAGAACATGGCTGTGGTGGGGACCCACAGCCGCCTCCGTGCTCTTTGCAGGTGAAAGCCGAGAAGAACAGCAGGAACCTGGGCCGGCTCCAGGAGTGCTCGCGCAACGTCAACGAGATGGCGGCCAACGTGGTGGCTTCCACCAAGTCGGGGCAAGAGCAGATCGAGGAGAAAGGTGAGGTTGTTGCAAGGAAAGAGAATGAAGAAAACCCACCCCAAATCCTTTTTCTAACTTGGCAAACACGCCGAGGTGTCCGGCCAGCTGCACTTTGGCATGTGAGGGGTGCGCTGAGCACCCTGCTTTTCTCCACAGACACCATGGACTTCTCGGGCATGTCGCTCATCAAACTGAAGAAGGAAGAGATGGAAACACAGGTATGGCCATGAATCATAGAATAGTTTGGGTTGGAAAGGACCTTCAGAGCTCACCTGCTCTGACCCACTCAAGACGAGTCCCTTCATCGGCAGAACCTCGGGGGCTGAGGGGGTGGCTGTGGCAGCCCCGGGGTGGGCATCGCAGGGTCCGTGACGGCTGTTTGGGCGCAGGTGAAGGTGCTGGAGCTGGAGAAGCGGCTGGAGGGCGAGCGGGTGCGCCTGGGCGAGCTGAGGAAGCAGCACTACGCGCTGGCCGGGCCCTGCGACATGGCGGAGGAGGACGGGGACGCGAAGCCGGCACCAGCGCCCAGGCGAGGCATCCTCAAGAAGCCGCCCATCGCCCAGAAGCCCGGCCAGGGGGAGGTAGGGTCCCCGGGGTAAACATACATGGCAGGGGGGGTGTTCACAGCACAGTGACTGATGGTTTTGCTTTATTCGCTCTGGTTTCAGCCCGAGCGAGACGCCGGCCCGGACGCGCCTCCCGGGGTGAACTTCTAGCAGGGGCTGGCCGGCCGTTACGCGATCGCGGTGCCTTGGCGCTGCTGTGCCTTCGTGCGCGGGGTCTCCTCACCGCCTGGCCTGGAAAACTGGATTTTTTAAAGTTTTTTTTTTTTTTAATATTTTTAATTTTATTTCTTCACTCGCTTCCTGTCCGCAGAGCGGGGGCTCTGCCGGCTCCCCCGACCGCACAGGGTGCCCTCCCACCCCTGCCCTGCCAACCGCCTCTCCCGGGTTTATTTAATTTGGGGTTCCTTTGGGTTTGTTGTTTGTTTGTTTTTTTAAAAATCTTTATCAGCACTAGACTTTTCCAGTAAATGTAGCGCTCTGCTGTACTGCTGAGACCCTTTCGAACAACTGTGAACTGTTTTTAAAGTAGGAAACTGTTGGGCTTTTCTTGCAACCATTTTTTTTTTAAATTCCCCTTTTTCAGCCTAAGGGATAATCAGCCTTTGTTTCAGCAGAAAGGGAAACACGAGCCTTAACTGGTGCGAAGAGCAGGGCTGTTGGAAAGGAAAAGCAGTTACCGGCACACACTGGCAATAAGGATACCACCTTTATTTTTTTCTTTTCTATTTTTTATTACTACAGCCATGTCAGGGGATCAGGTGCGTTCTGTTTTGTATTTAAGATAATTAGCAGACTTAAATCTAACCGTGGCCGATGGGAGCCAAGGGGTAGAGAAGTCTGCAGCAATAAGGAATTACTGATGTGGAGAGACACGGGGGCGGAAGAGAAAAGAACCCGCCAGCTGTATATTCCTTTGGAGCTACTGTTAATACCAGGATGTAGATTATTAAAGAAGCAATATTTAAAATACATGTTGTGGTGCCTGGTCAGCTTGTCGGTGGGAGGACTGGGGGCTTTGCTCATTGGCCCAGAATTTTGGGGCAGCAAAAGGCAATGAAGTGCCTTGAAAAAATGAGCTAAAAGGTATGGGACACTGATGGGGATGTGTGTTATATACATTTATAAAAAAAAAAATATAGATACATGTGTATATACACATATGGGTATAGATATATCGTTTTGTGAGCGCAGCAAGTGACAATTCTTATTTCCCCACCAATCGTATTTATAAAGTGTTCCATATGTAAAGGCTTCAGTGTTTGGTGTGAGTGGGCCAGGCAGCTGCTCTGATCCTGCAAGTGACATTGAGACCTCCTCCAGCCTGAAGATTTACACCTTTCTCAGCCTTTCTGTGAAGGGACGGAGAATCTCCCGTGGACAGCAAAGAGCCGGGCGAGGGGTCCCCAGCTGCGACACCGAGTGACAACGATGTCGATGGAGACAGAGCAGCGGCCGGGCCAGCTCCATGTCTCAGTTTCGTTTCTTGCAGCAACCTCTTCTCTGGGTACCAGGAAGCACTTTCCGCAGCAGCTCGCAGTCTATTTATAGGTGGTGATAAAGATATATTTGCTGGGAGACTGACGTCACCCTAACCACTCACAACGATGCGTTTCATAATGGAAATACTGATTAATCAAGAATGGTACCTTTTAAATCCCACTACTGTAAGCCTAGCCGCAGCTATATTTAAAGAATTCAAAAATAAAGTAAAACATGGCTTTAAGAATGCTGCTATGGTAAACGTAACTCATTAGCATTAGTGGTCTTGAACGACTTAAATACCATTACTGTATTTATAGAGAGAGGAAGATGTTTCAGTTGATGTGCTACTGAGAACAGATTTTACTCAGTACCTGTAAAAAAAATGCAATGGAAAATAAGTGCGAGTTGGGCAATATCCCGGTCTGCTCCTTCCACCAACTTCCTCCAGTCCAATGTATTTTTTTTGAAGCAGCTTTCAAACAGTCCCTTATCAAACCCCTCCTTCCCCACCCCTCGGCTCCCCGGGCAGCCAAATCTCGTAACCACAAGTTAGTTTGAACAGTCGCTCATAAAGTTCAGGACAGCATTGCTACAGAGAGCAAAGTCCACAAGACACAAGGGTCTCTTAGATCATTGGGAACAAAAAAAGCCCATTGAAATCAAGCACACAAATAGAAACCACTGCTCTGACACGCTCCAGGGAGTCAGGTTAAAAAGCTTCTGTAAAATTATGTTTTAAAGAGCCTTTAGTTAAAGCCACGAACAGCAGCCGCCCATTCGCAAGGTTTTGTCCCTTCTGTGCCTGGCAGCAGTGAGTAAGGCATGAGTTTCCTACACCTGGGCAGGAATATTCATAGTGACCATATTTCCTGAACAGCCCCATCAGAAAAATGATGGGAAATACAGAAATATCACCTAGTATGACCATTTAACAAATGCCTAAAGCGCAACAGAAAAATACAAAGACAGGCTGTGTTCCTCTTACTAACCATCTACAACTGCTGGTAACGTGAGACAACTAATACACCAGCGCAAAGGACGTTGCTGCTGAACACGGGGGTGCTGCAAATCCATAGAAAAGCTGTGTTAAAGAGCTGCTCTGTTCTGTAGCCACCACAAACAGATCGAAAAACAATGTAAAAAAGGTATTTTCTTCCATATATGATCAGTTATGCAGTAGTATCCTATTTCATATTGCTATAAAAGTGACAGATATCACAGAGTATCACATCAGGTCTTTTCTGTCCTCTGACTCATGCTCCTAAAGAACTCTGCTTGAGTCATTTCTTCTGACTCGTCTTGGCTGAAATCGAAGCTTTTCCTCTTTTAACAAATAAAAGCGGCTTTCCCCCTTCCCTCCGCTTTTCCAGGTGAAGATTCTGAGCGCTTCCACTATTCCAGCTAATTGCAGGACACTAAAACCAAGGGATTCTACCCAGAAATAGGGCCCACCGCCCTCCTTACCGTGATTGCAACGCGCAGAAGCTGCTCCGAGCACACCCGTCCTGTAGCAGCTACGTACAGAATGGACTCGCTCCATCCACTCACTAAAAACACGGCCAACAGATTTACTATGAATAATTAAAGCTATTTTTTTGTTCTACATTCACCTACCACTAACAACATAAACCCAGCGTTAGTATTGAAAAATATTCACAATATTAACATAACTCCACCGTGATTAAATGAAGCCACAACAGGAACGCACCGCCAAGAGAGATATGCTATTTTATTTAAAATCAGACCACAGTAGATTACAGAAAGACTTATTATGCAAACAAATCCACTGTACGTTTCACCACTTGCCAGGCATGTAAAACTGCCCCTTTGTTAGAGTGTCCGGGATTACACACAGGAACTGTTCAGGTGCAGGACGACTCCACCTCCTCCGAACTCTCACAGAGTAGCTCTATGTTCAGGCTGAAGGAATCGCTGGTTTGAGCTCTAAGTCATTATTCCAGTTTGAGAAGGCAGAGAAGCCCCCAAAGAGGTCGAGACTGAGGTTGTGGAAGTTGGGGCACTAAACGCCAGGTTACCCAGGGCCAGACTGTGCCTCCGGGCATCGCCAAAAAGCCCATTTTCTAGAATATATCGTCCCTCCGGGGCCGCTGGTGCGGAGTTGAGCTGCGTGGACCAGCCGTGCTGGAAAAACCCACTCCGTTTCCTCGAGGAGATGGTGAAACCCACCCTTGGGTCAGAACCCATCACCAAACCCAACCACACACAACTCAAGCAGCCACCACGTACAAAAGACCAGCAGAAGTAACACCACCCGACGGTGGTGTTTTCAACCGACGCTCTAAAGCCGTGTTACACATCGGATTTAGAAGATTTTTCTCCAATTGCTCTGGGAAGTATATGCTATTTGCAGCGGGCATTAAAATCCTCAATACAACATAATAATATATATATTTTGGCAAGCACACTGAGCCACCCCCTCTCAAGTCTCAGCTTGCCTATGGCATTTTAATCTCACTATCTTATAAACAGTGCAAATTAGTATGATTCTAAAAATCCTAGCCATAGCAAAAATTATTTATTAGCTATAACAGAACAGGAGAAGCTGTCGAAGGGCAACAGGTCGAGAGCACCGATCCATCTCTTGCCCGACTCATTCAGGTTAGCGTTTCGTAACATTTCTGAAAGGATTTTAACAGCTCTCCAGTCATCTTTCTCCATGACCCTCGAACGTTACCAGCAGTCAAGTATATATTTACAGTTTGTGCGCACACACACACACACAATTAATGGCAAAACATTTCCCATGAGCAGCTGGATTTCAGTTAAGAGGTTGTTTTAACTGAAACATCACATTAGTTACATTATCTGTGTTCAAACTAACCCATCAGTGAAGGCAACTATAAGCTTACAAATAGCAGATACAGCCTTTGTTTTTTCTGACTTATGAGGGTGCTTTTTTCTTATTATTTTTTGTAAAAGAAAGTGCTCTTGAAGAGCCCTTAAATTAGAGTTAAACGATGGCTATTCAAATGATAAAAATGCTAATATCCTAGTATTACAATCACCAGGAATGATCCTAAGGCACATCAGCCACATGCATATGCAATAATGCATTGTTTTGCTTCCCGACAGAAAAATTGCATTAGCTTTGTCCGTACTTAGTTTGCACAAGAGTTTGTGTTTAGATCAAGTATCCCTGAAAGGTTATCACAAAAGTTACCAAAAGACAGAAAAAGTTAACAAGTAGTAAAAATATTTTTGGACTACTAAGAGCAGTAAAGTCAGACACATAAAACGCAGTGCAAATTCACAAGACACTTACCTACCACCTCCATCACTTCTGAGGATTCTCAACCCTCGGAAAAAAAGTTGGCACTTGATAAGTGTAAAATAGACCTGGTTGTTTGTATTAAATGTTAGCAAAACTGAGTGTGTTGTAGAGTTTTTGTGTAGCAGGCCCAAAGTACGAATTCCTGTACTCGGTTACCACCCCAGGAGCCCCCACTCACTTCAATTCTTTCCAGGACACAAATCATTTCTACAGCAGCCTTATGTTCAGCATTCAGATACAACAGTTGCCATCCAAATACCAGCACTAATAGCACAGCAAAATTACTTTGAAACGAGTCATGATTAACCATGCTTATACGAAGCTTCAGGGAGAAAGAAATACCGAGAAAACATATTACACTATTAAAACGAAAAACACAGCCTGTACCATCACTAGATCACAGAAAAAACACACTTTGCGAACAAATCCAATGCACGTTGCTTCACAAAACCCCCCATCTATAGAAATTTTCCAGGCTTACACTGGGGAATCGGTTCAGATACCAGTAACACCGACCAACCTTCTGCCTTTTGGCTTCAAAAGGCAACACAAGCCAAATACCCATATTTTCGTAACAGAGAGCTTCCTGTTATGAGCTTAATTTCAGATTAGTATTTGCCAGCAACCACCACACTCCAGAGGAAATGGTTAAGGGACAGTCACGGGCCTTACATAAAGAAAATAAATAGATATTCTATTTTGACTGAAGCTGTTTGTAGTACAGACTTCCAAACAATGCGGCGCATTCCAGGACAATGATATGAAAATGTCTGGAAATAGCGCAGGGGCTACGGCAGATTCTGGGCTGCGAGTTTCTTGAATTACCACGAATTAGTTGAAAATTGTTGGTGAGAAATGGCTAACGAATTTCTGGACACATTCTGTGCAAGCAACAAGGGTTAAGATTTGCGCTTCCCAATGATAAATTAAAATAGTGGCATGTATCTGCATCTTAGGCTTCAAGAGTCATATTGAGAGTGAAATCTGAGCTTCCCTAAAGAGCCTCCCCCCAACCCAGTGGCACAAGGACTCAAGAATGGATTAAGTAAGATGCAAGCAGTCACCATGGAGTTCAAACAGCTTTTCTGTTTTGCCTGCTGCAAATTCCAGATAGGGACACATGCCAAAAAACTGCAAAACTAAAGGAAATGGGAAAGTTAAAAATAGTTCTGCCAAGCGAGGGACTAAATGAAACCGTGGAGCTTCAAGTGGCCAATAACATGATGTGACAACTCAGTATTTGATTAAGAAAACACCCTGCCTAGATTCCTGGAGTCACATGATACCAAAAGCTCAGCACCCATGTAAAAAAAAAATCACTGCTGTATCCAAGGTGTGGAAAAGAAAAACACGTAAGAAAGAGTCTTAGTAGGCAAGGAAATAAAAATGCCTGGTAAAGTTTCTATAAAACTCTAAACTGGCTCTACAAACAGTTTAGTTTAATTCCAAGAGATCACGGATTCTCAGGATATCAAACTCTTTAGGAGCGGGAGGAGAGCGTACTCTTACTATGAAAAGTCTAAGGTAACAACTGAAATGTAGAAATGAAACTCTTGTAACTTTTACTGAAACCATAGCACATTTTCTGACAAGAGTTTCAGCTCAGCGAGCTCTGAAAAGGTTGTGCGGCTGGGCAGGAGTGCCGTGCAGCAGCCTGGGCGTGCTGCAAAGCTGCTGCCTCCGCGGCCACCCTGCCCAGTATTCTGATATGGTTGTTACTCTTCAAACACTGGCACCGACAGAGAATTCTTTAGAGAGACAAATAGCTCCCAGTTTGCCACACACACACCCAGCTGCGCTGGGAATGTATCAGAACGCAAGAGGATGCTGATTTACCATCACTAAAGAATTCAGAGCGCAATTTGATTTGTAATGTCAGGAAATCCACTGTACGTTGCTTCCCAGTTTGATGGATTTCTGAAATTTAGACCCTATCACCTTCCTAGAAAAACCTTCTTGTCACTGATATTTGAAAACTGAAATAATCACATTTACCAAACGCAATTGCAAACCTCTGTGCCACAGCTCGGATTTTGTACTCCATTGTGCAAAAATACAGAGGCTTTCCATTGCCTACGTGAAGTCTCTGATGGGGAGAAAAAAGGAAATATAAGCACCAATACATAAGTTAGGCGCACCAAAGGATTCACTGGAGGATAAAGCCAGGATGCGGTGGAAGGCGAGGTGGTCTCTGAGGAAGAGCTGGAGGATACTGCGGTACAAACTGAGATGGGTATCCCGGCTGCGGCATCGCACCCGCGGCCTGAACTCCTGGCCGAGGCGGGAGCGGAGGATACGGAGCACCTGGGTAAGAAAGAGCTGGTCCTGAGCCCATGGCTGCGGTGAAGGGAGTAGGAAAGCGTCCTGCTGGGACCGAAGAAGGCGGAGGGGGCGGTATCCGTCGGGGCACAACTGAAGGAGGGGTGTTTGCATCCGAAGTGTAGGAATCTTGAGGTGCTGGTGTTGTCTCGGGGGCTCTGGGCTGAGGCTGCGGCTGCACCTGCGGAAGTTTCTGTCCCTTCAGCACCATTTCCTGGAGTTTCTCAATTTTTACGCGGCGCAGGTGAGCCAGTTTACGCTTGCTCTGGTACTCGTCGATGAAGGAATCCAGGGGTATTTCACCATCAAGAAATTTTTCTGCCATGTTCTGTCAAACAGGGAACAACCTCTTAGAAAACAGCATGCTGCAAGAGAATCTAAATGGCTTATATCCTAAAAATAGCATAATTTTGCCTGTGATTTTCCAGCTTGCATATGGAAGATGACTGGCATACGAAGAATTCTGAGCAGAATTTTGAATTAGCTATTACTCAGAAGCAGTGGGAGTTCGGTACCATTTCTCCTTAAATTTATACTGAAGCAACAGCAGCAGGAGCATCTGAATCTAGCTCTGAATATTCCTCTGATCATCAGAGATGGGGATGAATCAAGTTTAACAGCTTTCCAGATTGCCAGCTAAGCTGAATTACAGCTCAGTCCTGCTTGCAATGCCAACAGAAACACTGAGAACTCTGCAAGCCTCAGTACAGTGAGGCACATTATTGCTAAAACAGGTTTAATACTCACACTTACTTGTGGCTTTGGATAAATGATGTTTAACAATTAAGAGGTGACCATACGCATAATCACAAAATTCAATTTGTCCTGGGAATGTCTTTTTTGTTATCGTAACTCATGGCCAATAAGCATGTTTCTCCCCCAATGCTAAGGAGCTATGTGGTTACAGACAATGTCCTACAGGCACATTATTCTGACAACAGACCACCCTCCAAGTACTTGTGTCACAGCAAGTGGTGACCACTGGCATCTGGACAGATGTGTGCAAATCATAATGGAATATTTCACTGGAAATGCTGGAGACAAAACAGGGCAGGCACAGTTTTTCATTGCGTTAGTAATTGACATTTGTAATGGATTAATACAAATACCAGGCAAATACCATTAAAAAAAATATTCCGCATTTATATGCTATGAGTTTGACGGCAATGCCAAGAAAGCAATAGGGTTTGGCTTTTATTTCTGAAAAGGAGCATTTTGTCTCTGAAGCTTTGAAGACATTAAGAGTAAAAAGAATCACACAGATTAAAAGATTCTCACTGAAACCAAACAACTATTCCCTAAAGTTCAAAGCAGAGACTGGACCATATTCTTAAAAATAGCCCTTTATCCCGTTTTCAACACGACGCTGCAGCTACGTACACTGAAAGTCTTTGGTAATAGGTATAAGTGGCAGAATTGACGTATAAGCCGTTTACCTCTGTGTCCTCCTCAATCTTTGCCCCCTCTGCCTGAAGCAGCGCAAGCAGCGTCTCCAGCGAAGCGTTACTAGATTGTCTGTCTGGAAAGGCACAAACAGAAGAGTAAATGACAGCCAGCTCTAAGTGACTTCTAACTGAAGCTATACAGCCTCAAAAATCCCAGGAATTTTTAGGAATATTGTCAGTGTTGAAAGCTGAAATCTAATTACAATTATATATTTATAATATTGAAAACAAAGCACTTCAGCCACTGCAATATCAGATGTACAATACTTCAAAGCTCAGTATGAAATTAGAAACCTAAATGCCACATTCTGTATGATTTATGATTAATCGCTGAAAATTCAAAGAATGTTTTGCTTTTTAGCAAAGTAAATGAGTTTGATCATCTAGAGAACAGTAGGTCAACAACAGGTGGGTAACCACAGTAATAGAAAGAATCCATGGTATCCGTTACTAGGTGTAGCAGGTACTTCATAAATCATCAGAAGCGTGATCTATTGCAGAACTACATAAGAACGACATTTCATTTTGTACCCTAATTCACACAGCTAAAAATCGTAATTCACACAGCAAATCATCGTCGTCAACAGAAAATGTTACCTAGTTTTGTTTTCTTTATCTGGTATGCTTCAAAAAGAACTTGCAGCTCTCGGTATTTTTCAGTCAAAGTGGATTTCAAAGACTCCAGCTTGGGCTGGTACAGAAGATTGTCTTCTGCCAGACTGCGGTTGCTGGCAAGTGTCATGTCCTTGCTGTGCTGAACATTCTGGGCCTGGAAAAAAGTGGAGTGACAGAGAAAATATTGAACAAGACTAATGGTTATTTAGTCAACACGAGAATTTCAGACCTTCTAAATAAACAACAAAAGTAAAAAATAGTACTATAGTATTGGATGTGCAACTTACAGTACTTTGACATTTTATGAACAGTAGGAATGCCTACTGTTTCGGTGGGTACGGTCAGATTCAGCTATTGGCGCTTTTATCCCATGATCTCTTTGCTCTGCTACACAAAATCCTTTCTCACAAACTGTATTTTTACTGCTTTACTACCGCACCATTTTACTAGCGCATCATCCAGAAGGAGTAAGGTGCTCTACGCCGCAAACAGTATGTTGGAATAATCAAAAATGATAATGGACTGTTGAAGCTCATGGGGAAAGACCTTCAGAGGGGCTCTCCCAAGAATAAGGATCTCGGCTTCCAGCCCTGAGCACCTCGCCATGAATCACTGACCAGGAATTAATTCTGCTACCTGCAGGTCTTTTGTATCAACTTCTACTCATTATTTAACGTAGATACTGCTTCATTCCCACCTCAGGCACCACCCTTACCATTCCCCCATAATGAACACTGCAAGGTAAACCAACAGTTGCTCTTAAAAATATATAAAAATCTTTAAGTCTCAGCAGTAACACGCAACAAGAACCCAGAGGAGCATCATCCTTTATCTAATTCAAATGCAAAAAGCTATGACTGCATCATTACGGTGCCTTCTCCAGAATATTCTTCCCCAACTACTTTAAACCAATCCTGGATTAATGCCCAAAGCTTGGTTTTCAGTTTGATCCTTCTGCATAACATACCCTAGCCTGAAGATATTGCTCCTGAAGAACAAACAATAATTCTCAGAAAACCAAGATTCCAAGTTTGCTCATACACACGCACACACGCGATTTAATCAAGAGACTCTTCACGAGCTTTGGGAGAGATGAGTGTTTGGGCAAGTCTGCCCTGAGTTGTCACATTAGATTCATTAAAATATTCAGACATCAAAAGGAAAAAGAAATAAATAAAGCAAGGGATCTGATTTCAGATTTTCAGTCTGAATCAACAAGTGGGACAGCTTTCCCATGGCACAACAGACTGATTCTGTTCGCTGCCTTCCAACCCAGCGGAAGGTTTGGTACGCTTTGCGTGACCTCCAACGTTAACATGCCCCTTCTAGCCCTCATCATCCCTGCTCAGCTCTGACAGATCTTGTCTGCAGGCGGTCGCAGGGAATTCGCTCAAACACAAGGAGTACGGGGCTTTCTGGGAGAGCCACACCTCCGAAACAGGGAAAGGCAAAACCCAAATGAGCTGCTTAGAGCCCCAAAAAAGGGCAGGATCAGAACTCGGGTGTTCTCAGCACACCATTAGATGCATCAGGTGAAAGTATTTTTCATGTGTAGCCGAGTCTTCAAAAACAACTACTTCCTTTTGAAATATTTATACGCTGCTTTAATCTTCTGAATGCAAAACTGGCTCAATGGCACTTACACACATCTCTGGCCCCAGATATTGCTCTTCAAACACCAAAGTTTTACTCTCTTACACCCTGTTCATGCTAAAACACTTAAAAAAAAAATCATCAGGGATAATGCTGAGTCCTAAAGTCTACATCAAATTAAAATTCTATTCAAACTGTGAAAATCAGAGAAACTGTACTTGTGATACTGTTTTGTCTCTGAGATTCTCACATCAAGCCTAAACAAGCTCCCAGCCCTGTGCTTGTGTTCAACTTGAATCCTTTCCAAGAATAAAAAGAAAATCCTCTCTCTTCACTTTGAATCCAATGCAAAATAATTTAAATTAAACTGCTTGTTCCTATTTGTTTCTACTCGTATGATCTAATGCTGTTAGACTGTCGCTTTCAGACACCCTAAGTCCTCCTATTTTACATCTTTCCTAACAATGATGAAGGGAACCAAAATGCATATGATTGAACAGCTTAATTACTGGCATGCAGCTTCTTACCAAATCAGCACCACAAGTTCTGTTAACCCGCTGCCTTCTGAACCACCAGCCAAAGAAGATCGCGTGCAAAAAGCTTCATGGTTTCTGCTGCCTCTCCTCTTTCACCATTTTAATGAGCAAACTACTTCCTTCAAGCGCCTTCGGTTTGATCTGGTGATTGTGTTTTCACTGCTTGTAAGGCTGATGCTGTCATTTCAAAGCAGCTGCACAGTCAGTCTGGGAAGACCAGTTTTGTGAATGAACTTTGATCTTCAGGATGAAGAACGTGGATGTTTCCTCCAGAGAGAAAAAAGCCACTCGACACAAACCTATAAACCCTTCACAAGCACAAAGCCCAGAAAAATTAACCTTTCACTGCAATCTTTTCTAACCACGAGGAGAAGGAAGAACTCCAGGTAAACAGACAGAACAACACAGAAAGTTCCCTGAAGCCAGAGCAGGGTTTTGTGGTGTTTTCAAACAACTCTCCTACCTCAAGTATCACAGTGTCTCTCAACAGGACCAGGGGAAGCAGGAAGCCTAACTTTATTTTTCTACAATGTTTTTCCTGAATAACTTTACTTTTAAATAACCTCAAATGTGTAAAGATGAATGAATATCAGTGTGACATGATGAAAGAGACTTGTAAAAATAAGAAAAAAAAAAAAAATCAATATTATGCCCTACCTACATCTAATGCAGAGTCACAACCTTCCCTGCCCTTGGCACCTGATATCTAGTGATTGTGAAATAGTCTAAACCAAAGCGAAAGACTTCAAAATACTTGGTTGAAAATAGTTCAGGTATTCATAAGTCACACTTGAAGTTACAGTGCTTGAAATTACACAAGACTTAATGACTTAACTTCTTCCATATTATAGCACTTCTAAGAAGGGTATATATCTTTCAACAGAAGATGAACAAAAAACATGATTGACATTTAATAACCAAGTGTCACTCTTGAAGTCTTCACTTCCAGCATTAGTCTACATCAAATTTCTTTTAAAAATGGACAGTTGAAGAGATGAGAAACTCAAATTGAATCTTACTCGAAACCATGAGAAGAACCAGTTCCTCAAATACAAGGTTAATTTAGGAATTATGTTTTAATGAAATGTAAGGAGGAGCTGGTGAAGATTCATCCACCTGTTCAGGGCATTTAAATGCTTGTTTGAAGTCTGTGGAATGAGTAAATTCTATTTCACAAATACAACAAATATAATCCCAAAGCAATGCAACTTGAATATAGTAGTGACTTTACAAACCAGAATAATCTCTGGCACTGATGCCAGGGTCCGCATAATAAACTTTTCTGCAACTGTTTTGCTGCATTTAGAAGTTAATTCAATGAATCGGAAAAGCAAACACTGTGAAGTTGGCCTAAAAAGCCCTACAGAAAAAACACTTTCATAAAACAGTGACTAATTTAAAGCAAAACCACCAAAAAAAGTTGCAAAGTCATCCAAGGGCCAAAGATACGGCCCAGTATGACCAGTATATTACAACGATCAAAGCAGCACAAAGGACGCTTTCAGCATCCATCCCCAGCTTTCCACAAGCCCAAGACAATAGCCAAGCAAGGAATAAATCCAACAGAAGTTATTTTGTTGTCAGATGTGTTGTGCAACAAGAACGTATATTAGCATGGAATCTACTTAAGAGAAATAAGCAAATAGCATGTGACTCTCCAGCAGAATTGCTAAAAAGGCTATTGAGAACATGAGCATTTCAACAGGCAGGAAATCTTAAACTGAAATAGTGGTCAGAATCACGAGACATAATGAGACAGGACAATATTAAAGAGAATATACACTTATATATATATGTATAACTGCTAAGCTCTCATTATGAATTCTGAATAGGACAAATGGGGCAACAATACTGAGCTGCTTATAAAAGGATTTTAATGGCAGGATTGCCCACCACTGAGCAGACCACTCAAACCCAATTACACATGCTGCAAGAAAATAAAGCCATGGACACACAGAGACTATTAAAGACAAAAATCATGATTTATGCAGCACTTTGAAACGTAAGATGCTTAAAAAGTGAGTTTCCATAAAAGAAATAATTTGAATAATTTGACTCAAGGTTTTATTTAATAAGCACTTCCAAGAACAGGCAGCAGAAACTGCTTTGGGAACTGAGATTCGACTTCCATCAACTGCAGTTTCGTTTCATCCCACTTTTAAAGAAAGGAAGACAAATGCTGGATAAAATTGAAACAGAAGCCAGTAGTAGCTTAGCAATGTTTTTACTCTTTATCATCTACTCCAGAATAATGGCTTGCAGCACAAGTTACTTGTCTCTGCGAAGCATCGCTCCTGTTCATCCAAAAGCACATTCCCAGAAGGACAATTCTGGATCAGACGCCTCCTGAGGTCTGAGCGACCGAAATCCCGACTACCCACAAAGTCCATCGAGTGCTGCTATAATTATAAACCTGCTTTGGCAAGCGCCACACCAAGTAGTCTCTTGGTACTTTCAAGAAAAAGTCTCCTAAGGAGCTATAAATAAAAAGAAGTTTTAACTGGCACCATTTTAATCGCTATATATATATAACATACATCCATGTTAGTTCTAGGTTTCTCTGGTCTTTCTCTAGCCTTTATCATTCCCACATTCTCTCTTTCGGTTACACATACTTGTAAATTAGGAATAAAACACGCAGTCAAGCTGCGGAAGTGTAACGATGCACATTTGGAGTGTCAAATGAAGCCCTGAAACAGGAGCCAACAGGTGCAGAGCAGGAGAATAGAGAGTTCTTTTACAGAAGGAGGTTTAATAGCGCTTTTCATCAAGTACTGGTGAATGATAATACACCTCCTAACAACATCTGTTTAGCAATAAATATTAATACGTAGTCCAAAGTAATTAGTTTTGCTAAATTTAGATCTTCTGGTTATGTAAGTATTAGCTTTAAAAACGATAGAATAAAGGTTAAAAGGCAAGTTGCAATTTGTAAAAATTTATTGCAAAGGCAATAGGCACCCAAAACCGCAACTGCACTCAGACACAGGCAGGTCACTCATTTGATACTTGGCTGGACGAGAAAAAGCTATAGTTGTCACCAAGTCTAATTCCTAACTCTGTCACTAAATTTCATGTTTGGCAAACACAAACATAACCGCTTGCACGCTGTGGTTTTAGGGCAGGAGTGGGAATCCAAGAAATCTGGGCATGCATTCACATGGGTTTAACCTGGACTTTCTGCGCTGCCCGATCTTTTCAATCGGCTTTTGAGAAAAGGACTACGCTCAAAAAAAACGTCTGCGCTTGCCAGCGTGCTCTGAAATCCTGGAGTGAGAGGAAGGGAAGACATTCCTGACTTCCCCATTTCATATAATTAAGGTCTTGAAGAGCAAATAATTTTTGGCAGCATAACCTTAGCGGTCAGTAACACAATGTTGCACTGTTACGAAAGTGATGTTTCAGTAGATAAAAAAACTCATTTTCACAGGAGAAATTGCTCAAGCTACCAGCAACATCAGGTCACGAATTCTTTCATCTGTGCTGTTTAGAGTTATCGTGATGAGATTGACTTTTATAAACAATGTACTTTTATTTCATGGAGATGAATACTGTAGATGTACTACAGAGATTAACCTCAAAGGATTATAAAAAAGGAAAAAAAAAAAATCCACAATTTTAAAAGACTAAGAGTACCAGACAATTGGCTTCCTTCCTCTATCAGACAAGATGTTCGTTGTTCAAGCACTAAAAGCCCAGAGGCTTCAAAAATAACCGTGCAGACAAAAAAAAAAAAAAAAGCAACAGCTTAGCGCTCTTTGATGCCACATTTTCACATACCTGGGGATACAATGTGAAGGACGCTGTATGTGCGCGTTACCCCAGAGAAATGTGAATGTGAGCATGAAGCACACACAGAGATATACACACATGTATACACCCCCACAACGACATATACAAATCCTGCTCAAATGCTGCACAGGAATACACTCCCTTTAAGGCTGGAAGGTGCCTATTTTTAGCTATTAGCAAGAAAGCCAAGTGGTTTTCCAAATCCTCCTCTTTGTGACCAAAACATTGGGTTCGGAGCTGGGTTTCCCTTGCAATGAGAACAAAGGTTTTTTTCAATTATGGAATAATCAGCTTCAGCCAACTTTGCCACCAAAAATACAAGTGACCTCAGAGAAGTGACTCAGGAATCATGATTTAGTTGGCATGCCACAACGGAATTACAAATCTAAGGACTTCGGAATAACCGTCCAACCCCGATACATGTGGACTGACAACCGAATACCTACACGAGCAGCAGTGAAGTCACCACGGTTCCTCCTCAATGTTCAGGATTTCCCTCTCTCCTTCCTGCCACACACTTCACAGTGAAAACACCAGGACGCAGTAGCACAAACCCAAGCAGTAAACAATTCAGTGAAGGCAAAAATAGAACGAGGAAGAAGTATTTGAGCATCGCCAATTCCTTCCAAGGTGGGTAAAGGCATTTCTAGTTGAACAGACTCTCGTAAAGGCCTCCACACACAATAAAAGAGGATTATACCAGACAGGAGCATAGCCGTATTTCCACACAGCCTGAATACCTTCAAACCCAGCCACACTTTCCAAACACCACAAAATATTCCCTCAGGCCCGGAGAACTTTACTCTACAATTTAAAAGGCTTCTGTTGCCAACGAAAGAGGAAAACCGGAGGGTCAAATTGAGAATATGGTCTAGTTTGGAGGGAGAGACAATCTCTCTTACTACGGCCATGAGGTTTTCAGTCACTTCTGACCTACATTCTTAAGTGTGTATTGACAAATAATAATTTTTAAAAAGCCCACAGAGCCAGGCCTTCTGCTGTTGTACCTTGTCAGAGGCCACACTGAAACCAGCAATATTGCACCTATTTACAGCTTTACAAAATTAAGCCTGTTATAATCCGCTGACTTTCCTTAAAGATCTAGTCTTGTTGCAGAAGGGTGGGTCCTCCTGCCCCCCGTAAACCAACGCACCTCGAAGGCCTCTGCAGCCGTATCACAGCTCTATCTGTTTCTTCAGCAGTTTAAGTTCTCAACATTTATACTCATATGAAAAGCTAATATGCCTGCCCCCTTCTTGCAAACCTAATTACCCAAAGTTCAAAATACCAATTGCTACATAACGCAGCAAGTAAATTCCCTTGCACACCTCATGATCTCGGCCTCAACCTTCAGTTGGTTTCTTCATCTGTAATACTCTGATAATCCAGTTTGAGGTGGTCCTGAAAAACTCCCTTGGAAGCACCAAAAGGGCAGGAATCTTAGTTTGAGAGAAAGCAATAATAATTTATTTTACTTAATAAACTAAGCTTATTTATCACTAATACATTGCCACTTCTTTCTTTTTTTTCTCATGGGGCTTTTGGCCTCAAATTGAAAAAAAATCAACAAACAAACAAAACCACACACAATAAAACTGCAACGAAACTAATAAACACAAGCGCCAGGGAAGTAAAGTGCATTTCTTTCTCTTAACATTTTCATAGAAATGGTTTCATCTTATCTGTTGTCAGCTGACTACACAGAGTCTTTTACGAGTATTTATGGTCAAATAAACGAGGAACAGTCTCTTATCAGAACTGTAATACACAGTGTCCACTGGCATATAGAAAAACCACTATCAGACAACCACAGCAGCAGGAAGAAAACAGGCTTCTATTTTGTTTTAACAAGCGCTGATCCAAAAGCCCGGCTCAGAGCCTGACACAGGACAAAGACATTTGGAACGGGCAAAGCCGAGCCCCCCAAAGCCGGACAGCCGGCCCTGCGCCCCGCACGCCAGCCCGGGCACACAGAAACCTCTTTCATCTCGTTTTCAATTAAAGTTGTGCTGAGATCCGAGCCCGCAAACAGGACCTGACAAAATCCTTCATCGCGGCCAAGGCACAAAACAAGGGCTGTATTAACGGAAAATCTGATCCCACCTCCGGGCCGTCACGGGCTCCTAATTTAGTACAAACCGACCATTTTCAGCAGGGAGAGCCCTCAGTGCCCTCCCCAGGGCCCGGGCACGGACCCCCCTTGCCCAGGGCCGGCAAACAAAAGGGCGAGGGGGCGGGAGCGGGGCCGGTCCCGCAGCACCCGGGTCCCATTTACCGGAGCCGTGACCGCCGAGCATGGCCGGGGGAGGGAGTCACCTGCGGCGGGAGTGGGGGGCAGGCGGGCATTAACACCCCCCAAACAGCCAGCGGTAACGGAGCCGGCGGGACAGCGAGCCCCGGCGGGCTGAGGGGGGCGGCGGCCCGGGGGAGGCCGCGGCCCGGGCGCGGGGCTGAGCGCGGACGCCCCTCACCTCATCCATCTCGCGGGCCATGTCCTGTAGCTGCTCCTCATCGTCCAGCAGCGCGCTGAGCTCCTGCAGGCTCAGCGCCTCCAGCCGCCGCACGTCCAGCGCCATCCCGGCGCTGCCCTGCCCGGCCCGGCTCCCCCGGCCCCGCTCCCGCCGCCGCCGACAACCGGAAGTGCCGCCGCGGTGTCGCCCCGGCCCGGGGTGGGCACCGCCCTCAGCGCCCCCTGCTGGGGGGGCGGGGCGGCATTGTGCGGGGCGGGGCGTACCAACGGGGTTGGGCGGGGGCGGGGGGGGGGGCGATGGTGGACGGTACCAAAGGCGGTTGGGGTGTGGGGTCCCGCGGCTGAGGGAAGGAGGGATCCAGGCGGGGGGGGCTGAGGGGATCCTGGGGGGCTGAGGGGACCCCGGGGTACCCTGGGCATCCAGGGCGAGCTGTGGGGAGCAGGCTTTGTCCCGTGCCCTGCGCCTGGGAGCGGTGTGGACGCTCTCCATCTCCTTTTGTTTAGAGCTGCACAGCTATAAATTAGGAAGGAAAATCCATAGAATTCTATAACTCGCACTTCCTTACCAGGCTGGGACTTGGCTATAGTAAATTGTGTTATTGTTCTCAAGCCTTGGCTGAATACCTGTTTGGGTTAAAGATACCTAAAAGTTGTATCTTGCCAAGCTTTAGTGCTGGGTGTTTTTGTGCATCTTAAGCACTTTCTTCTTCAAGAGTGAATGGCAATAAAAGATCTATGAAAGGTGTCTTTTGTGGTAAATTTAAATACTTCTGAAATGTAGCAAAAGCTCTGCATCAATTGAAATATTATGGCTAAATTTTGCACTTTTGATTGACATCTATGAAGTCACCAACACTTCACTGGGCAATCTGTGGTAACGCTTTGGAGCAGTAGCTCCCCAATTACTACTGATGGTAGCATAGCTGATAAAGACAATTATGCCTGGAAATGACTAATTGTGTTCGTGGAGCCTGAGTTGTAAGCATCTCTAGGTGTGCAGCACCTTCCTGGCCTGTTTCTGTAGCGACGGGACTGTCGGCGTGATTGATTCCGTGTGCGTGACACCGGAGAGAGCCGGAGCCAGCACCCGAGCCGAGGGAACGGGGCAGGGAACGACCATGTGCTCATTGTCCTTTGGAGCTGACGTGTTTGATGTGTCATAACTGGAAGAAAAAAAAAATCAATGTAGTGAATGAATGTAATTCATTCCTCTGATGTAATGCTATTAATGACGTTGCGTTCAGGAAGCGACCTGGTGCTTCCTGGCAGGACTGAATGAAGATATGACTGCCATACATTTGTTCTTTTGCCCTATAACTAAGCTCAGTGCCACTCAGCCCCCCAAAAGCCCCCTCTGTCGTTATTATCCATAGGTAATAAAGACCAACAATGTGACACCGCTGGATAAAGGCTTCCCACACACCCGTAATGCGAACGAGGGTGTTGGGAGGCAGGTGAGAGCGGGTGTTTGCGCAGCAGGAAGCTGAGCTGAGCTTGCTCAGGGTGTGGAGAAGGTGATTAGTGACACGGACACGTGTCCGCTCGCCCAGGTCACCACGCCAGCCGGGTGCTGAGGTGTGTGCTGAACATCTCGTGTGTGGAGCTGCTCGCAGCACCCGTGGGTCAGGAGTCGTGGCCCTCGGCAGGGACGTGGGTCTGCACGGCCACTACAGCCCAGCCTCATTATTTAGAACCAGTAGACAGTTGCCATGCCAACACAATACCATAGACTGTATTTGCACTTGCCCATCAAAAAGAGTTACACCCTTGTGTTAAACCAGGTTGTAAAGTCTGCACCTGCAAACATACACACACGTATAAATAAATAGAGGAATTAGTTGAGGGATTAGAAGAAGCCCTTGCTTCCCAAGAACATCAGTGATTTTAACTCCATAGCATAGCTAAATAATTGGTATGGGGGAGTGTGGTTTAGAAGAGTCTGACTCAGCTTCATGTTGTAAATCTAGTTTTACTGCTGCCTTTCTCTGTGATCCTGAGTGGATGCTTCAGCTTCCATAGTGCCCTTTGCTTAAAAGGAGGAATAATATTAATAACTGCCCAGTCCCAGGTGAGGGTGGAGAGGAAAAGTTCACACTGAATAATGCTGCAGAGGTACTCGGGGTGAGCAGCTCTGCTGAAGGGCACTACGGTATGATAATAATTGTATTGTCAATGTGCTGTGGGGAAAGATGGTTTACAGTGACCTTCTAAGGAGCTTTTCTGTAACTATCCAACTAATTTATGTTGCATGGGGTTGATGGAAGTTCACCACTCCAGACATCAGGAATGGATTATTTGAATTAGTCACTGGTAATCTGTATTAAAGTTAGAAGCCACATAATGCAGAACAATGAAGTCCTCACAAAATGCACAAATGGACATAACTCATTTGTGCTGAAGTACAATATATATTGGAAAAAAAACACAGAAACCTTCTCCCTGTGTAGATATGTTTGGTTTCTGAGGGTGTGGAAGAGGGGTGTCTCTATTAAACATCTGGTCTGCTTTTGAGTACTTTGATCAGCATCTGCATGGGATCGAGTTTTAAGTTTGGCCAGAAAATTGGCTGAGGTTGAGACAAGATAGGGGTCAGCTGCTTTTGTATAATCACATATTCCGACTGGACAGGTAGGAAGGTGCCTTTCCATTCAGCGATCTTCATGAAAGATAAAGGTTTTGTGACAGCACATCACTTGGCCAGAATATGGAGGACTGCAGATAAACCAGGATTTCAGGCTACGTGGTTTATAAAATATTGCAGTGCTGCAGGCTGAGATTAATCAGCTACCCAGCCCCGGTTCCTCTTTGCCTTTGCTAAAATCCTTTTGAAGGGTGACAGCATTCACAAACACTGAAACTGCAGGCAGGCAAAGTACAGAAGTCAGGAGTTCTTACTACAGGAGAAACAGAACAAAACAATTGGGAAGATTACAGTGGAAACCATGTCATGGTGAATAAGGAATCAGGCTTCAGGCTTGGGGAGAACTGGCATCCAGCCTAGTTTAAATTAGATGTTAGATTTTTTTTCTTTTTAAACTCGATCTTGGATTTCCTTCTGTCACCTCATATCCTTTTACGGTCAGTAGCTCTGCATCCATGCATATTTATTAGATTTAGACATATTTTGCAAGTCACCTTCACAACAACTTTTCTTTTCCTGGAAAAACTGGTTGGTCACGTAGAGACTGCATTTGCAAGTCTAATCTTTGGTGCTTATTAACCCTTATTAGCCTGGTTGCTCAATGGACAGATAAGTTTTCAGGCTTGTTTGCAATTTAATTTCCTTCTCTATATTAATCACAGTACATACGCCTGTTTAGATTTCATAATCCAGATTCCTTCACACATGAAAATCACTTGCATATTCAGCATCGTGGGAGAGAAACAGTGGTCCTGTCTGAGAAAGAGCAATAATTAATTGTATTATACTGTACTCCTTCCTTTCAGGGAGCCACAGGCGCGAGAAGAGCAGGTTTATACACCTGCAAACACCTTTGCCTTAAGCTCACAGTGAAGCTAGAGTAGAAAAAGCAGGTACTATTTTTCCTCCCCAGACTAATACACGTCTCTGAACCCAAACTAGAAGCACTTTGTCTATTTGCTTGTGGTATTTCCAGACCTGCCCAGGGCCTCGAAAGCGCAGCCACTGCAACACAGACAGTTGCTCATTGAGGTAGAGGCTGGTGCACCGGGAGATGAGTTGTTGGAATAAACACAGCTGTGTTTGTTCCATTACAGCGTGTTCTCATTTACTGGGTCAGGCAGCCACAGACCTTGTCCGTGCAGAGGCACGGGGTAAGTACGTGTCCTTGGGGAATCGCTAGGATTATAGGATCTGCTCTTGAACTTCATCTTGGTTAAGGTTCTCCGATGTTTAAATCAAATAAAACTGTGGTTATACCTCTTACAGGGAATGGTTAGAGCTTATTAATAGTGAGGAAAAACAACCTGCCATGGAATATAGAGTCAAACTGAAACAATTGTGCTTTCAAACACGTATTTGCTTCCAGTTCTGCCATGACAGTCTTCTAGCTGTACTCCCCGAGCTGAGGTTTCATATAAACCCATCGGACCTCCCAGCAAAAAAGACTCTTCCCTTTGAGGAGGAGAAACTTTTTATCTGCATCGCTGTCATTGAGAAGCTCCTGAACAGATTTTGTTCCTGTTCCCATGTAAACATCAACTCTGGGCAAAGCCACAGCCACTAAATACTACAGTTCAGGCTTTCAGAGGGAACAGTGGCCTCATTTCCAGGAGAATAGCCCAAAACCCAGAGAGTGCCCACGGGCAGCGAGGCCCAGGGGACGGGGCAGCTCCAGGAGTTGGCTCGTGTTCCAGCACTGGAGCAGTTCCCAGAGCTGCACTGGCTTAAGCTTATCTGGGCTTAGGCTGGCTGATGGGCATCTCTGACCCTGATTTCCACTTCAAAAAGAAGTTGGAGTTGGAATTATTTTGAAAATCAGGGTTATTTTGAAAATGGTACTACTGGTGGTGTGCGGAGCTCCCACCACTCTTCCAGAAAACCCTTTCCAAGAAAACCCTCATGGCTTTAGCAGACAGACAGGTGCATTTGTCACACACCAACAGTACAATGAACAGACTTGTTTGAGCCATGAGATGTGAGGCTCAATGGAAAAGTAGCTTTGAGTTATCTGGATGCAAAAGCAAGAGTTCAGCACCTGAAAGCAAGAGTTCAGCTGGGCCTCATCAGCTTGGACTGATGCCACCAGCAGAGACAATCTGGTGTGTCCAACGTGCCATTTCAGCTGAAGCTGTTTGGACCAGACCTAGGAGTACAATGCTGGGATTGTCATCACAACAGGCTTGGGAAGCAGGGCTCCCTTCCTGGAATCCACTGTCATCTTCACAATAAAAGTAATCCAGCTGTATCCTCCAGATACCGTTTTTGCAGCACTGCCCGAGAGGGACACACACAATACGATCAAATTCTCTTTTCTGGCATCTCTTGTGCTAATGAGCATCGTCATACCAGCACTTCCCCGGGTAAGTCGGCTTCCTTAGTTCCCCCCCAGTTTTTTAATTAAGCAGAAATTAATTCCGCTGCTATGAACCACTGGCCACATTCTGCTCACAGGTACTGATAAAAATGCAGAATGAATCGCTTGCCCTCTGGCAGTGGGTGGAACCCCCAACCTCTTCGTAGCCACAGCGCAGTTTTCATCAGGCAGGAATGCGTGGCCGTTTACCGATGTGATGAACTGAGGAGTGATTTCAGTGAGCCTGCGTGCACAACAGGGGTTTCCTAAGTGGGGGGAGATAAGCCAGAGAGCTCTCATTCTTCCTAGACACTGATTTTTATCGTATCACAAAAGCAAGCAGCAGAAAAGGATTCCAGTTGCGAAGCACTGTGCTTTGAGAACGGGTTAGTCTGCCTGTCCTTTCGTGCGAGGCTGATTTCCGGATGGGATCCCGGATGAAAACAAGTTCTTAAACAGGTTATACCTACTGTTATGGCTCATAGTCATCATCAGATGCTGGTCTTTTACATACCTAATTCTCTGTAGGTTCTTCTTGGTATTCCCCGTGAGGGAGCCGGAGCACGTGTAGCTGTATTCAGCCATCATCTCAGATGAACTTTACATTGAAAGCCCTGAATGAGAAAACACCCCCACTAGATTGGCTCGATGTCGAGTGGCAGAGGTAGTATTTTATTTTTTGAGCATCCCTCCTCAAGGACACTAAAGAGTTTGTGAAACAGCACTAAACAAAACCAAAACATTGCCAGGAACAAAAATGCAAAACTGCCGAAAAGTAAAACACAGCAGCATTCAAATATTGGAAAACATGAGAGCTAAAGTGCTTGAGATCATTTCTTAACTATGCACAGTCTGAAGTCAATCTTCCCTGTGTAAATGCTATTTTTCAATAGCACCCACCTGGCTGCAGAGGTTTCTTCACCAGTCTATGGCAAGATAACATGACTAAGCCAGAGCCATTAATCCAAAGGACTAGGAGCCACATATTTCTTTCTATCTCTCATACTAAAAGTTAACAATATTCAAAGAAACACATTTTAGAGTTCAGGCAGGACTTCAAGGAAAGTGACTGTACGGATTCCCCATGCAGTGAAGTCGCTAGCGTGGCCTGGAGCTGAACAAAGCTTTGGTGGGATTGATAAAGTGCTGCCTTTTAGTATTTTATGCCTGTCTTTACTAGTGTTTTTATTTCAAACCAGCACCGGGGTTGTGAGTTAAAAAAAAAAAAATTCTGAAATAACGGACCAATTTTCAGTGGATGCTGGAGCCAGACAGACATTGCACAGTGCGCATAAATATATATTAAAAAAACCCCGAACCTGAGCCAAAACCCCCAGAACCTAACCCAACTATGGTAAAACTTCTCCTCCTTAAAACCAAACACCCACCAAGCACCAAGAGCAAATCTAAAAGCAACATCTGCCTCCTGGTCCCCAGCAAGGATGGTTACTACATGGTACAAGCTCAGCAGCAATGGTCATCAGCCTGAGCCCGCAGGCACTCAGTGCAAAGCCCTCCCGCGCTCAGCCCCCAGAGCCACCCGGCTTTCCCCAAAGCCAGGGGGCTCCCTGCGGGCCTCAGCAGACCCTGGAGTGGCCCCCGAGATTGAGAGTGGGAGCAGAACCTTGTTTTACAGTCCCTGTTTTTTCTATCCAGCCACAAAAGCCACCCCCTGAAATTCCTGAAGGGGGTTTTCAATCCTCCCCTCCGTGCATGCATTTAACATCCATTACAGGTAGTAGCAGTTACACATGCATATCAGTGGGAGAAAAGTCCCAGTCGGAATTACTGGTAGGAAGAAAAGAAACCCAGTAGAAATGCTGAGAATTGCTAAAGACCCAACTCCCTGGAATAAATCCGTTTCCCTGTTTAACCAGCCGGCGTCTGCCCGCGATGCAGGAAGCTCGATAGTGCGTGTTTGTGTGTGCACGGGTGCGGGACGTGCGCGGGGAAGCCAGCGGCCGGTGTTCTGCAGCACCGGCCCCTTGGCAAGCCGTCCCCATCTCGGTGTCCCAGCAGGCGTCTGGGGCGCCGGCCCTCACCGCTCTCACTTGTGAATCACGTTGTTGTAATCGTCCTGCGCCACGGGATGGTCTATCCTGAACTCTTCCTCCAGCCCGCCGGGCGCCTTCGCTGAATCCCCCCGGGCTGCGGGTTGGTGACCGTCCGCGCCGGCCCCTTCCAGCCCCAGGATCTGTCTCTGCACCAGTTTGGAATAAAGGCCTCCTTCTTCTTTCATCAGCTCCTTGTGCGAGCCCTGCTGCACCACGCGGCCCTTGTCCAGCACAACGATGTTGTGTGCCTTCTCCACAGTGCTCAGCCTGTGAGCGATGACAAGCACCGTGTGGTTCTGCAAATCGCCGTAAATCGCCTGTTGAATCTGCGCAGGAGGAAAAAGGCGTTAGTGTGTGAGTATTGCTGGCTCCGCTTTGGAAGGGAAAGCAGCAGCTTTGTGGTCGGGGTTAGGAAACCTCTGGATGGGAGGTTTGCTCTTTGGCTATGGAGGACACAGGACTCCCTGCAGCACTACCAGCACCAGCACGTCCACTCCAGCTCCCCACTTGCACTGTGCAGCCCCAAACACCATCTCGGTCCAGCCAGCCCCCAAAACACCATCTCGGTCCAGCCAGCCTGCAGCTGTGATCTGCAGACAGGTCTGATCCTGCACACTGGGTTCTCAGCAAAGCTGGGCCCCAAATTTGGAGACCACGAGGTGTTGGCATGGGCCACCGGAAGACAATACCTGGTAAATGCAGCTGCTCAGAAGAGCAGGGCTGTTGCATGGGTATCTCCAGGCAAAGCAAGAGAGAGTTGTTTCCCAGCCAAGAGACAGACAACAACATTGAGGTCTACAGGCAGGCAGATGGTCGTCAGGCCATGTGTTGCATTGACACCCCGGGCTAGCCAAACCCAGCCCTGGACTGGCATCAGATCCCACACGCGTGGCTGAGGACCTGTGAGCCCACGAGCTGCTCCAAGATCAGATGCTTGTGCTGCCCCGCGCCGGGGACCAGCACCGCTCATACTCTGGAACCTGGAGACACACCCTCACTTCTCAACCTTGAACTGGCCTTCCCTCGTGTCATTAAAGCAGTGAGGCCAGACTGCCACTGCCAGAGCTGTTTGGTCATCTCACCCCTGACAGATAAACCAGCTCAGTTCACCGACAGCCCATGGACTTTCTGACAGCGTGGTTTCTTTGGTGCCTCAGCCTGTTAGCCAGGGCCGTCCTGCTCTGCCTGCTGCAGTACCGGTTTTTAGAGTCTTCCTCCATGTCCTGTCCTAAAAGGCTGCACAATGCTGTTCTCTGCCAATTAACACTTTTCACATAAAAAATCAGCTGAGATTATCTTGTCTGATTTGTCAGGCATTAGGTGCCATGAGGACAAGATTAATTCCTTCCTGGTGGCTACAGCAGTGCTGGAAGCAAATTCCCGCTCAGGAATTAGTGTCTTACCCAAACCTCTGATTGCACTGTGTTAAGATTAAGCTTGTCCAGAGGCTGGAAGCAACTGGAGCTACAGTCTTTCCTCCAAACCCAAATTGCCTCTTTGGCCCAAACGCCTGAGGCAGCTACTCACCGCATGTTCGCTCTCCGCATCCAGCGCGCTCGTGGCTTCATCCAGGATGAGGATGGGGGGGCTTCGGATCAAGGCCCTGGCAATTGCCACTCTCTGCTTCTGGCCACCTGACAGCTGGGCTCCTTTTTCTCCTGCCTCTGTTGGGTCAAAGGAGAGAGGAAGGGCTCAAAAATCAAAACCAAGAGCTGCCATCGAGTTCACCTCCCAGCCAGCAGCTTCAGAGTGGTGTCACGCTTTGAAGCAAAGACGAGGTAAATGCTTCTGCTCACTCAGCACAGCAGTTTAAATGAGTTAAGGCAGCTGCACCCCTCCGTGGAACCATCCTTACATCACCACAAGACCCGTGTCCATCACTACCTGCCTGACTTTTCACCTGAGGGGAGAGTCTCTGCTTTCCCTAGGCAGTATTTTTAGGATTTTGGTACCTGTGTGGTAGCCGTCTTGTAACTCGGTGATGAAGCCATGCGCGTTGGCCTTCTGGGCAGCCTGGACAACCGACTCGAAGGAGGCCGAGGTTAAGCCGTAAGAAATATTATCCGCAATCGAGCGGGCGAACAGCACCGGCTCTTGGCTCACCAGGGAGATCTGCAGAACAGGAGGGAAGAGCAAGGGGTTGGGAGCAGAAGACGTGCCAGTGGCATCTCGGATCATCGGCATTTGTTCCTGCTGGGGAAGGACTCCAGTGGGCAGAGCCTCACCATTAAACCGAGATACAGAAGTGCCTCAATGTGAGCTTCTAATGAGGATACTAACGATGGGGTGCACACTGACAGCCCCAGCCCATTTTGCATCATTTGCTGGGAAACGATTTCACAGGAAAGAAAAACAATGCAATTCTGGTACATTGGCATCTGGGACAGGCTTCCTTCTCCAAGACCTGTCATTCCCATCACTGTTTGCTCTTCCCAGTATGGGAAACCAGTTGCTGGGACAGGGCACGCTGGAGAGACCCTCTTCCAGGGTCTGGCTGATCTTCCATTCAAGACCAATAATCATGCTTGGGCCAAAAGAATGAGCCCTCCTGAATCTTTTAATCCAAAATTAGCAAGTTAGGGACATAGCTGCTGCAATTCCCAAATTGCTTAGCAACAGCCTCCCTGTCCTACCTTCCAGCCGTTGTTCCTCGCTCTCACATTCCGCCTGCTTTGTCAAACACTCAATATTGAAATAAACTGAACCCTCCAAATTATTGCTCAGAACTGATCATGAAGAGAGCCAGCAAGGCATGATCATATTTTAATTGACTGCTCCCCACGCTCCTAACACCACACTGGGCTTTCTAAACAGCAAGACCAGCTTGTCTTTTAATTTTCACTCAGTGTGGGCAGGGAATGTAAATTAGTTACATGGACTTTGGCTTTCCAGTCTGTCTCTGATCCATTGTTTTTAGGTTTTCCTGCTGACTGATGAGGACATTTGCTCTGGGAGCAGAGAAAGGCAGCAGTTACTTGCAGAGGAGATGAAGGCTGATCTGTGCTGACAAACAGATGAGAATCAAGGGGCCCAGACCCCTCTCCTGGGCAAAACACCCAGTCCCTCCAGTGCTCCAGCTGCCGCCTGGATCCTGAGAGCTTTAACTCCCCATTAGCTGAGAATTACTTTCAGATCTTAAGGCAGAAGGTGCTGGAGGAACGCAAAACCCTTTTCCAAACCCAGTTTAGACGATAATTAATCCAACAACCAAAAACATATTTCTACTGTGTTGGCCAAAAAATACCAAACAAAACATGTTTCTTGTTCTGTTTTTGGAAGATTTCCCTCTCCCCGTGAAACCACCCTCCATCCCTCTCACTTCCACCCCCACAAAATATCTGCATTCATTTCCTGGGCCACCTCCAGCTTTATGGACATTTCAGAAGTTGCCAGATCAAATCCAAAGCACCACGCAACGCTACCATCCATCCCCTCTGATCGCGGCAGGCCACAGCTCGAATACACGTATCAGGCGCTCGTACCACGGAGTGCAGGTACTTGTGATCGTACATGTTAATGGGACGCCCGTCCAGCAGCACCTGCCCGTCTTGCAAAGGGTAGAAGTTCTCCAAGATGTTGACACAGGAGCTTTTCCCACTTCCCGAAGGACCCACCAGCGCCGTCACTTTGCCGGGGTGCAGGATGAAGGACACATTCTGCAACACAGACGGGAGAGCATGTTCATGTCCTGGCTTGTTCCAGGGCAGTTGCTCGGGCTCTATGCAAGAATGGGACCCAAAATCTGGCCATGGTGATCCCCCACCTTGGTGACATGCCACATCAGCCATCTCTCCTGGCTCTGAGGAAGCAAGAAGCCTCCAAAATTGCTTCAAATTTGCCTGACACAGCAGGATCTCTAAAAACTGCAGAGCAAACTAACCTCTTTGCTGCTCCCCCCTGCCCCCAACCCTCCTCTCATGGAAACCGTCTGCGACAGCTTGGCACAAAGCCCTGCACCATGCCTGAGCGGGGAACAAGGGTTTTATTAATAAATCTCATTCCTTGTAAGAAAGCCTGGCCCTAAACACCCGCTGTTCCATATAATCTCTTTTCCAGCGTGCTGTTGAGCTCGCCTTTACGCATCTCTAAAGGTAGGTGACATTTCCCATGGGCTGCGGAAGGGTTCTGGCCATGATGCAGAAGCAGCGCGTGATGCCTCGTGATGGGAGCGCCCTGCGCCCGCGGGGCTCACCTCCAGCACCTGCGTTGAGGAGCGAGTGCGGTAGGAAAACGTCACGTTTCTGAACTCCACCTTCCCGTCCACGTGGTCTGGGGCCAGGGACCCGTCATTCACCATTGTTGGCTTGCGGTCGATGAACTCAAACACCTTCTCGGCAGCTCCCACTCCCTGCATCAGGCCGCTGTAGACGGAGCCGACGGACTGGAAGGGAAGAGGCAATGGTGAGACCTCCCATGGGATGGAAAAGTCAATCGTAGAATCACAGAATCACTTTGGTTGGAAGAGACCCCCAAGATCATCCAGTCCAACTCTTAACCTAACACTGTCACTAAACTATGTCCCCAAGAACCTCATCTACACGTCTTTTAAACCCCTCCAGGGATGGTGACTCTACCACTTCCCTGGGCAGCCTGTTCCAATGCCCGACAACACTTTTTGGGAAGAAATTCCAACAAAATCCTGCACTCATCTTTCCCTGCTCAAGGTCAGCAGCTTCCTAAGCCAATGGTTAAACCAGGTTCATGTACAGCAGCACATCACCCCGGCCCCAAAAGGTGCTGGCTCATTGACCAGCACGTGTCCCAAACACACAGCAGCTCCAGGCTGGACCTTTCTAGGCAGCTGGTATGGCTGTTCCTGCCAGAATATGGTCCTGGTGGATTTACCTTTGTGCTTTCACAACTACAACCTCTGCATTCTGACACCAGCTTCCCTGGCATAACCCACCGTCACATCAGCTCTTTGCAATATTAAACCCAGAGCTTCAGAGCAGCTTGTACTGCAACTGCCCCTCCCATCAGGAGGGGAAAAAAAACCCAAACCAAACCAAACTCACACCAGAAACACAGCCTGGAAACACCACCAGAGCATGCAGTCATCAAACAGATGGTGAGAGCCGCACGAGCTGCCTCCAGCTCTGCCACTCCACAAAGGCTGAAACGCCGCCGAAACCACGCTTGGCTGTGAGGAAACCTCAGTTTGAGCGTTTCTGCCTCGATTAGCCAAGCTTACGCCTTTGCAAGGGGAAGGCAGCCCTGGGTGGGCTCTACCCTCCCACCCACAATCCCATCTTGCTAACATGCTGCCAACACAGCAGCTTGCAGCCTATTCCAGGGGAGAAGAAAAAAAAAGAAGCAATATAATTAAGTTTTTAATAAAGCCTGAAATTTAACAGGCAGCTTCATAATCCCTGCATCCTTCACGCCAAGAAACGTGCTTGGGAGGCAGCCAGGACTCTGCCCTTTGGCCGGATCAGCCTGGCCCCTTTGGTTCCCAGTTGCCTTATTGGGGGACGAGCTGTTTTGGGCATGTTCAGAGTGAGAAGCCACAGCAGGATTGGAGAACCAGCCCACGAGTGCACAATGCCACCAAGGAAACGTGTCTCAGGGAACCCAACACCCTGCGACTGCCCTGGGACCTTCTAGAAGACAAATATTGTCTTGATACGGGGTAGCCCGGGGGGTAAAACAGACTCACCTCCATGCAGTCTCCTAAAACGAACTCATAAATGATGAACGATATCAGGTTCCCGCTTGTCATTTGCTCCGAGATCACCAGGTGCCCACCATAGTAAAGGATGCTGACCTGGACCACCAGGAGAGTCAGCTGAAAGCAAGAAAACACCCCAAAAATTCAGCAAGGACAACAGATATTTTGGTGTATTTGTAATTACTCACACAACAGCCCACAATTTATGTGCTGACATTTATTCTTTGAGCCCCGAATGGAGCATCCCTGACAGCTGACAGCCCCAGCAGCGAGCACCGGTGTGAGAAGGGAAAAACAACTCAAGTACATGGGCTGATTTAAGGAGCTGGGCTGGCGTCTTTTAACAAAACCCAAGTCCAGACGGGCAAGAGCCAAGGAGAAAGAATTTATCTTAAATAACAGAGCATCTCGTGAACGTCTCTCTTGGACTAATGTCCTTAAGTGTAATAATCTACACTCAAATTATCTGATACGTGCAGTCACCTCACCACTTATGGTCAGGGTCAGGGTTAGGTTAGGGTTAAACTTAGGCTAGGGTTAGCATCAGGGTTATGGTCAGGGTCAGGGTTAGGTTAGGGTTATGGTTAGGGTTAAACACATTTTAATTTAGGGCACTAAATCGAGCCAAAAGTTAATGTGAAAAATCCTCTTTGCATGTACAAGTTCCTGAAGCATAACCTCAGCTCCAGCCTGAAACCAGGGGGGTACCAGCTACTCCAGAAAAGAGACAGATCAGCTCTGATACGACAAAGACCAGCCCCTGCCTTTATTCCGCTGGTTTTGTTCCATCCTGCCAGGGGTGCTCAGAAAAGCAGCGATGCCCTGGTGCTCTGTGCAACATTTGCAGGACATTTGCTGTAAATTCACACAGACAAAAATACTGGGGAAAAAAATTCCTCTTCTATTGCTCTGCCACAATCTGACCTTAAGATCCTGTGTTCCCTCTGAGAAAGACTCTTACCAGGCCTGTGCTAAATCCGTTGGCTTCTTTTGACGCGAGCCCTGCAGGAGCAGTTTTTGAGAGTTTTTGCTGCCTTTGACTCGGTGGGATCTGTGCTGACCCAGTTTGTGCTCCAGCTTTACCTGGGAGCCCAGGAACGTTGCTAAAAAAGCTCTGATTTTGCCTCCAGACTTGGGAAGCCACAAAGTCTCCTATGGCTGCACAACAGCCCCATAACCTGCAAACCCTTCAGAGGCTACTGAGATCCTCGAATGCGCAGAGATAAGGGCAGCCTCATGTGAGGCTTTTGCACAGGCTGAGTTGTCAGTCAATGCAGGAGAAGCCCCAAACCATCTGGCCTTAAATGATGAAAAAGCGTTTAAAAACAAAAAAAAAACCCCAAACCCCAGCAGCCTCCCCCTGCCACCACCCACACACAGCAAATCTCCATTTCTGAGCAGAAGCTCAACCAACGCGGCGGCTGTTTCCCAGCCGGAGCCCCGGCGATGAGCTGGCACAGGCACGCAATGCAGCAACGCCAAAACATGGGCTTTTCCACGACCTTGAGTGGCTATCGATTACATTATTTGCAAGAGAAAACAGACTGTTTGGTGGCAGGATGCGGTGCTGCCCTAAGGGGAATGGGAATATATTTTTTGATGAGTGAAATAAATCATAATCAAGAGCCAGAGGATTACTGGGAGCAGATGTCAAAAAGCTCACCCCAAAAAGCTCCCTGGAGAAGCACACGCATCGCGTCACGTACTTTTTGGGAGCCGAAGCAACGTCCCTTGTCTGTCCCCAGCCCCATGTAGGGAAGCCTCATCACTGGCCACCTACCCCGCTGGACCAGACGTAGTAGGTGTAAGCCATGGACTCCCGCTTGTTGAGCTTGTACACCTGCTGCAGCTTCTGCCAGTACACGTTGGCCTCCGTCTCCTCGTTGGCGAAGCTGCGGACAGTCTTCATGGCCGAGATGGTCTCCTCGGCGGTGTTGTTGGCCTTGGCCAGCGCGTTCTGCACCTCCTTGGAGAGCTTCTGCGGGGGGAGGCAGAGGAGGCTCAGTGGGCGCCTGCAGCACCTCTCCCTGCACACCCCGGGCTCCGCCGGGCTCCGCAAAACAAGGCACGGTGACATTTTCTGAGACTATGGGCAACGAGGCTGAATACTGGGATACATCCCATGCTTCGGGATGTTGTGCCGTGAGGAGAAGGGATTTGTTGTGCTGTCCCCAGGGAGGGACTTCAGCTGCAGGAGCAGAAGCGCTGTGGCTGGGGCCACTTGGGAAGCTGAGCTTCTGCTCCCAGTGCCCTGATGGGACAGGCCAGCCCAGAAGCCCAGCTCCCAAGACAGGGACAGGTCTCACATGGGCCATGGGACACAGCATTAGCCACGGGGGATGGCCCTTGGCCCATGCTAGCCCTAGGCAGAGCTTGGCACTGGGTTTAACTGCACTCGAGTCACTCCAAAGGGAGGGGAGTGGACAGATTGCATGAGGACAAACAGGCACATACAGGACATCCCATGGCCAAGCCACCTCTCCTGTCAGACCTGAGGTGCTTCAACTCTTGAGCATGAAGCAAGGTGAAAGCCAAGGCTATGCTTATCTTTCCATACAGGTTTAATGCTGTCATCCTGCCCCACTGCCAGCAGCAAAGCACCTGAGCATCAGCCCCACCAGCTCCAAGGCCACCCCGAGCCTCCACGATGGCTTCACAAGGGGAACAGCCCAGCGTTGCGGCACACCGTGGCTTCTCCTGCCTACCTGGTAGTACTTCCCATAGACATCGGACACCAGCATGATGATAGGGAAGCCCATGAAGGTGACGAGCGAGAGCTTCCAGGAGAGGCTAAACATGAAGAAGATCACCCCCGTGGCCTTCACCACATTGCGCAGGAAGATGTTGATGTTCTGGGAGACCAGGTCACTCACGATGGTCGTGTCCGATGTCAGGCGGGAGATGATGTCCCCTGCAGTAACGAGGGGATGGGGAGGGGAAGAGCAGGGACATGTCACCACCGCAGGTCACTGTTGAGCCACGTCCCATGTCCCATGCCAGGGGCCAGAAGAGCCACCAAGGGGTGAAGCTCCTGTGGTGTCCTTTGGTGGAACCAAATGTTGGTTCCAGCCAGCCAGCAAACATCACCCTGAATTCCTAAATACTAGGCCTGTGTTTGGGGGTTGGACTAGATGACCCTTGAAGGTTCCTTCCAACCCAAACCATTCTATGATTCTATGAGTCCAGCTGAACTTCCATACTTGTGTGTGTTAGTCCAGGGTTACTTGTATCCCACTTACAGTAACATCTCTGGTGTCCTCAGCTACCAGGGCACTGTGCAGCAATTGCTAAATGTGGCAACAGCCTCAAAACTAAAAATATCACCGAGAAGAAATTAGATGTGGGAAAAGTTACAGCAGACTGGGACCACACCAGAGTGGCACAGACTGGGACAGGACAGAGTGACAAGCAAGGAAAGCCACAAGCATGGCCAGAAAACTTCACACATCTGAGGTTTCCTGTGCCGGGAGCAGAGCTGCAGAGCAGCCAAGCAGTGGGCACTGCGGGAGGTACGGGAGGAGGAAAGGAGGTGTTTTGGGGATGACTGGAGATGAACAAATCAGCCCCAGGGCTGCTGGATGTCAGGCTGATCGGTGGCCATGGGACACCCCCAGGGCACTGGGCAATCCTGTCCCAACACCACGGTGGGAAGTACCCCAAAGAGTTTTCTGTTGTTGTTTCTAACCATGAGCATTTGGGTGCCGTCCCTGGCTGCCCCCAATCTGCTGCGTGCTGGTGGGGCAAACCCAGGGGAAAAAAATACGGGTTGGAATAGAGGGGTGAGAGCAAATCTGGGGGAAAGAGGAACCAACCTGTGCGGTTCTCATCAAAGAAACTCATCTCCTGAGCCACCAGCGACCTGAAGAGGCAGTTGCGAAGGCGAATATTCAGTCTTGCAAATATGAGCGTAAAAACGCCGCCCCGGATACCTGCGGCAAATGAGCTAATTGCAGATAAGAAACGTTATAGACCAATGGACACGAAACCCGCTCCTCAGCAACACAAACAACCCGACGCTCGGGCCAAGGCCTTTGGGCAATGCTGTGCTGGTACCACTTTCCACCCTGGGGAAGTGATGTCTAAACCAACCCACACCTCCTCTGGGTGCTACCAGCATGGGGACAGCTGGTGCTAATCCCATAGTGACAAGCTTCGGGAGGGGACACAACCCTGCAGGGTTGGAGAAGGTCCAGAGGAGGCCATGAAAATGATCCAAGGGCTGGGAGGACAGGCCAAGAGATCTGGGGGTGTGCAGCCTGGAGAAGCTCCGGGAAGACCTTATTGCACCTTTCAGTGCTTAAAAGGAGCAAATAAGAAAGATGGGGACAGACTTTTGAGCAGGGCCTGTTGTGATAGGACAAGGGCTGATGGTTTTAAACTAAAAGAGGGGAGATTCAGGCTGGACATGAGGAAGGAATTGTTGCCCCTGAGGGTGGTGAGAGCCTGGCCCAGGTTGGCCAGAGAGGTGGTGGATGAACCATCCCTGAGACATCCCAGGCCAGGCTGGACGGGGCTCTGAGCAACCTGAGCTGGTGAAGATGTCCCTGCTCATGGCAGGGGTGGCACTGGATGAACTTTGAAGGTCCCTTCAACCCAAACTATTCTGTGATTCTATTTTACCGTTCCCCAGGGAGCCTATCCTGTGTCTGCTCCTGCTCTCCCACCACCAGCAGATGTGCAGGGCTATGCAATGGCCTCACGATTCCCACCATGGCCTCTCTGCACTGTGACAGCGCAGAGAAATCAAAGCATGTCCCTGGGGTCTGGCAGGGACCTGGCGGAGCAGCAGCAGGTGAGACAGCCCGTGCCCACCACCACCACGAGCTCCTGATGGAAAACCCCAAACTCCTCCTGGTTGGGGCCAAAACCAGCCCCTGCAATTACCTTCCTATGGCGAGCAGCGACATGACCAGCACTGCTGTGGAGAAGCGGTCCATGCTCTTCTGCACCACGATGCCATCGATGGCCAGCCCCGTGTAGTAGGGCAGGAAGGTCTCTCCTGCCAGACAAGCATAAGGACAAGGGGTTTCAGCCCCACCACGTGGGATCAGCACAGGACATGTATTTCCAACTGCGATGGCCAGTGGACAACCTCATCCCCACCATGGAGATATCTGGCCGTCGCATGAGATACCTCAGGAGGTGCTGCCCTTAGGGGCACTCAGGGATCTTTAATTTCCCTGTGTATTTTATCCCCTACCGCAGCCTCCCTAGTCCCTTGCTCACCCAGAGCGGCCACGAGGAGGAAGAAGGAGGCAATGCCCAGGAGGAAGGCGTCTGGCTTGGTGTAGGACAGCAGTTTATGGATGGTGGGACTCGCCGCCTCCTCCCGCTTGTCCCTCTGGGCGCTGCCATCACAGCTCTCCTCCGCCTCGGTGCGGGACTCAGAGCCGGGCCCCAGCGCCTCGCGGGAGGAGGTGACACAGGCCAGCAGCTGCCACAGCCCAAAGGTGGCCGCCAGCGCCACGTAGGTCCAGGCAAAGAGCCCCCAGAACCAGGGGTCCCTGATGGTCCTCCGCACCTCCGAGTAGAGCAGCAGCTTCACCATCATGTAGATGCCCATGAGGAGGCAGACGATGGCGATGAAGGTCCGCGATGCCCTGAGGCGCCGGGGGCCGTAGGCCGTGTTGGTGGCCACCCCGATGGCAGCCCCCAGCAGCACACAGCTGCGGTACAGGCAGCCCCCCCAGATGTCCAGCATCGAGTTGAAGATGTTGAAGTGCCGCAGGTCCTGCAGGATGTCCCGGCCACCCCGGCCGTGGGTGTAGAGCAGTGTGGTGACCACCACATCGGTCCCGCTGAGTGCCAGCGTGCTGGCCACCGCCTTCCATGCGCGCATTCTCGCCACCAGGCTGGGGGTCACCGAGGCAGTAGGAGTGGCCCTAGCACGAGGAGGATGTGGTCATGTCGGCCTCTGCTGCAGGACAAGAAGGGGCCAGGGTTGTTATTTGCTCTGGGAAGGTGGTGGGAAAAGGAAAGCAGGATGGGGGGACAACCATGCCAGGTCCCCACCAGCCTGTCCTGACCCTGGACACCACTATCTGCTCCTTCCTCCACTCCCCTGCTGCACAAGCTCCAAAATATTTCATAAAATGAGAAGCACAAATGAAGACAAACTTCCCTCCCAGAAGCCTGTGCCCATCCTGAACCCCACAGCAGAAATCTGCACATCTTCATGGGAAACTTTGTCCCCACTTGCTGCGGTGGCTGCGGGGCCATGAGGTCCCCAGCAGCTGCGTGATGCTGGGACATCCGTGCAGCCCACGTGTCCTGCACTACAGAGCCGTGTAGGTGTTAAACTCAGACATTCATGACCTCAGAGTCCCTCTCACCTTTCCCAGGACAAATCTGAAACTGAATACCTGATGAAAACCATATGAAAGCTGAAGGGAGGGCAGCTCAGCTTTGAAACAGATCCCCCTCATCAAAAAAAAGAATAAATCATAGACACAGCAGCCTGTCACACCTTGCTGTCCCCAGCCATCTTGAATATTAATTCGGGGTAACCCACTAAACCCGTTGCACTGTCAGCATGCAATTCAGCAACACAACAAAAGAGGAAATCACATTCCCAGGAGGAAATTTAAAGGGGGATGGAAATCCACAGCTGCAGCCCATGGGAAGGGGCGGCTCTGGGCAGGACAGCAGCTGTCACCTGTGGGTCTGACTGATGACAGCGATGGTGGGGCTGGGTCTGAATTGACATGGAAAAGGGTGAAAAGCTCAATTTCCTTTAAACCAAGTGAGCTGCTCACCTGCTCCTGCGCTGTGCCCAGATGTGCCACGTGTCGGCACGAGGGAGGTGCCCGATCCTCAGATTTGTGCTGGCCAAGCAGCTCATGAGGGTGTGTGGTGCAGAAGGCACAGCACAAAGGTTGCTGGGCTCGGCCATGCTCCGGTCTGCGTGACCGCAGCCATCTCCACAGCCACCCGAAAGCAAAGCACAGGCAAAAGGGCATCGCTGGGCACTGGCCAAGCAGCACCCTTGGCCGAGAGGGGCTTGGTGGTTGGGCAGATGGGATAAAAAGCTAAAGAGTGGGGGAAAACGGGGCAGAAGCTGCAATATGGGGGTGAAGGAGGGTTTGTGGGTGGGTGGGGAAGGAGGGATGGAGGCAAAGCGGAGCAGCGGTGTCAGGGAGGAGCTGGACCCGCTTCCCAGGGTGCTCGCTGCTGCCATCCGCTGCAAAGCTGCGCGGATCGGGCCCGGGGGAGAAGGAGGAGGAGGAGAAAGCGGCCACCACAGCTCCCTGCCACCCGCAAAGGTGTCCCCAGCTCCACAGAAGGTCCCCAACCTCCTCCCTGCCTCCCCCCGGGACGAGACGCTCCTCCCGGGGGGTAACGCCCGGGGAGGGCCGTACCCGCCATAGCAAGGAGAAGGGGCAAACACACCGTTTCCCCCCTTTACCGACCAAGGGCAACTCGCTCCCGACCCGCCCGGACGGGCTCTTACCGGCGGCGGGGGCACCAACGGACACCGGCGCGGTGCGAGCGGGCGGCGGCGCGTCCCGGGAACAAGGTCGCCAAGGGGCGGGGCTTATGATGTGGCTCCGCCCATGACCACGCCCCCTCGCTGCGGCGCGGTCCTGGCTCCGCCCCCTCCCGCCCGTTAACGGGACAGGGCGGCAACGGGGGGCCCGGTGTTCCCCGGTACCGCCCTGGGCAAACCCTGCCCTGACCAGCCCCAGGGTTTCCCCCACTTTAGATAATACATATATATATTTCCCCCCCAAAAAAATCATTATTTAAAAATTTTTTATCTTTATCGGTTTTAATTTCTGCAACAGAGGGAGAAAAATACAACACACGACTTGGCTTCAAAAGCAACCAGGACAAGGGCTCAACATCCTTTTTTTTTTTTCTTTAAATTAATTCCTAAATAGGGGTCTGACGTGGTTCTAAATTAACCCCTAAACAGGGGTTCCACAGGGGTTTAAATTAACCCCTAACACAATGAGGGATGCAGTTTCAAGAAATCCAGCTTTTAAGTTATTTTTCCCCCTTGGAATTGCTGTGGCAGCTCCCCAGGGATGGCAGCGCTCAGGCTGCTCCCTGGGCGGCATCTGTGCATCCAGCACATATATAGGCAGAGGAACTAACGGGTGTCATTATCCTCATTTTCCTGCATTTTTGGACCACTGGGCTTAAAAACACACCTATAACCCTCACCAGTGCAGGAACAGCCCACAGGATTCCTAGAATTCGTTCAGTTTCTAGAGAGAATGGAATGGCAACATTAAAAAGGGAAAATTCATTTTTCTCTGCCTGGATAACCAAAATTTAAAATACCCACATTCCCATGTCCACCGGGAATGCCGTCAGACCTGGCCTGACGCCTCCCGGTTCAAGGGAACCGTGGGGAGGACAGGTTTAACTTGTAGGAAACAAACTGCGATCTAGCTAAAGCCAGGTCTAGTCTCTGGTTCTCATCTGCACCCAGATCACCCTCCGGGTGTTGACGCAATTGCTCCCAAAGGGGCAGTTTCCACACCGTAGTCCAAAACGTAAAGGAGGCTGGATGGTGCCACCTCCCTCGGTCGGAGTGATGGTCCAAGGGCAAAGCTGGACTGGGAAGAGACTGAACAGACACCTTTGTCTGAACCTTCTGTTTCCTTTCCCCCAGGTCCGGGCAGGCACATCTGCGCGCTGGTCTCCCAGGCAGCTGGGCCACAAACCTCAGGGACAGTCCGTGCTACTGTGCCCAGCCCCGCAGGACCCCCGAAAAAGCCCCAGAGACTAACTGGTTTCCTTCAGGCCAGACAAACTCTGCTCGGGCGGCAGGACCCTCTCGATCTGAAACGACACAAACTGCCCCTTCTTCAGCTTCTTCAGAGAGGTGGCAGCGCTGTCCCCAAACACGTTGTCTTCCACTTTGAAGGCAAGAGAGGGCAGGCCCTGGCTTTTCCTCTTCACGCTCTTCCGCGCCCGCTTGTAGGCTGCCGCCATGTTGGCGATCACCTGCGAAGCAGATTACTTGGGTTCGGCCTCGAGATGCTGATTAAAGATCAACTCGCAGCCATCTCACGTGAGCTGGCGCTGCAGTGTGCAAAACTTGGCTTGGCAAGGCCAGGCTGTGCCAGCAAGCGCCAGCTCAGCTCCTTGCACCCCGGGGCAGGGGAGGGACTAAGCAAGGTCTTTTCAGCCTTATTCTCACTAAGCCCAGACTAGGAGACTTTAAGAAACCGTGATTTCATGGCTGTGCTCAGAAGAGCTGTTACTTCTCCATCAGTAGAGGGCAGAAGTGGATTGAGGCTGGAGGAACACAGAGCCAAACTAAGCTTTTATCACCTCCTGTTAATTACAGCCCCAAACCTGGCCTGTCTGCGGGTGGGTGCCAGTGACCTGGACACCAGAAGTGCCCTCACAGACAGGGCAGGATGCTTTGGCATTACCCAGAGCTCTGGCTGCCCTGTGCCACACTTTGCATCTCCGCTGCACAAAGGGGAGCTGAGCTGCTGATCCCGAGCTGCCAAAGGGATCCACGGGGAACAGATCCCGCATGCCCAACTCCCAGGCCTCCTCCCTTCTGTCCCGTTTTACTGCTGCTGTTCCCTGGCAAGAAGAATCACAGTCCAGGTGGGATCAGAGAGGACCACATAACCCTGACTGAGTCTAAGAAACGACAGAGCAAACAAAGCACTTGAGCCTTGTCTATTATTTTTTGGCACAAGCACTTCGCAGGGGACACTGAGGTCATTTTTCAAGTCAGCAAAATAAGAAATGGAGAGACAAAATGAACTGGCCAAAGGTCAGCTAGCGTGGCAGAGACACTCAGGAACAGAACGCCGGCCTTGCTCCCCAAACCCAGCTGTGCCCACTGGGCCACTCGCCTCCATGGCAGCCCCAACCTTCTCAGTTTATCTCCTCCGATTTTGGGGCAGGGTTACTTCTAACAGTCTTAATTACACAGTGTGTCCCCAAAGGCTTTTTGTCCCTGCTTAAGGACAGACACCCTTGGCTGATTTGAGATGCAGATGACAAGGCAGGTGCTGGGCGCAGCTCTCATTAGCCGTGACAGTGTAAGCCAGAACCTCGTGTTTCATCACCCCGCTCTGAGCAGCAACACCACGAGCTTCACGTGGCATCAGTGTCAGCTCAGAGGGTACAGCTCTGCTCCTGCTGCCCTGGGCACATATTGAGGTGCCAGCAGCCACCTCTTCTCCCAGGCCAGGCCTGTGGAGTCTCAGGCAAGAGCTTAACCAGCTTCTGCCTCAGTCCTGCCCAGCGGGACACATGGCTCCCTGCCACACTCGAGCCTGTCAGCTGCCTGCTGAGCCCGGTGACAAGACAGAGCAGGCAAAGGACGCCTGTGAGGTGGCATTTCTGGACAACTGGGGCCAGGGGCTCTGAGTGCCTGAGCAGGAACACGCTGTGGCACGATCATCACAGCGGCAAATCCCTCCTGTCCCTCGCACAGCCTGGGGCAAGTGACCCTGCGGGGAGCTCAGCTGCAAAATGATTTCAAGGCACTCTAAGACTTACAATTTCTTTCACCGCGTTCTGCTGCTCCTGAACCGCGGCCGTGAACGGTGGGAGGCCGTCGGCCTTACCGCAGTTAGCTCTCTGCTCTTTGGAGTCCTTGACAAAACCCACCTGCAAGAAACAGATATCTGGGTGTCACCCTGCAACCGCGCCAGCAGCAAACCACCATCTCCTTTGTCAAGAAGTTACCTCAGACGACAGGCACACGTATCTGTTGAACATGAGGAAAAAGGGGGTGTACTTCGTGACGGAGTTGACCGAGGTGCGGAAATCGAAGAGCACAGGGTCGAGGTGGGCGTCCCATTCGCTGGGCTTCTCGTTCACCACGCTGCAGATGGAGGATTTGAGCACCTCGGCGCTGCGCTCATCCAGGCCCGCGCAGTCTGCAGGGTCCGCGGGCATGAGGATCTGCGAGATGTTCCAGCGCTCGCACAAATGCCGGCTAACCTGGAAAGGCAGGGGCTCATGGCCACGGCACCATCCCTGTGCTGCTCAGCAGAAAGAGCTCCCCAGAAAAGCTAGAGCCTGACAAAATGTTTTGCAATGACTGTTGCTGTGCTTGAGGCTTCACGCGGCACTGGGAAGCTGGGTTAACCCCAGGGTGGGTCAGGAATCTCAGGGACATCATCTCACAGGACCTTCCTTTCCGAGCAGGATGGCAGCAGCGTGGCTGGAGGACTCACACCACAGAGCCGCAACCTTAAATCCCTAACACGGTGAGACCACCGGCAATAATCTGCTGCTGGCAACAGGGCTGGGGCAGGGAGAAGACAGCATCAGCTCCTTGACAGCACACTGCGGCTCTGCCTTCGGGTCCCGCTGCCCAAAATTCCTGCTCAACATCACGTAGCTTTTCCCCAAATGATCCAGCACCAGACTTACCTCCTCACAGAAGTCCCACGTCTGACCGGCATAAATGTTCTTGGACGCTCCAAACCTGGAAAAAAGAGGACACGCAACTGGTTTTACTCCATCAGCTGCAAGGTAGAGCTAGGGAAGTTCAACCCACGTGAGAAACGGGACAGAAAATGGACAGATGCTTCCAGTGGAGCTGGTGCTCACCTCCCCAAGAGCAGAAAGCGGTCTGCTGGCTCCACCCATTCCAAAACGGCCAAGCCTGTTTGCTTTGGAGTAATAAGGCAGCAGAAAAAACAAGCAAAGTTTCTTGCCCTGAATGCAAACCTCTGCTGGCCACATGCACTTTCCACAAGGACAATGTCATGTGGTGACATGTACCAAGTGAGCACAAACCTTCTGGGCAGGGGGGTGGTTTAAAACTTCTGCAGACAATGGGGGCACCAGCTCTTTTGGCCTTGGAGCTACTTAGAGAACCGCTTCTGCCTCTTTCTCCCCTTCCCTGATAAGAAGAGAACAGGCTCTTCCCAAGAACCTTGTAAAGAGCAGCTGAGAGGCTGCATGGCCTCTCCTGCCAAAAGGGAGACTTCCTGCTCTTGTGGGAACCATCTCATGGACATTGCAACACATATCCCAGTGTGCCCCATCTCACCAGAGGTGCAATGTAACCAAAAGCAGAAGAGCCCACCTGTAAAAAATTGTAGCCAAGGCTTTAGCCACTGCTAAGGGATCTTTCTTCTGCAGAGGAGCCGCCTCAACCCACTTACTGAAGTAGTCGGTCACAAGGAGGACATGTGTATTGCTCTGGCTCGTCTCAGGAAAAGGTCCTGCGTCAACAAGCGTCACAAAAAAAATCAATGTGATGCCATAATATCACCCGAATGAGGCAAGTTAAAAACCCAGCCCAGCAAAACAATGACTGTGAAAACGAGCACGACTCTCTTCTGCAATGTCATTCGGCCAGTGCATTTCTGTGACCTCTGTCAGCAAAAATACACCCACCGCAGGCTCAGTTCTGGGAAGTAACGCATGCCCACGGCTCCCGTTGTGTGTGGAGAGGGAGCTGAGCCAGTCAGCGGGTCAGGCTGCGCCTCGGTCGGCTGCTGTGGCCTCCTGGCACCTCCTCGCCTCAGAGGAAGGTACTTCCACTCACACACAGCGGTCAGTCTGTCAGGTTTCCCGACAGCCGGTGTGGAAGCCTTGAAAAAACTGCCTATCAGCCGCAAACACTCACCGTGAATGTCTAATCCCAGCACCTCCCAGGGCGACCCCACTTTGGCAGGCCTTGCTTTCCGCGATACAGTCTTGTTATGCTCCGCGTTCTGGCACGTTTCACACATTTTGATCTGGAAAGGGAGAAGACTTATCAAAGGACTTTAAAATATGCTGCTGAATTCTGTCAGATTCAGACTGGACAGGTTATGAAGGGATGAGAGGGACATCACGTCTGAGCAGCTCCATTCTACCTGGTTAAAATAGTGGGGCGCACGAAAAGGACGACAAAACACGCCAGGCTGACACAGCTCTCCCTTCACAAAACTAACCCGACAGCTTTCTCTGGCACAATAACCAATTTTCGCAACGTGGCCTATAGCTAAGACATTTATCACCCTGTTCCTAGGCAAATATTTACTGTATTTTAAACTTCTGCTGGCAAGAAAAATCATCAGCCCTAGGATGCCGGAGGAGCACGGGCTGCTTGGACCGTGCAACGCAACCACGCTCCTGCAGAGCCCTGCTGCAGGGAACGTTTGGCAATAAAATAGGTTAAAAGCAGCTGCGGAGAGCCGGGGGAAACACTGAGCTCCTCCCGTTACTGGAGTTTAGGGAACTGTCAGCTCTGGCAGGAATCCAGCCTGCTCAAAGCTGAACCCAGCAACACTCTTCCGAAACAACCCCGCATCGGCCAGAACTGCCCTGCACAAGGACACCTACCTGCGCAGGGTTCCTGACGCTCAGGGGAAAGACATCCAATCTATCCAGCTGCCTCGGGATGTTCCAACAGTTTCACCTGCAGAGTTACTTAGTGCAACAGGCACTAGAAACAAGATCATCCCTGCATCAGGGCTCTTCCAGCTGCCCACTGGGCGCTGCTGCCTGAACGTCCTGGGAAATACCGGAGTCACTCACACCGTCAGTGCTCTCAACTTACCCAGTCCACAACATCCTTCACAATCCCCAGCCAGTAGTACCGGCTTTGAATCCGGTGCACGGTCTTCTTCTGGCCCAGGTGGTTCCCAATTTCGGTGAAATGGCTTTCCAGAAAGACCTGACGCTTCCGTTCGGGATCCACAATCACCTCCCGCTTTTCCTCCTTCTTGGGTCCCACATAGTAGAGGCAGCCGCCTGCGGATGTGAGAGGTTTATCTAAACCATGGTCCTTTCAGCTCATCAGTGCCAGTGAAAGGGTCATTTTCTACAGTGGGAAGAACAGGTGAGACACAGCCAAGGGGAACTGTGGCCTTGGGAGCTTCAGCAACACCTCTGGAGAAGCTGCTAAACTGCAATCACCCCCAAATAAACCCAGCGGCCTCTTTTCTGCACCCAGAGCTAAGCCAAACCCTCTGCCACAATAAAGCCACCTGGGTCTCCAGCAGCCAGCCCTGTCCTACCCAGCCCACTGTGCGCTGCTGCCACCCCAGGCTGCTGAGATCCCCGCTCTGCACCCCAAAAGTGCTGCCCATGCCCAGCGACAGCAGGACAGGAGCAGTGGGTACCAGTCACGGTGCATCCCGGGGCTGACCCTCTGCAAAGGGTGATAAATCACAGAATCATTTTGGTTGGAAAAGACCCTCAGGATCATCAACTGTTAACTCAACCCTGGCATTAACCCATGTCCCTGAGAACCTCATCTCTGGTCTGTTCAACTCTTCCAGGGATGGTGACTCCAGCACTGCCCTGGGCAGCCTGTTCCAATGCCCCACAGCCCTTTGGGGAAGAAATTGTTCCCAGATCCAACCTCAACCTCCCCTGGTGCAACTTGAGGCCGTTTCCTCTGCTCCTGGCGCTTGTTCCTGGGGAGCAGAGCCCGACCCCCCCTGGCTCCAAGCTCCTTTCAGGCAGTTCAGAGATCAGAAGGTCTCCCCTCAGCTCCTGTTCTCCAGCTGAACCCCCAGGTCCCTCAGCCGCTCCCATCACATTGTGCTCCAGCCCCTCACCAGCTCCGTTCCCTTCTCTCCACTCGCTCCAGCACCTCAAGGGATTTATCGTGGGGGTCTCCACTACAAACGCCACATACCCCCCCGTGCTGCGGGGAGGGCACCCCTGGGGGCGCGGCACCCTTTGCCTTCCCGCAGCGGGTCACGGTCATTGTCACTGTTACTGTCACCGTGTTCCCCCCGCCCGCTCCGCCCCGTCTCCCCCGCGGAGGCCACGGCCAAGGGCCCGGCGGGCGCTGCCGCTGGGTCCCCCCGCCCCGCCCGGGCTGTGCCGCTCGGGTCCCCACCGTCGACGACGAATTTCTGCGCGTAGCGCTTGAGGTTCTTCCTCTGGATGGCGCAGAAGCTGGGCGGGAAGCAGCCCTCGGCCAGCAGCCGGTAAACGTCCTCGAACTTGCTGCTGGGGCCGCACGCCTCGGCCGCCACCACCTCCTCCTTGGCCACCTGCAGCGCCGAGTCCATGGCCAGCACGGGCCGGGCGAGCCCCCGCGCTGGCCCCGCCGGGCGCGCCCCCGCTCCCGCGCACAGCGGCAGCGCGCCCGGGCGCGGGTACGGCGCTGGAGCGGAGGGACCGTCTGCAAATAACCCCGGGCGGCCGCTGCCGTCTCGAGCAGACCCGGCCCCGCTCCTCAGCAACACTAAGGAAAATTAAAGAACAAAAAAAAGTAGCATAGTAAAATACAACGGAGCGGCTGTCCCGGCCGTGGCGCCGCCACCGAAGTGACCAAAAAACCCCACAAAACTGGAAAAAACGGGCAAGTTTCACCTCCCCTCGTTTTTCTCCCAGTTCGGAATTTGCCGACGAGCCCTCCGTCACGCCGGCTCGGCGGAAGCGGCGCTCCCCGCGGTGCGGCGGAGCCATTTGGCGGCGGGACCCACGCCAGGTGCCTCCTGCCCCGGCTGCCGGCGGAAAACATGTCCGCGGGCCGCCCGTTCCTGGCCTGCGCCTGCTTCTTCTCCGACAACATCTTCGTGGGGCGCTACGGGCTGCACGTCCGGTACCGGGACGAGGCGCAGCTCCGCCGCGAGCACGGGCGGGTAACGGCGGGGCGGGGGCACCCCAGCCGGGCACGGCGGCGGCCGAGGCCGGGCGGCGGTGACGGGCCCGTGTGTTGCAGGCGCTGCGGGAGCGGGGCTGCAGGAGCGACCGCGAGTTCGAGACCGCGCTGCGGGAGGTGAGAGCGGGAGAGCCCGGCCGAGCGGCCCGCGGCCCCCCGCAGGGGTTCCCCTTCACCTGAGGGGTTTCCACACACACGGGGGGTGTGAAGGGAACCAGGGGCAACGGGGCTCGGCTCTCCAGAGAAGACCGATGAGAAAAATCCCCACCGGGCTCCTGGACGCTGCCAGTGCTGGGTTAGCACTGGCTGCACCCTGCAAGTAAATGCTGTAATTCAACAGGTTATGGAAAAACGTCCCCCAGTGCCCTCCCTGGGTTCAGCCAGCTGCTCCCAGCACCCTTCTGGTTTGTCTTTCCTTGGCCCTTCTTTTGGCGATTACTTTTAAAAAGTGCCTTGAGACAGGGTCACCCAGGGATCCTACAGAGCTCCAGGGAGAGATCAATGTCATTTCTTTCCAGGGACAGAGATCTGTCACAGAGCCTGCTCCAGTTTTACCTGACACCAACATGGACAGACAGGTTCTTTTAGAGATCTTTATCAGGATAATGCTGGTGCTAAATCATAGCTACAATTAATATCCTATTAAGAAAACAAAGCTTTATGATTAGTGTAGCCCAGGAGTCTTTTATTTGAATGACACAACTTCTACAAGCAAAAATCAAAGTTGCACAATAAGCAGCACAATACAGAATTTGTAATACAACTTAACTCAGGATTTCTAGATCTTAACTTATAATTTTGAATCCCCTAGATCCTAGTTTAATCTAACTTACAATTTCTAATCACCTGGACCCTCTGCAGATCAGGTCAGCTCTTAATACATGTTTTGTTGTTCCTACATAACCATCATGATCTAGACTCAAAAATAATCACATAAAAGACAATGAGATACTCAGTTCCACTCACCAGGGTCAGGAGCAGGGGGTACTGGTCACGCCCTCCCTCCTTTATTTTTTAAGGAATGTTATAAACTGATCTCAGGGGGTTATTAAATAGGAAGAGCTGCCTGAATCAGCTGCTACTACAGCTGCTTCCTCTGAAGTGACAGATTAGCCTGTCCCCACAACACTTAGCAGTAATCCCTTCATGACAAGTCTTGTCTCCCTCCCAGCAAATGTCTTTATTTTGGACAATGGTTTATTGTCAGAACATAAGCCGGACTCTTAAAGCGTAGGCCAGCGATTCATGAGGCATCAGAATGCCTGAAAGGGCTAAAATCTCACAGCTCCACTTGACACATCCACAGAAAGACTCCAGTTATTTTTTTAAGCCATCCATAAAGAGAAAGCTTCTCAAATCCCTCTTAGGCATTTGGCTTTTCAGATATTTATTGGACTTGTCTTGACTACAGCAAAGAGGAGCTCTACACTCTGTCTCCCAGAGGTTTAAAACGATAAGCAAATTCCTGGAACTGTTTTAGTTATTCCTTTTGATTTTCTAATGATATGCTCTATTCTTTTACTTATAGATTGAGGCAGAAGTGCAGAGAAGAAAACAGTTAATTCATCAGTCAGTGGAACGCAAAGCCATCATCTCAAAGTGCTACAAACGAAAACACCCCGAAGTGTATGTTCTGCAGGTAGGCAGGATGTTTGGGATCTATTTTGCAACCAATGAGTTTCCTCATGGTTTATTTTAGCAGTAGGAAGCTCTCTGCTCGGGATTGCTCAATGCGCTAGAGCTGGACCAAATTAAAACCGAAGCATAGCATACTAAAACTGGATTTAAAACTTTCCCAGTGTAACATTCTCCAGGCAAGATTCCATCTGAGGTACAGCCAGATAAGGGTCATTCCGTATCGAAGCTGCACCCGCCCCAGTACTGTACTCACAATACCATTAGTCATTTAGAGCTAACACATCGTTGCAGCAAACAGGTCTAACGAACAGCCACAGAAATCAGCCTTTATGGGCTTAGCACCCAGACTAGTGTGACTACCAGCCCTGCTCCCTAGACTCTGCATGTTTTCCTGTGGCTGCCTGGAAATCCGCTTCCCTCCTGGGCTGTAAGACTGCACAAGATAATTGTGTTTGTGTCCTTTTATCGTCTTTCCCTTGATGCCAGGATTCATTCCTGGCCCCAGATTTCCTAGAAATTGTGAGATACTGCACATCACCAGATGCTGATCTCCACGGCCTCCTGCGCTACATCGAGTCCTTCTCAGGTAAAGAAAACAACTCATCAGCCACAAAGATTTCCACATGTGACACTGCAGCTCCAGCGACGACAGCTCATTTCAAGCCCTGATTTAATCACTCAGATTTGACACACCACTGAGATAGACAGGATGTTATTTTCTGCTTGACGAGGGTCTCTGGAGAGGCAGGACTGTGCAGCAGTTGTGCTCTGGGTGAGATCCTGATTTCTGCTTTTCCAGTCGCAGGCTGCCTGTGTGTCACCAGAGGCTCTGGCTGCAGCAGGGCTGGGGTTTTGGTACCACAACCTCTTGGGGAGCCGGCTGAAAGAACACTGTTAGTCCAGGGAGCTTGGTTTTCCCTCCCCAAGTGCTTTAACATTTCAGACAATCCCTGTTGGTTAGTCTGAGCTGAAATAGTTTCAGTCTAGATGTCAGTCTCTTAAAAAGAGATCTGGGTTTTCAGCTTCCCTGGGGGCATCTGGGAAGCTCTCTCCCTACCAGGAATGCTGAAAAAAATGTAGAGGCAAAGCTGCAAAGTTTCCTCCTTTTCTCAAGGCAAAAAAGACGCAAATGTTGTGTACATGCTGGGCTCCTGGAGATGTCCAAGGCACCATTTCCAGACGCACAGCTCTTCCATGCTGGCTTTATCTCAGCTTCTCTCGATACTGAGCTCCCCTTGCACAGACCTTTAGGGGTCTACCCTGAGAGGTGGCTCAGAAGGGCTGGTCCTCCCAGGACAGGGCTGGATGAGAGAATCCCCCATCACCCCCTAAATGACCCTGACTCTCCTCCCACCAGGCAGCTGTTGACTCCCCACTCTCCCTCTAGACTCTCAAAACATTTCCTTAGCACACCCAGCTGGCATTTAGATCAGTACCAGCTTTCCTGACTGGATGGGGAAGCCTGGGAACAAGGGTCCAACGTGAAGATCAACAAATACATCCCAGAGCTGATCCTGGGGAGCAGTTCCCATGCCTGAGCACAAAATGAAGTGCGTGGGTCCCGCGTTCCCACGGACACGGCACAGCCCGACAGCCGAGGACACTCTCACCTCTTATTTTCCCCAACAAACAGCATCTCCCTTCTCTTCACAGACAAGAGGATCTATCGACTCCCGGTGTTCACAGAGGAGTTCTGCCAAGCCTTGGTGGATGAGCTCGAGAACTTTGAGCAGTCGGACATGCCTAAAGGCCGGCCCAACACCATGAATAACTATGGGGTAGGACTCACTACCTCTCGTGCTTCTTTGGGGAAGCATTCACAAGCAGATTCCATTTACCTCCTCACTTCACACTCCTTTCCCTTTCAAAATGCCTGTAATTTGAGCACAGCGCAGTTTGATTACAGCCCCTGTGAGCTGAAAGGGTTGAGAGAATGTGTGTTACACAGAGAAAAGAACAGGGGAATGCAAGCGGATGGGAGTTGGTATCTCAGAGCAAAGAGTACCTTGTATTTAAGCAACACACATTTAAATTAAGGAGTCCACTTTTAAAGAACACTCAACTTTTGATCTTACTCTGTTCCTCCTCACTTTCCACCTTGATCCTCCTTCCTTTGCCTGTAGCTGGAGCCTTTGCTCCAGCAGTAGGGTTGGAAGGGAATACAACAACCCTGCAGCAGCTCTGATGAAGCAGCAGATGTGGTCGGGCAGCTGTTCCCATCTCCTCTCTTTGAGACAGGTTTTGCTGAATGAGCTTGGGATGGACGAAACTTTCATCACACCCCTGCGTGAAAAATACCTGCGGCCCATAACGGCGCTGCTTTATCCCGACCTGGGGGGCTCCTGTCTGGACAGCCACAAAGCGTTTGTTGTCAAGTACTCGCTACACGAAGATCTGGATCTGAGCTCTCACTATGACAATGCAGAAGTCACCTTAAACGTTTCACTGGGAAAAGACTTCACAGAAGGAAACTTGTACTTTGGGGATTTCAACCAGGTACTGAGCAGGTTTCTAATTTGGATCCCAATTCTCTTCCTCACTGCCCACTCACCCCAAAGTTTCAGGGCATTAACTGTGTCTGAAAAACAATTATTCACCTCTGATGGTCAAACTTTCTCTGTCTCTTCCCCCTTTATTTGAATGTCTTGGTTATACAGGAGCCTTTTCTACTTGTTGAGGAAGTTCCTCTCTCTAGGTTTCCCACAGCAGAGACTCAGGCACAAATTCCAGAAATTCTTCTAAAAGTATATAATTTGTGAGGCACAGCACAGAGCAGCTTGAGCCGGTGCCTCCTGAAGGAGACCCTCAGCAGAAAAACACCTTGGACAATTGCACCCCCACAGTCCCAGCCCCCACCCCCCATGTGTCACATTGGGCCAACTGCAAATTAAAATCTGGAGTCTCCCTGTTCTTCAGTTGATCCCCTAATTTTCATTAGAGGGGTTGTCAGTTAAAGCTCTGACCTTCAGTTGTTATTTTGCGTCTGCAGCTGGAGAAAACAAGCTCTGTCAGACCCATTCTGTTCCTTCACTTCTCTCCAGAGACGCAGCTCCCTTATCTTCCCGTTTGAAAACTCTGGCCTTTTTTACTTAAAGCAGAAAGTTTAAAGGTTCACAACTTGCAGAAGTTATGCTGAGCAAACTCCATATAAGCAGTTTCTAACCAAGCTCTGTAAGAAGCAGGACACCCAATACTTCAATAAGCTCTGGCAGTCTATTCCCCAACACTGCTACAAGCACATTACCAATAATCAAGCTAATTGCAGCCAATTCAAAGAGAGGACAGAGACAGCTATTGCACTAGAAGCTGGAGTGACACAAAGCAGTCTTTCCCCAGCTGCAATAAAGAACAGGGAGGTGCTGAGAGAGAAGTAATCTATTTCAGATGAGACTTAAACCTAAATCTCCAGCCCCTGCTTCCTGGCAAGGAGGGTAAACCACCCTTACACTGATAAACCAGAGGCTTTTGAATGAAACTGCCTTTAAATTCCCTCTGGACCTGGAACTGAGAGTGTTTTACTTGGAAACAGTTGTACAAAACCACTGCTGAAGCAGCTGCATTTCAGAGGTGCAGTGAGTCCTCCACGTCATTCTCTGGGTGCTGTGGGTGAAGAGGTGACAAGTCTCACCTGCCTGAGCATTGTTCTGCTGGGGATTTTCTGGGCTAACGCTGTATCCACCTCCCTTTGTTCCAGGATCCTGCACCCGTGCCAAAGTACACAGAGATCGAACACGTGGGAGCCCACGGGCTGCTACACCGAGGAGGGCAGATCCACGGGGCGCTGCCCATCGCCTCCGGGGAACGCTGGAACCTCATCGTTTGGATGAGATCATCCACCATCCGCAACCAGCTCTGCCCCATGTGCAACAAGAAGCCTGAGCTGGTGGAAGCAGAAGGGTTTGGGGACGGGTTCACAGGAACCCTTGAGGACGATGTGCCCGAGACTGTGGACCTCTGTTCCTTGTGGTAGCAAATAGCAGAGCCTGATTTCTCCAGACCAAGCTGCCTCAAGTTCCTTTCCGGCCTCCCTGTCTGCACTAACAGGCTCTTTGACTCACACAAGAAGTAGCATCACTTCAAAAGTGATGTAAACCCCATCCAACCAGGGGAGGCAGTTGCTTAGAGAGCTGGTACCCAGGCTCACCAGGTCACACAAAGACTCTGTAAATATTTTAATGTTTATGGGGAAAACACCCAAAGCTGCTCAGCCCTTTAAAGAGCTCAGTGCCAACAGCAGGATTACAGTCCCACTGTAAACAGAAAAGAACAATAAAACCCCACACTTACCTCTGCTGTCCACAGAGACTCAACCCAGGGAAGTGCTTTTTGTTGCTGGGTCAGTGAAGGATCTGCTTAAAACTGAGACACAGGTGATTGACAACAGGTTGCTGTGAGTGGTGTGGAATTATCATCACCTGAGGTTTACAGAAACAGGCTTTAGAGACAAAGCTCTGGGAGCCACCTGCACACATGGCAAAACTCCCAGAGGAAGGCAAGAGTGCACATTCACTCCCTTCCTTCCGTTATGTGAGCAGGTAGAAATATAAACCAACCGTCTCCAGCTGGGTGCAACGGGCAGGCCAGGGACTTCTTCATCTGGCACCAGGATCCGCAGCAGCCGGTGCGTGAGGAGGGTCGAGCGCTTTCCCCGTCTCACCGAGGGCTGAAATCACAGCCTCTCCCATCCACAAAATGAATTAAAGAAACCAAATATCTTTTAATTTGGTCGCTCCATTTGGCTCTGTGGAATGTTAATTGTATCTATTTGACATACCCATATAACACCGCATTTATAAAGGGCTTTTTCATTCGTTCATTCAATGTCAGTAATTGCAGCATGTAGGCTTTGAAAAGTTGAAGGTGTTGGGCTTTGCCCCCAAGGAACAAGCGCCAGGAGCAGAGGAAACGGCCTCAAGTTGCACCAGGGGAGGCTGAGGTTGGATCTGGGAACAATTTCTTCCCCAAAGAGCTGTGGGGCATTGAACAGGCTGCCCAGGGCAGTGCTGGAGTCACCATCCCTGGAGGGCTGGACAGACGGACATGAGGTTCTCAGGGATGTGGGGCAGTGCCGGGGGTGGGTTATGGTTGGACTCCATGATCTAGAGGGTCTTTTCCAACCACAGCGATTCTGTGATTCTATGATCTGCCTCTGAAATAGGCCCCCAAAAATGAATTTTAAGGCCGATCCCGGCGCGGGCGGCGCCCGGAACCCAAGAGCGCGGCTCAGCTGCGGCCGGAAGCGGGGGGGGGAGAGCCCGGTGCGGACCCGGCGGGGCCCGGAGCGGGTTCGGTGCGGTGAGTCCGAGTCCCGGTCCCGCCGGCACCGCGGGGCCGGAGCGGCCGCGGACACCGGGGGGGACACGCGCGCTGCGTGGACACGCGGGGGGGCGCTTAAAGAGCCGGACACGGGGCCGCGCTCTTAAAGGGGCCGCGCCTTGCGCAGGGCTCTTAAAGGGCCGGTGCACCTCGCGCAGGTTCTTAAAGGGTCCGCAGGCCTTGTGCTAAGCTTTTAAAGGGCCAGCACACCTATTGCTGAGTTCTTAAAGTGCCAGCACACCTTGTGGTAAGCAGTTAAAGGGCCAGCACACATTGTGCCAAGCTCTTAAAGGGCCAGCACGGTGCAGGCTCCCTGTGCCGGGGAGGAGGGCAGGGGTTTTGTCAGGGGCAGAGTGGCCACTGGGGCTCCTGGGGCCGACCAAGGGGACATCGTGCCAAGGGGACATCCCGCCAAGGTGCTGCCGTGATGGATTTGGGGCTCGTCCCCTTCCTGCAGCATCTCCCGTCCCCACCCGCTCCGCAGCCGCTGTTGTACAAAAGCGGGTCCTGCCGCCACGGCCCCGGTGGAGCAGACCCAAGAGCCCAATGTCACCGCTGGGCAGGTGTCAACAAACGACTCTCATCCTCAGAAACTTTCCTGCCTGCCCTAATGGCTTTGATTTTTTATTTTCCGATTGAAATTTCCATTTGGAAATCAACCAGGGTCTGATCACGTGGGAGCGAGTCGATGCTTGGGAACGTCGAGGTGTTGAACACGCAGTTAATTAAATGCATTGGTGGGAAGGCGGCTGGAGAAAGCGTTTCCCCGATGCTGCTCTGCCAATGGTGCCGGTTTGTTTTTTAAATTAATGAGAGCATATATCACATCTCTGGCCCGTGGCCGCGGGCAGCCGGTCCCGCTGGTGGACGGGGATGCCAGCTCGATGCATGATCTGTTTTCTAAAAGCAAATGGGAGTGTTAAAAATTCATTCCTCCCCTTGGCTCTTGGCATTTTAAATAACGGGGTGATTGACTCTGTGTTCAGCCTGGGGAGGACGTTTCATTCTGCCGCCGCAGCATCGGTTGCACCGTGTGGGCGTCCGTCGGCAGGGGCCGCGTGTCACCGGCTCCTGGCGCTCCCAGCCCCGCGGGGGGTGTCCCCAGGGCCATGGGGACGCGCTGCCCGCAAACCCCAGCGGGGATCAGCCCGATTCTCCATCGTCACAACCAGGGACAAACACGAGAAGCGTGGGGAAAACCTGGCAGAGGTTTCACACCCAAGCTGCGTGGGGATGGTTGTCTGGAGGCGGGTGAGAGGGGGACAGCGCTGTCCCTGCTGAGGGCTCCGTGTTGTGCGCTGGCAACGTTCAGTTTCTCCGCAGCTGCGTGACGGGTGACACCAACCTGCCCCCGCGCGTCGGGAGCTCAGCGAGAGCAGCGTGAGCGTCGTCTTCCGAGGGGGCTCAGGAGCGGGAGTTCCAGGGCTGGTTGGCTCAGGGTGGGTTTAAGGTTTTGGGGTCCTGAGCGAGGGGGGGTCTCATCGGTGGCGCTGGTGTAACCTGTTCCTCCAGGGGCTGACCCGCCATGGCCCACAGCCGCTCTCGGAAGCGATCGCGAAGCAGAAGCAGAAGTGATTCTCGGAGCAGACAGGAGAGGAAGGAGAAGAAGAGGAGGAAAGGCAGCAAGGACTCGCGCCGGGGCAGCAGCTCTCCTCCCAGGAAGCGGATATCGGGGTGCCACAGGCGCAAGTCATCAGGTAGGGAAGGGAGGGGAAAGACCTGCGACGCTGTGCTGTCAGCACGTGTTCCTGGGGCAGGTGCACAGAGGGGGCCCAGGTGGGAGAAGAAGGTCTCTGCTTTTTGTTGAATTGGTGTCTGTTCCCTTGCTGTGAACTTTGTGCCATTTTAGTCTTGTTCTGACAAGCGGGAAGCCCTGCGGAGTCCCCCCATGCTGGTCGGGCAGTGCGGTGCCGCACGCGGTGACGTGTTAAAAGTCTCGCCACAGAGGGGTCTTTGCTCCGGCTTCGGGGGCTTCGCTGTTTGTGCAAGAACGAGCCCAGGCTGTGATGGGGGTGACCAGCGTCCCTGCTGCCGCGGGACCGGAGCCGCTCCGCTCAACCTCTTCTTATGTATTGCAGAAAAGAAGAAGGAAGTAAAGGACAAAAAGAAGAGGAAGGCAAGCACCTCTTCCTCTGAGACAACATCTTCATCCACCAGCTCCTCGTCGTCTTCCTCCTCCTCCAGCTCCTCTTCTGATGACTCCAGTGATAGCGATTCCAAAATGAAGAAGAGTCAACATGGCAAAAAAAAGCGACCGAAACAGAAAGACAGAAAGAAGAAGAAAAAGAAGAAGAGAATAAAGAAGAAAACAAAGAAGAAGTCAAAGGAAGAGTCTAAGGAGGAGAAAACCAAGGGAGAAGCGGTGCTGGGCCCCTCGCTGGAGCAGTGGCAGAAGGAGACCCTGGTGGACTCTGGACCAGGTAATAATGGGTTTTCCCTCCCACCACAGCCAGGGCTCACGTGTTGGGCTGGGGACAGACACCCACGTGTCCTTTTTGGGACCCGTACGAGGGGCCTGAGGGGACTGGGATGCGGGCAGGAGCAGATCCTGGCACACATCCCTGCTACGCACCACAACAAGGAAACATAAGGAGCCACGTTCAGAGATTCAGTTGTGTTTAGATGGCATTTATAGATGTGAGCGGGGAACAAAGATGCCAAACGGAAGGTCACGGTCAGCGGTGACAAACTGGCAAAGCTGGTACCGGCTTTGGGATATGAAGTGTCCCTTCCTTTGCGTGTTCATCGCTGAACCCCGAGTCCCGCTGGGAAGCCGGTGCGACGCGTGTCCGCGCACGGCAGGCGCGGGGCTGCGCCCCTCGAGCCCCGATCTGACGGGCTGTGCATTCCAGTTTTGACAGACGAACAAAAGTCCCGAATTCAGGCTATGAAGCCAATGACGAAGGAAGAATGGGACGCGAGGCAGAGTGTGATAAGGAGAGTTGTGGATCCTGAAACCGGGAGAACAAGGTACGATCCCTGGGGAAAAGGGAGGCGGGTTGTGAGGTTGTCCATCCTGGGCGGGGAAGGGAGTCCTGGAGGATGTTCCACGGCGTTGTGCTACCACACGTGGACCCAGGTCCCCTTCAGCAGCAAAGACCTGAGCCGATCCCTCCCAGCTCCCCTCCTGTCAGACCTGGTGTCACTTACCCAGAAAGCGACACATTTGACAGCAAATTACCGAATTGCGCTGGGGCTCCATGCAAGGGGCACTGGGCTGCATCTCAGGCAGGAGGTTTGTTCCTTGCGCTACAGAGGGTTCAACTTGTTCCTATTAAATGGGACTCTGCACACAGCAGGAACCAGAGGGGTGATTGTCACCTCCCTGCCCCCCGCGTCACACGCGTTCAGCCCCGCAGCTCACGTACTCAGCGGGGCAAATTGCACCTGCACGCAAGTGGGGAGGGAGTATGTGCCCCTTGGGGTTACAAAGAACAATCAAACTGGAGTTTGTTTAGCTGCCAAATAAAAACGACCCAGTTTTTAATAAGCTGCATCTTCTCAGCAAGCAGCAAACATCATGCTGAAGAGAATTGGGTATGACAAGTCCAGTCTTAAAATAGAAGGCAGCCTGCAGGGCTCGGGGAGGTGTGGAACAAAGGTCGGTTCCCCGTAAGGCACGTAATGAAGCCAATTAAGTTTCTGCTCGTGTTTGGTGCTGCCTCCAACACTGCCTGGAATTTGCTCAGCAAGATGCTCCCTGCTCCGCTGCCTGTCAGGCCCAAACCGGCTCCTGTTTCTGACCGACTCTGCAGTTCCCCGGGGCAGCCAGGACCAGAGCTGAGCTCTGTGTGAGGAAGGGAAGGGGTTTTGCAGGAGTTGGGGCCGTTGCTGCTGACAGCGAAGCCTCTGCAGATGGTGGGGTGGCAGGACGTGTTTATGTTGTGTTTTCTCCTGCTGTGCAAGCGTGACTGGCTCAGGATGCCAGTTTCTCAGGGGATTCTACCTGTCCTTGCTGCAGCGTGGTGACATTAATCCCACAAGGGCACTGGAGAAGTATGATGTGATATATAAGCTTAATACAGCTAAAGAAAGTCACACAATGCAGCTTCAGGAGTTGGTCATCACTGGTCTTCCCTAGAGGGACATCAGTCCTGGGCACTTACAGCTAAGGGGGCTGGTGGCCACGAGCTGGGGCACAGGAGCAGCGCTTGGGTGGGGTTGTCACCTCATTGGCTGCAGGAACTTGCTGGTAGCCCTCAGGGCTCGTAACCTTGCATTTGTCTTCCAGGCTCATTAAGGGAGATGGAGAAGTACTAGAAGAGATCGTCAGCAAGGAGAGACACAAGGAGATTAACAAGGTAGCGGGGACTTGCCGCCGTGGTGGGTGGGTGCACCCAGAGGTGGTGTCTTTCCTCCCCGGGGACTCCACTGACTCTACCAGGAGCCCTGGCAGCTCCATGGGGACCCACGGGTGGGTGCTCTGGGTCCTTCATCCTCGGGCCAGCAGTTTTGTGAGCGCCGTGTCCCTCCCTTTGCAGCAAGCCACCCGTGGGGACGGGCTGGCCTTCCAGGCGAGGACGGGGATGCTGCAGTGAGCGTGGAGCCCGTCCTGCTGCCGCCAGCCCAGCCGGAGCCCCTGTCCCTGCCCCAGCAGACAGCACCGTGTCCGGACGCCTCCCTGGGGCAGTAAGTTCATCTCCTAGTAAACAGCTTCTCCCCTCCCCTTCCTCACAGGGGCCAGCGCGGCTACAACTCACGTGGACCCGCTTGCCCCAGTGCCCCTTTTTTGAGGCCGGAGGAGCTGAGTAGCACCCAGGGACGGGCTCCCTGGCACTGCGCACCCCGAGGTGCTGCTGCCCCCAGCTCTGGGCTTTGGTGGGCAGGAGCCAGCACCGCAGCCAGGACAGGGGATGCGCTGGGGCTGCAGAACACGCAGCTGGCAGCTACTCCTTCCCTTCAGGGGCTGCGCTTGGCCCCTTCCTTGAGGGATCCGTGTGCCCCGTGTTTACCTAGTGCTGCAGGTCCCCTCTGCACCCACACGTGTCACCCCCTGCTCTGCCCTGGGGTTTTACTCGGCTTTTCTGCAGCTTGGCCTTGCCGGGTGGTGCTGGGGGAGCACAGACCTGGCGCCCTGCCCCGGGGCTTCGCCTCGCTGGCTGGCCCTGCAGCTCCAGCCCATCCCCGCAGCGTCAGGGCTCTGGGCTTCTCGGGACCTGTGCGCGTTGTGAAGCAAACAGCCTTTCCCCCTGCAAAGTCCACAAAGCTACAAACTCTGGAAAAGAAAAAAGGACAAATGGGGTTAACAGACACATGGGTCCTGCAAGACTGATCCGGGGAGGGTTTCCAGTTCTGTTTGTCGCTGTAACCCCATTAAAGTGGCGCCTGCTCACATCTTGGGTTTTGCGACTTGTCTGTTTCTAGAGTCTCCCCCCAAAAAAAGAGAAAAAAAGGCAGACAGAGAAGAGCCTTCCCATTTCTTTAATCTGTGTAACTCACAACGATACTGTACACAAAGCACACCCAGGCATTGGAACGATGCACGAACAGCAAGGAGAAGGAAGTCGTACAGAAGGTTTGTCACACACAAGCGCGTCATCGGCACGGTACTGCACACACAGCCCTCCGGGGCTTCCCCGCGCACCACTGTTACCCCTAAAAGCCATTTTTTATAAATAAAATATAACTAACATCGTTGGAATATAAAATTGACAGTCGAGGGTATCAACAGGCGGAGGGGACAGGGAGGGACCGTAAGGCTTCTAGAACTAATAGGAAATGCAGCAGACGGTGGCGATACCTGAAGAAGGGGCTGCTACAGCGAGCGCGGCGGCTGCTGGCGGAGCGGGGCTCGGACAGTCACCCTTTGGCTCGTTACTGCTCTCGGCTCGCGGATCGGACACTGTAAACGCTTTTTGGTATTAGAATTTCGCCTCAGCTGACTGAGTGATCCGGCAAACCCAGGAAAACAACTGGGAGGGAACGCGCGGGCGCCTCGTTGTGTATTTGTTAAAAGACTTTAAAGGGACAGCGTCAGGTAGAAAGTCTGGCCCAACAGCGTGGTAATACAAAAAGCTGCTTTTTATAAAAAAATCTGAGCTCCACGATGGAGTTTGATTCCCATGGAAACACTTAATGAAAAAAAGAAAGGCCGAGGCAGCCTGTGCAGGCGAGAGGGTGCAAGAAAAACTCCGTATTCTTTTGTTTCGAAGCAAAGAAATGATTTGTAACAAAGATAAATTAGGTGTCTAACCTGACAGTGCCCCTTTAGTAAGGATGGGATATACATTCATCTTTCCCTCAGTGCATCCAAACGGATCCTCTTCCACTCGCATGGAAAGGCATCGGGTCACGTGCATCGCTCTCCAAAACAGCTCGGAACAAACAGGTTATAAACACAGAGATAAACTATTGCTATTGTTCTGTGAGTGAGTAGCACGTTGATCTTTGCTTCAGATAGACGAGTGCCAGATGGGGGCGGCTGAGGATAGATTGATGTAGACTATGATGGACTGAATCGGTGGAGAGGAAAAAAACCCAACAACTTATTGGCGTATTTCGTGGTAACTACACCCACCTCATCTGGAATTATTGCAGCAATAAAGGTCCTGCTCTACAATTGTTTCTCTGTGTTGGATCCATACAATGGCAACAGATGGGGGGGCCAGGAATGGCCCCGAGCGGGATCGGAGAAGCTCAACAAGGGATGAGGACAGAGGTGTGTGATTGTCAGCCTGACGGGTTAGTAGGTGGTTAAAACATGGAGTGATGGAGAGGTGAGTATAATATTGCACTTCTGCATTCATCGACAGTTACATTAAACTTGGTCCATAAAATAATTGCTTTGTACATAATGCCTGAAACAAAAAGCTACATTTTTAAATATTAATAAACCCTGAAGGTTCCAGTCCCTCCAGACATTTTTTTTTTCCTCTACATAAATAAATAACTTTCAGTTTTATATATCCACTTTTGAACATTTACATTCTCCTCTGTTTTACACTATCTACACATAAGAAAATGTGAACATCTCATCAGCATTGGAAAATGTACAGATCATGCCTTGGTTGTGGACTTGGAGGAAAGGTGAATTTTGCAAAGGCCATATCCAAATTTGCAGAAATTATTTAGTGATGTGGTTTGTTGACTTCGCAGGATGGATTGTGGCTTGGCTTCCTACTCGGATGGCATCTGTTTGAGAGAACATTCGACTAGCGGAAAGCTGGGACAATTCACATTGGTGTTTTAAACCCAGTTAGCTCTGGATGTACATTCAGAGAGAGCTGAGCCGAGTTGGCAGAAAGGGAAGTCAGTTTTCGGTAGCAAAAGTCATCGGATACATTCTGTAATCGAACGATTATCAAAGAGAAGTGGCTAAACGTCGCAGTCGGGCTGCAAGCCGCGGTGGGTGCCGCGGGCAGGCGGGTTCGAGCGTTTCCCAGCTCGGACGCCATCCAGAGCTCAGCACTGAGCCTGCGCCCCCGCCCTCGCCGACACACGAGATCGACCTTAACGTCTGCTGAATCCGATTTGCCCACCGTGGCCCAGAGGCAGCGAGCGGAGCAGCATTCACAGTGCTGTGTGTCTCAGTGCGGCCGCCCTGCGCTTCATATTGAAACAGTTAAGAAAACGAAGCAGCCAGTCTAAAAAATTCTTTGTTATAAAGAAGATCCTCAGAAGTAGAAAGTGATATAAAGACAGGGAAGTGCGTGAGGGGAAAGCGGGGTTACACGGGCTCGGGGAGCTCGGGAGGACTAGAAAATCTCCACGTGGAGAGGCCAACGGGAGCCGGTAACCGCGCAGCCCGAGCCCTGTGAGGTGCGTGCGAGGGGGAACGGGGCCCTTCGCTGGGGCCGGGTGGCCGAGGGATGGGACGAAGGGGCTGTTTTTGGCAAGCCCTGGCTCTAGGCACTGTTCTCCCCCCTGCCCGCACAAACCATCAGCTCGGGCACGTCCACTGAGAAACACACCAGGAAAATTAAGATATGGCCTTTTCTTAAGCTTGCCTGACATGGTTGGCACACTTCCTTACAGTCTCCTTACCGCTGGAAAAACTTATGCACAGATTTTTATTTTTAATATATACATATATATACGTGTGTGTGCATATGTATATGCATATATGTATATATATACACACACACCCTGGCTTAGCAATAGTTCATTGTCATGCACTACAAACAGTTAGGTGTAGCTACATGAGATGGTAACAGGTTTCCATTCTAAAAATCATCAGTGCAAAAAACAATGAGGTTTTACAGTTCAGTAACTACAGGTATAAGAAGCGAGTCTAGTTCCCATGAAAGCTGCTACTGAACTTGAAGAGAACCTGGGAAGAAGAAGAAGAAAACGTCTCAGAGGTGGGTGTTGAGAGAGTCAGACCCTGCATTTGGATGAGAAGAACGGCAATGCAATCTAGCTGCTGAGTGCCTTCCAAATATACGGTGGTTACTTTTGGAAATAATATATAACAAGAATATTTGGAGACTTTAACAGCAAATCGAGTGTCTGAGGTTTTTAACAGCTCAAACAAAATAGCTTGTATTCCTCTTTTAATAGGTCAACGCATTAAATTCCACTGGCTTCTAAAAGGTCTCTTTAAAAAATAACAGTAATAACAGTAACGACCCCACTTTCTTGGGCACGAATCTGCCGACATTCTGCCTCTCCCAACAGCATCGACACATCTTTATGTGTTGCCACTGCACGTACTCCTTGAGAAAGTGGCTGAAGGTGAAGTTCTTTGTACAGGTAAAGCTCTCGGTTGCTCTGGCTGGTGCAGCCCGTGATAAATCCCCCTCTGGGGCTGCCTGTGCCGGGGAACCGGTGTGGTTATTGAACCCCCAACCCCCCGTGCTGGCAGAGCAGCTCGGTCTGACTCCTGGGACAACCAAGAACAAGTTCCCTGGCCTCGTCCCCTGTTCCTGCGGCTCTGAGGACAGCACTCGGTCACACGGATCGGAGCGATGGCTAACAAGGCGAGGAGGAGGCACATATTTACAGTCACTAAACCTGGATAAGAGAAGGAGGCAGGAGAGAGCACGATCGTGACCTGGAGACTCTTCCCCCCTGCAATTTCCAGCTGTTCCTTGGGCTCCCGCTGCAAGGCCTGCACCTTCCGCGTGGGAAACATCCCGTCTCTTCCCAGAACACCAAGATGTTATTAGAGTAGCACCATATTTACCCTTCCAGCCCGTAACGCCGGCCTCGTCTCTCTTTCCCTTTTTGTTTTCTCCTCCGGTGGCTGCAGCCGACAGTCGCTGGCTCTGACCCGGCTACTTTTGCCCCAGCAGGCCCGACTCCAGCCGGGACGCCGTGCTCCGGCCCCAGCACCCCGTGGCGATGCTCATGCTTCTTTGGCTGCGCTCCCTGTCCCTCTCCTTCTCGCTGTCAGACTGGCTCTGGGTGCGCTCGGGCCGGTGGCCGGTGGCCGATGGCTGGGAGGAGATGGTCCGCAGCAGGTGGTTCCTCTTGCGCAGGAACTCGGTCTGGCCGGGCAGCCCGAAGCTGCCTTTCCGCAGCGCCATGCGCGTGGTGTTCTTGGCGGGACGCGCGCGGTGGTTGTACTCCAGCTGGGCCAGGTGGGCCGCGTACCCCTCGGTGATGAACTGCGAGACGAGAGAGGGATGAGGGCAGGCGTTAGAGGGATGGGACACATTTCCTTGGTACCCAGGGGCAGCCAAACATGTTTGCTGTGCCAGGTTGTCTTGGGGTGATGTACAAGATATAGAACCACTCAGACGTGGGTCCTGATATAGAATGGTTTGGGTTGAAGGGACCTTCAAAGCTCATCCAGTGCCACCCCTGCCATGAGCAGGGACATCTTCACCAGCTCAGGTTGCTCAGAGCCCCGTCCAGCCTGGCCTGGGATGTCTTCAGGGCTGGTTCATCCACCACCTCTCTGGCCAACCTGGGCCAGGCTCTCACCATCCTCAGGGGCAACAACTTCTTCCTCATGTCCAGCCTGAATCTCCCCTCTTTTAGTTTAAAACCATCACCCCTTGTCCTATCGCAACAGGTCCTGCTCAAAAGTCTGTCCCCATCTTTCTTATCAGTGCCTTTTAAGTCTGTAAAGGCCACAATAATGTCTCCCCGGAGCTTCTCTTCTCCAGCTGAACACCCCAGCTCTCTCACCCTGTCCTCCCAGCAGAGCTGTTCCAGCCTCGGATCATTTTCACGGCCTCCTCTGGACCCTCCTCCAACATCACAATCCAGTAAGGATGGATGGGAGCCCAAGGAGGAGAACACAATACCTGGTCACTCTCACCATCTATACACCATGTTTCTGCCAGAGATGTGGGATGGTTCCTGTCTCCATGGCAAACTACTTCAGTCACCAGCCTTACGATGCCCAAATTCCCATTGCCCTCCCACAGGAGGCCCCTGGCAGCACCTCCAGGGCTCAGAGGAACTTGCTCCTACCTGACACTGGCTCTGTAGCTTCTTGGTGGGTCGGCCAACAATGTAGATGTGCGTGGGCGGGAGGCTGATGGAGCTGTACACAGAGATGTCCTTAGTAGATCCATATGCCGCATGGATCCTCATATGGAGCTGCGGGGAGAGAACAGAACACACGGTCAGAACATATGGGCGCCCCGTGCTGCTCAACAGGCAGGGCTTTTTAATATACTTTTTCTTTAAACAGCATTTGTGGGAATCTCAGGTCAATAACTTATGTAAGTTCCCAGCTGGATAACGCACCGCTGTGCAAAGCGCTAATTAACAGGCCAGAACAAGAGCAGTAACAGCAACACAACAGCAGATCTCCGCTTGCTGAACCACGGCCCTTCCGCGAGGTCTGCAGGGAGCAGGGATGCAACAGGCTTCACCGCCTGCTTGTCCCGGGGGAGAGGAGCCGTTTGCAGCCCCTGTGTGCTCCCCTCCACGCTGCTGCCTCAATTCTGCTGTTGGGAGAAGGGACTCGCAGCAAAATACGCTGCTTTCCAGGGATTCTTCTGCCTCCACTCCGAGCAGAGAGCAGCTCCTGGCCAGCCCTTCCTTAGCGGGCTGCCGCAGGGGCTGGCATTGGGGTGAGGACACTGGTGCCACCATGGACTGGCCAGCTTTGTCCCCAGAGCCACAGGCCAGGGAGATGGAAAGGAAAACTCTGGCCTTGGTGACAAACTTGTCCTTCTGGAGGACAAGGGAGAACAAGCAGCAAGTGAGGGACAGCTGCTCCCGCCTCTGTGACTTGGGCCAAAATGAGAGTTTGAGAGAGTGATCAAGGAGCTGCTCTCCTGGGCACAAGTGCTCGGGACACCAGCAGTTCCTTCCTTTGCCACACAGAGACAACTGTGTTTAATCTGGAGCTTTTCTGAGGCTCTGGGATGAGTGACGTTAAGACCTCCTTGAGGTGAAACACTTGGGAAGATGCTCTATGGCATCTCCCATCAAGGTTGGTGGGTGCAAGACCATTTCTGCAGCAGCTCCGTGTCCTCTCAGACCTGCTGGTTACACCACAGGCAGCCAGAAAATCACCGAACAGGTGACAAAAGTGCACAAGTGAGGAAGAGAGACACTGCGGCCTCCGCTTCATTAGGCATTTGATGTAGGAAGGACCAGTGATGAAGTGGAGCAGTGCAGAGATGACACAATTTAACAGCGTAGACACTTTTGTAGAGCAATAAAAAGATGAAAATAAACAGATTAATCTTCCACTGTGGGTCACATTGCTGCCAAGAGACTGGTGCTGACAGGCACAATTGGAGAAGGAGCAATCCAAACCCCTGCTACGATCGTATTTCAGCAGACCCAGACTTACGTCTGTGATGAGGGATTTCAGAAAGTTGGCTTTGTGCCGCAGTGGGTCGTGAACGAGCCCATCGCAGAAGGAGACGATCCCATGGGGGAAGTTGTGCTGTGCTAACCACGCTACCACCCTCTGCTTCTGCATGTCGGGGCGGCCCGTGACATAGATTATGAGGTAGCCAAGGTCTTGCCAGTGCCTAGAAGGAAAGGCAGAAGTTAATGGGTTGCAGACCTACATGATGTCTGGGTAAAATAAACTGGCTGCCCCAGCCCTTGCCACTGACCTGACAACGTCAACCGCTCCAGCGCGGACTTTGGGGTCGCTGCCCATGATGGATACGCTGGCTGCAAAGGAGCCATCGATGCTGAACACCACAAACTCCGTTCCCTTTGGCAGGACCGTAATGTAGCTGTCTGCATACGTGTGGTCACCCCTGAAAGAGTTACAGGTATTTATAGGCATCGAGATACAGAGATATGCTGAAAACCATTGCTGGGTTCACCAGCTCCTCTTGTCCTCCTTCCAGAGCTCAACACCAGCAGCTGGAGCTGAGCTGGAGCCCCTGGGCTATGAGTCATCCCAAATACAAAGTTCTTTCCCTCAAGGACAAGTTTATGGTCTTTGAAGTATACTCGGTTGTGCAGTTTTGCCGATGACCTGAGGCCACAGGTCTGTAGTGCAGAAGGGCTGCTCCTGCAACGGGAACTCAACTGCCACTCTCTTGATGATGTGGGAGTCAGAACAAAATGTGCATCTTCCTCTTACGGCTGTAGAGCACAAATGGCTTTGCCCCTATTGCTGGCAAACCAGGCTCTGAACCCACCTAACAACCAGAGCCACCCACAAGGAGGGACCGTATTCTCCAGTCATCAAATTCCACCTCACCTGACCACCATCTTCACGGGGTACACACCAATGCCCAGGCGCCGGTTCTCGGGGATGACGTAGGAAATCCTGCCGCTGCTGTTGCTGATCTCCGTGTCAAAGTAAACCCACTCTCCTGACGGCGGCTGGGTCATGATGTGAATGTCCACCTGGGAAGACAGCAAGGCTGGGTCAACAACAGCATTGAAGACATAGCTGAGTAGAACAAGCCAAGCACAGGGACTTCCCAGCCAAGCCCCTCTGGACGGGCTGGGTGCTGCTTCCACCCTCTGCGCTTCACAGATCTGAGCTGAGAAGCGCCCAAACAACAAGGTGCTGAAATTAAATGTGGGCTTGGGGCTGAAGATCTCCAGGATGAATGCTGTTCTTGGTAGGAGGCACCACACAGGTCTGAGCAGAGGAATGTGGCCAAGACTCAAGGGTAGTAAAACCCATCACGGACCAAGAGAGCACCGACCAGCACCACCTGTCCCTGTCCCCACCACTTGTCACCCCATGTCACCCCCTGAGCAGACACGGTACCTTTTCTCCTGTGAGTGTGACCATATCTAATGGACCATACATAAATCTTCCAGTTAAGGTCTGCGGCCCATCTTCGTTAGCGATGGCGTCATTTATCCTGTGGTTGGCTGTGACGTTCTGCACAAGTCAAGAGGGAATGGGGAAAAAAAAGAAGAAAGAAATAAAGTTTGTGGCAATGGACAGACTTACAGGGAAATGCCAAATATTACCCAATGCATTGGAGCGTGGGCTTCTCTGTGCCATCCCCCCTCCACTTCACCCCCAATTCTCAGGCTCTAGAAAAGAATGTGACCTGTGCCAGAGGTGGGACTCAGTCCCCTGCATTGATGGGGAACTTGAGGGTATATGTCTGCAGAGCCAATTTCAGTGGCAGTTTGTATGTGCAATTCTGATACTATTCACTCTTACACTTTGCATTTCAGAGGCAACACAAACAGCTGCCAGAGAAATCTGCTGACATCGTTTCAGCTATAGCACAGAACTGTCCTCTTTCGGGAACTGGAGACACTTCCTGGGAGTGAAGGGCATTACTGGGCTTTGAAAGATGTTTGGTCTCTTTCCCTGAACCACAGCCAATGCTTTCGGTATTTTACACAGACTCAAGGCAAAGAGGAGACCTTGCTGGTAGTGATCTTTCAGGTTACCTTTTTTAACCACATAGGTAGGATATAATCACTAATAAACACCATCCTCCATCTCTGCCATGGACAGACACATGCTGGTTGCCTTCAGTGCCATTTTTGCGGCGCAAATCAAAACGTCTCTACGTGACAGCACGTCCCCTGCCATGGAGACAGCCCCAAAACCCCCTTACCCGGAGCTTCACGTGCGTCCTCTTGCGCAACCACTTCTCGCGGGGCTTGGAGGGGGTGAAGACGGACACCTCCTTCCCATCCAGCTCCAAAACGCTCGAGTTCTCGTGCCTCATCACCTGCGGGAGGACAAATCCCACCGACACGTCAGCCACTTGCGCAGTGCCCCCGGTCTGCGCTATTCCGCACCTCCCGAGCCAGCGCTGAGTAAGGACGTCGCCTGGACTGTGCTGCCGGGCGTTTGGCTTGTCAGCTCACAGGTTTTACACGCTGCTCCCTTAATTGTGAGGACAAGCGGGCTCTTCTGAACTAGCAAAGCCTGCGGCCAGCGCTGACTTAATCCCGGCTGGAACACAGGTTATTTAGATTGTCAGGAGGTACAAAACTAACTCAAACACAGCAGGAGGAGCTCTACACTTAGACAGAACCATAGAATCACTTTGGTTGGAAAAGAACTTTAAGAGCATCGAGTCCCACCGTTAACCTCACACTGCCAAGTCCACCACTACCCCACGTCCCTGAGAACCTCATCTCCGTCTGTCCAGCCCCTCCAGGGATGGTGACTCCACCGGTGCCCTGGGCAGCCTGTTTCTGCCATTCCCATAACAGGTGCAGCACCGGCTGCTCTGACCATCCTTGTGCCGACAGGTGCTGTTCCTTCAGCTCATTTCTTATTAAACACATTTTGAGAAGAGACAAAACCACTGATCCGACCCCGCTGCAGGCACACAGGGGTCCGGCTCTGCCAGGCACGAGGACTCAGTGCTGGTGGGATGTCCGTCCCTGTCCCACTGGGCCAGGCTGACACAGGCCAGCTCCATCTGCAGAGCTGAAGCTGTTATTCTTCCAGGGAAATGGAGAAAGGACCCTGGGGAGGATGAGCTTGCTGGGGAGGGACTTCATGGAAATCCAAGGTAAACAAAACAAGTTTCACTGAAAATTATTTACATCAGGAATCTATTTTGAGCCCTATCTGGGCTTGTTTTAACAAGATTTAATCTTCGGAGAGTAAAACTATTCAACAGCTCGCTTTTATATTTTGTTCAGAGATTACTTTCAAAGGCAATTAGAAACAAGTCCTTATTAGGGGCAGAAGTGGCTCTGGAAGGACAAGAAGAAGACAGGGAATGAGAAAAATCCCAGTCTCAAGACAGAGATGAGTGAGTAGAGACAGGCTGGGGGGGAGGAAGGGGCCAGATTACCCAGGTGGGTACCAGCAGGCTCTGGGTGGATGGAGAGGAACCTCAAACAACAAGGTATGAAGCACCATGCTGTGCTACAGAGCCAGGTCTGGGCTGAATCCTGAGTAATTGGCTATTTCTTGAGCAGAGCATTTTGTGTACGAGACTGTCGTGAGTGTTCCCACTCGCACACAATTACGAGTCTCCCTCTCCAGCCCCGCCAGGCTGAGCTCAATGTGGGGCTGAGGTTTCACAGCAGCTGATCCAGAGGTGTCTGCAAGCACAGAGACGTCTTGCTGGGCTGGATGCAGCCCAGGAAGAAAGGGTCTCACTGGATTATCACTACTGCTCTGCTGCCACAAGCACCGACATCTCTGTTGTTTATGGTTTCTATATTATTTGGAAGATAGCACTGAAAGAAAGTTTGCCAACAGAGACATCAATAATTCAGAGCTGCAGCCGAGGAGGCTGGAAGGGAATGGTGACGGCTTAACAGCTGAGCTCACACAAAGCAAAGCCAAGCGCCGAAGTGGGCAACACGATCCAGAGAGTTGCTTTTAGTTTTGTTTTTGTCAATTCTGTGGGCTAAGTACGGTTCCTTGGGGGTCCATACTTGGTAAGGCAAATAACTCCCCTTCAGCCCAAAGGAACTGAAGGAAAAGTATTTCTTTTTAGGAAAAACACATTTTAAAGAGTAGATTTAAATTTCAGGCCAAATATAGGTTGGGAAAGGCTGAGACATCAGACTCCAGACATCAGCAATTCCCATTTACCTAGTCCCAGGAAACTGCTTTGTACTGGAGGAATGATGACTGAATCCCAATGCAGTGACAATGGTTTGAGTTCCTAGAAGAGACTGCAATAACTCAGCCAAAATGTAGAACCGAACTCTTATCTATCAACTCAAAATCATACAAAATTTCTCCTTTGGTTTTATTGTATTTGATGCTATTTTAATTTGTACATCGAGAAGTTTCCTTTAAGTTTCTGGCTTGAGATCCAAACTCACACATGCAGAGACCAGTTCATTACAAGAAACAAGTGCCACTCACTTTTGCCATTGGGATCTGATAGGAAATGGCTCTGGCCTCACTCCAAGGCTCCTTGGTGAGCCCAAACCTGCTAAAACCCACACCCAAACTAACCAGGTGTGACTATACACCTCCGTTGACATTTGTGTGCGTGCCAGCTCCACTAACACCACAGGTTAGGAGCAAAAAGTTGAAAAGAAAATGTATCTGCAGGGGCAAAGGGTATTTTTTCATGTCTACATGTCAACAAAGAGTTATGGAAGGTGCAGTGGAAAAAGAAACAAAGAGTCTAAAATATTTATCAGCCCAAGGGAGATCAGGGGAGGGAGCATGACCATACCTGTCTCAGCAGGAAGGAGACAACGTCTGTGGACTCCCAGTAGCTCGCGTGGAAAAGATGCGGCAAAGCGACGGTCGGGAAAGCCGTCAGAGCGTCGGGACAGTAGAGAGCGTAGTCGATCCTCTTGGTTCCCCACCACTTGGCAGCAACTAGGAGCAAAAGACTCGTTCAGACAAAGGGGTTCAGGTGCACGCGCGGTCTCCACCACAAACGGTATTTTGAGGCTGGGCTCCTGGCTCCAGGTGCGCCGGGGGGTTGTTCCCCAGCTGGTCACGCTGCCAAAGGGCAACAACCAACCCGGGGATCAGTGTCTGCTCAAACCAAGGGAGGAACACCCAGGGGCACCACCACTTCAGCTCTGCTTTATTTCAGTTAATAGGAAAGCACCAGAGGGCAGGTATTAATTGGCTGTTAGACCCTGGGATAGGGCTCCAAGGCTCATGTGTAATGAGCCCAATCATAAGACAGAAACGCATCTCCCCGGAGCTGTGGGAGGAAGGGGGTTGTGCTCTGCCCACTGCAGTACATACCCAAGCTGTCTCTTTTAGCCTTCACCCAGGCATAAAAGACCTTTCAGTACCCAGATATTGGCCACACTGAAGAGGATGTGAATACTGGGAGCCCTGGTGAGATGCAAAAAGGCACCACAAGGCAGAGTGAATGGCACATGCTGCTAGGACCGGGAGCTCCCAACAAGTCTTGGTTGCCCTCCTGGGCTACCACGCTGCAGGCAATGGAGCCATCCAGCCCAGCATCCCCAGGAGCACAGGGGCCAACGAGAAAACTGTCCGGGGGTGCCAGGACTTCATTGCATAAGACCAAAGAACACACCAGGATTTTGGGTGAGCAAAGGTATGGCCAACGCAGAAGTTTCTCCCTTGGGAAGTCAACAACTTGCACGCAAGTGACCAACAGCCACTGTTCACCACGGGACACCACCGCGCTTCACCCTGCCCACGCACACCGCCCTTCCGACCCCCGGCAACGAGCACGGCTCAGCACAAAGCCCCAGAGCCCAGAGGAGCCTGCAATCCTGTGCGCTCCGGCCTGGAAAAACAGCCATGGAAGGAGAAGATGGATCAGATCAAGAGAGGAAGAGGAGGAGCTGCGTTTGCATGCAGGTTGCAAGCTGAGGCTTTGACAAGGGCTTTCTCAAGCTTGTTTTTTCTCTGTGAAAACGTTCCCTTTTTTACAGAATTTCAGGAAAGCTGCCAGGTATAAGGTACGATCCAACAAAACCCTCCTGTTAAGGGAAATGTAGCTGGTGACGAGCACAGGCGCTGAACTAAAAAAAATGGATCCACCAGCTTCTTCCAGAGACAGACGAATCTCCCACCACAGCAATGGGCAGAGGGTTATGGCATCGGCACGTCCCCATGGCCCTGCCCTGGCTGCGCTGAGTGCCCGGGCCACCCTCGTCCTAATGGCCTTTGCTCTTCTGAAGAGCCACAGGAAGCAGGGGGAGGGTGTTGACGGATCAGCGTGGCTTTTCCAGAGCACACAGGCACTTCTGACTCCCTGTCTTCCAAATTGGCAGCTCCCGGTCGTGTCCCAACCTTTATTGCTCATGCAAGTCCCCAGCTTGGGTAATTTCAGATTCTATGTAGGAAGCAGCCAGGATTTACTCTTCCATGCTCAAAGGACAGCGGTGGAGGCAGAAGCGTTGTCCCCACAGTTCTGCCCAGAAGAACTCCTGCTCTTGGCAAGTTGTGTTAGCTGTGTTATGATCGATCTTTGGAGCAAAGTGACAAGAAATACTTGTTAAAATGCGATCAGAAATTGCTAGTGCCTCAGTGAAAGTGCATAGATTTGTCGTGAAGTTCTGTGACTATAGAACGAGAGAGGAGGTTGGCCGGAGTGGATGTCTCCAGAATACCTGTCTTGATGTCCAGGTCGGGTGTCCGAAGAGCACAGCCCGCAGCCTGACTCCACGGCCCTTTGAGCTTTCTTCCCTTCGAAGGGATTTCATGTTTATGCTGCCTACACCTCTTGGATGAGGTTTGGGTAGGGGATTTGTGAGGGAGGGCAAGTTGGGCAAGAAGGCTAAACCCTCTACAATGATTAAGGTGGTGTTTGGTTTCTAAAAGGAAAAACAAAAAAAGGCAGAAATCACACTTATTATTACGGCACACACACGCCACGTGGAACACCCGTTTCATCCTCCAGAAACACACAGAGCAAGGGAACCTGCACCTTGGGGAGGGCTCCTGGGATGGAACTGTGGTTTTGTGGTGTCCCCCTGGACCTCCCTGCGGGATGAGCACGGACCACATCCAGCCCTCAATTACCACCACGCTAATAACGTCGAGCGCAAATGCTGCAAAGCCAGAGCTGGGGCTTGGGAGGTGATGGAAGGGGCTGCGACAGCCCTGGGGCTGGTTGTACATGGGGCCAGGGTGCGCAGCCAGCGCCGGGGACAGACTCTTCCTCTCCCATCTCCGAAACAGGTTTTGATGGCTGTGAAGTGCGTGGAGGACTTAATTACACAAACCAGAAGCTAAATAATTGGGGAGAGTGCGAGGAATGCGAAGCGAGGCAAGCGCTGCGTGGGCCCGATCCCTCCATCACGTCACACCGGTTCAGGCATCACCCCGGTGTAAACACTTCATAACAAACAACCATCGCCCCCCACTTCCCCTCCCAGCCGGCCGAGCTCAGCACCTCTCCGTGGGTGTGAAACCAGCACAAAAAAACAACTTCTTCCCAAGCAGATTAATATTTAGCAAGCGCTGGACAAGATGTCTTACCAGGGCAAATAAAAGAACGTGCACGGGGAGCGCGGCACCGGCTCTCAGATGGGCTTTGGGGAAGAAAACCTCGTTTGTCAGAGCGCAGGCGGTTTATTTCTGTTGCCTCAAACAGGGCAAGAAGTTATGGCAGCCCCTGACCTTCAGCCGCTAACACTTGCCCCGGGGAGAGTTATTAACCTCAGCAATTAATTATGAAGCGAGTTGTTCAAAGCCCTGTAGTCTAATGTGCCAGAAATGGAGTGTCTCTAAATTTCTGCCACCTTCTGGGACAAGAGTTTGGTTTGAAGAGGTTTTTGTTGTTTTTTTTTAATTTGTTTGGTTTTCAACTCTTTTCTGGCTGAGTTACCAGAGGTCCCTGAGGACGCAGACTATTAATCTCACACTTCAGCTGAAACGAAGGAGGAGCTGAACTGTTAACAAAAGCTCTTTTTCTTCACTGTATGAGCTGGGAAGTTATACAGCAAAAAATCCCTTTTATTCCTCATTTGGCCCTGGGATACGGTTCATAACTGTCTGACTCTCTGAGCTGCCCTGCAGACAACAGAACAGCTGCATTGCTAATGCAAAGTAACAAATAACCCAAACCTGATTTTCCTTTTCAGTATTACAGAGGGGCTTACTCGTCCCCATTTTTCTGGACCACCTTTAAGTGACCTGCATGAAGCCAGACGCCACATCCTGCATTATCAACGTGGTGGTGCTGATCCCTACCAGTTCCGCGCGACTTATCAACAGCAGCACAGAAACACCCCTTTGGATTAAACCTCACCATGCCCAGCAGCCAAATGGTACTCAGAGTTATCAATTATTATCTTTTTTTAACAATTAATCACCAGCACAGTCCAACACACATAACCCAGCCCATGAATTATAACCAAATATACCATCCGTTCCTCCAAGGGATGTGATAACTTGCGGCGCTGACTACAACAAAGCGAGGTGAAGGCGGAATAATTCAAATTTTTGGTTAGAAACGGAAAGTATAAGCCCAGAGAGACAGACGCTGTGCGGCTTCAGCCCCGTGCGTGTGCTGAGAGCGGTGGGGAGGCGAGCGGAGTCTCGGAGGGGTTGAGCACTTACTGTTGGCTATGTTGGAAGCTGTGTAACTGTCTGCCATTCCTGAGACCTGGCTGGCAATGCTGATCTCACTGGCTCTCCGGAAGCCCCTGAACTGAGGGGCTGAAATGGGGGTGGACAGGGATGTGCTTTCCACGAAGACGGCACCATGAGACTGAACAACATCTGCTACAAAGTTGAAACAGGGAAATCAAAATATTAGACCAACAGACAGAGGCTGGGCAAGATGAACTCGAGGGGAGGAAGGAGGCAAACAAGGCTGGGAGATGCAAAAACCTTTCAGAACTGGTTGGAATGAAAAAAAAACCACCAACATTTCATTGGTTTGCAAAGAAAGCCAACACCACGGCAGGCAGAGAGACGTGGGGCTGGAGGAGCAGTCTTTGATTGAGAGAAGCAACATAAGGAGCTCGCAAACCAAATCAAAAACCCCAAACAAAAATCCAGACAGACTTATTCAAGCAGCAATAACAGAAGCATGTGTCATACATACAGATGTGAATATACACAACTTCATATATTCACATCAAGACAAAATAATCAAGGCAAGGTGAACAACAAAAACAACCTGAGAAGGGGGATATTTGTTTTCTTGAAACGTTTAGACTTAAATGAATATATATCCAAGACAAAAGCATTAATTAAAAAAAAAAAATCAAGGAAAAATTGTCATGCCTGGCAGGGACTAAATTTGAACTTGTATTTTATTGCTAATGGATACAGCCAACACTCGTTAAACTGAAGTAAGGGCTATCGAAAGGAAGGAGTATGGTGCTGAGCACTTACATCTCCAACAGGTGTTGGCGGATCGGGGAGCGCTCATTCTCTGTGAAAACAGAGCTTCTTTTGTACAACGTGCAAGTCTGGACTTTAAGATCCCAATCTGAGGTTTACCAAGTGTGGCCTAACCCTTTAGTACATAAATACAGAACAGGAGGATTTAAAGTCATGCTCACATGGACCTTGTACATGTTTTGGAGGGAAATGGACCTATAATGTTCAGGACTGGCAAACTGAGAGATGATAAAATCTCTGCATTCAGTTTTTTCTCTATAAGAGCGGTAAGAGGCCAAATTAAGCGTCTCTGGGATATCCCAAGATCCTGCGCTGCAGAGGGTTTGCAATGCCAAGAACTTCACCGCGGGCAGCGCCGCTACGACAGGGACATGCAGAAGCAAAGCTACTCGCTATCGTTTTATCGTTGCCCATCTCCGCTGTACCGAGGAGCAGCATCTAAACTACATTCCCGGGTACCAGACAGGTCTGTGCCCGGCCAGGCAGGAGATACCACGGGGAACGTGAGCACATTACTCCCACACACCAGCGTCCTCTCCCTATTTCAGCCAGTTTAGATAGCCTTGGGTTTAATCCCAGTATGCAGGTGACACAGGGCAGTGTTTTGGCAACTGGTTTGTTTTAATATAGTGTTTTTTTTTTTCGCTTGGGGCTACTGATTTGCTTCCCCCGATCTCTCAGTTCGCAGCAGCAGTGTCTGTGCCCACGCAAATCCTGCTGCAGCGGAGGGAAAGGGAACGGATGAAGCAGAAAATGTGTAGCTAAGTGTCGGTAAAAGAGTTCTGTTCTCTGCAGGGAAAATCAGGCCGCAAGCTGCTCTGTGTAAAAGCTTCATGGACTGCGAGATCTGAGCCCTAGCGGGAGCCTGACCCGATGATGAGCTGCACACGCTGCCCACGTTGTGCCTGAAAGGCCATTACCAGCATCACTTTCTCAGCGCTTTCCTCCTCTTTTCACCTTGCCTTGAGCTGCTGGCTGTCAAGGCTGCTACCAGCATCCGTGACCCAGCCAACCCGCTGGGCCAGCGCAGCTCTTCTGACTGCAGAAAGCTCCAGCACGAGCGAGAGCAGACAATTCAGGCCGTACTTGGACAACAGGAGCTGAGCCGGGAGCTGCGCTCAACCCCATCCCTCTAAACTAAAGGGATGAGGCCCTTTAAACTAAAAGAGGGGAGATTCAGGCTGGACATGAGGAAGAAGTTGTTGCCCTGAGGGTGGTGGGAGCCTGGCCCAGGTTGGCCAGAGAGGTGCTGGATGAACCATCCCTGAGACATCCCAGGCCAGGCTGGACGGGGCTCTGAGCAACCTGAGCTGCTGAAGATGTCCCTGCTCATGGCAGGGGGGGCACTGGGGGAGCTGGGAAGGTCCCTTCAACCCAAACTACTCCATGATTCTGTGATTTCCATTTCTGCCTGACCTGGGACAATTCTCTCATCTCTTCCCTGGTTATCCCTGCTCTGCTTTTCTTTGCCTGTACAGACTGTGAGATCCCTCTACAATTACATCCTTGTGTCACATCAAATGGGTGCCCCAACACAGACAAGGACCATCAGCTTCCCTGAACTTAGATGCAAGGAGAGGTTTAGCTTTGTCTCTGGTGGGAAAAACACCAGGTCCAGGTTTAACCAACACCTACCAACGAAGCCTGAACTTCTTCCCCTTCCTTAAAATGTAAAACATGTGCCTTGAGCCAGGAAGCAGCTGAAGACACGCTGGAGAGTGTTCAGCAATGCTGCCCAGGAGAGAAGGCTGGGCCAAATGTGGTGCTGCCCGGGTGGATCACGGCTCTGGCTCCATTAGCGTGCCTGCATTTAGCTATGCCTGAATTTTATCTCCTTTTTTTGAGAACACAAAAATGAGAAAGCGAATAAAGGAAGAAACAGGGTATTTGGGGCTTGCTCTTTTTAGCCAATCTCACTTTCCTGAGCCTGACCGGGGAGTTTTTGAATATAAAGACTTTGAAGCAAAAACCCAACCTCAATGGCCCTTCCACCATCCTGGCTAGCGTCACCAGAAGAGTCATTTTCACTCCTATAAAAGCCTAAACTGTTTCAGCATTCCTGAAGTGCTGGGTTGAGCATCGCCCACGTTGGTGGCAGGAATCTGCTCTGCAGAGGACGAGGTGCCACCCGCTCCCGGCTCGGGCCCACGCATGCTGCCCTCCTGTTCCTCCCTTTTCCCAGGCTACACCCCCTCTGTCCCTGAAAAAGGGCAGTTTCTAAGAAAAACGAGGGCCAGGAAAAGGCAGGGCAGGAAGCGTGGACAGAAAACCTGTTGTTGTCATTACTGCCCCTTCAGCCAAGCTTCCTCGACAACAAAGCTACAGTGACTTGCAGATAAAACCCTGGGACCTGACCTGCAGAAAAACAAACTTCCTAACAACATATATCCTAAATTCTGTGTATTTTTTGCACCAAATCCCTCATGCAGCACCACTCTTGCAATCTGGAAACGAAGGGGGCTTTGTTGGGCAGTGCGATGACCAGGATGGGAAGTCACTGATGCTCCTGCAAAGTGACCCCAGCGCCTACAGCCGCTCCTGCTTGTCAGGGGAGCACTTTATAAAGTCTTATGCATTGCAGAGGTGGCTTCCGCAGCCACAACTCGGCTCCTGACAATGACAGGGAGGTTTTTCAGGCTGAGGTTGAAGTTGAATGGCTGCACCAGGAGACCAGTAAGTAGCAAGACTTTAATCAGGATTCATTTAAGTCACCAGATAAGGACAGAGGTGCCCCCAGTGATTGCACTGGCACTTTGCGCTGGGTGTGAAGGCAGATTTATCAGCACAGGAAAGCTCCAAGAAGAGGAGCCCCGGCTGGAGCGGGGCCCTGAGCACCCTCGCTCCCAGCAAACGGCAGCACCCGCACGTCCGGCCAGTGCAATGGACTGAGATGTAACTGCGCTTCCAGATGAGGTGACAAGCAAAATCACTTTTGTTTGTTTTTTTTTTTTTTTCCTAGCTATGGTTCTTTAATAATAATTTCGGTGTTCTGCCTTTTCACTTATGGACTCGTTCATCAACGTTCTTACTAATTGCTTCCCGCTAAGTGAACGGCACTGGGCCATCCTCCTAATGTACTGCTGGCACCTAGTTAAGTCCTTGGGGTATGTGAATGGCAGAATTCAATATGTGCTATTTGCAGGCTGAGCTGTCGCACTGAAAGCAATCAAAAATACATAAAGTTCAATAAAAATAAATAATAATAATAAAAACAAAATCCAGAGAAGCCAGCCAGATGCTCAGCACAGGCCAGACCCTGCTTGCAATGGGAACTCTGCAGTCGTTACCCTGAGACCAAGAGCAACAGAGATTTCTGTTGGCCCTGAGCTTTGATGATTCTGGAACTTTCCTGCAGGGCCAGTGGCTCAACTGGGATTCAGCCCCTGCTATAGTGGAACCAAGCACTGCTTGGTCACACTGTGCTCTCAAAACAAGGGGTAAAGAGCAGAGAAGTTCCTAAAAAGCTCCGTCCTGACACCAGGAGTATCAGATGACAGCTAAATGGCATTTCATCAGTGACCTGCAAAGTGATTAATTAATAGTGCCAGATCTTTTCCCTCTGCTTTGTTACAGAACGTCACAGCACAGGCAACATGGCAACTGCACACGTAAAAATCATCACATCTTCAAAAAACAAAGGGAGAGACTATGTGGAATAGTCAGTGATGTTGCCATCCTGTATGACCACATAACGAACTGGATTGCTCATTAACAGCTTATTAAAAACAACACGGCAACAGAACCAAGCTCTCAATGCAAAACACTGAAAAGGAGCAAGTAAGACACACGAGAAAGAAAAACTAAAAGTCTCATCAAAATCACAGCCACAACCAGAATAAACGAGGCCATGCAGCATTTATGATGGAAAATAAGGCAAACCAAATGCATAAAAGTTTGCTTTTAAGGCAGAAGTCGAAAAATTAATTTTAAAAAGCCAACACATACAGCCACCTTGGGGTCTGAAAGCCTCATGCGCTGTATCCAGCAGAGCCACAGGGGTGTCCAAACAGGATATACCCAAATTGACAAAATCTGGTCTGACACAGACACGAATGAGACTCTTGGCCACACTGCAGTGGGGCTGATGGGTGGGGGGTCACACGCTGCAGACACCAAACCCCTTCCTGGGGACCTGCACACATGTGCACCCCATGGCAGGGTCACCCAGGGCTTGCTGAGCCCTCTTTCCAGCAGAACTACCACAGGTAGAAAAAGTTAAGTACGTGGCAGCATCTTCCCATCCAGCATCAGCACCAGGACAGGATTTGTAATCCCAGTTCATTTTTTGGACGGTGGGTCACACAAGATCCCAAGTGGTGATTTCATGTGGCACAGCCTGAGACACAGCGTGAGGATTTCAGCTCCAGGAGGCAACGGTGTGATCTCCAATAAGCACCCCAAGTACCCAACACCACAGACAATATAAAATGTAGATTACACACGCTCAGCAAAACCAGCACTTTTATTGGAAACATCTTGCCAATTCAGTACGGGAACGGGGATACTGGTTTCCATGAAGCTGTCCTGGTGCTGGAGAGCACCCAGAGGGCTACTTTCCATCAGGAGGATGGGATTGTTCTGGATTGTCTCAACTAGAAGCAGATGGGAAAAACAAAACAAAAAACCAAAAAAACAGAAGGACAAAGAACAGACATGTGGCCACAAAGTGTTAACATACAAACAGTTACAACCCAGCACTTCAACTATGAGTCTTCAATGAAAGGACAACCTTCAAATAGAGTAAAAGAAACAAAACATGAGTGATTTTCCAAATAGACTCACATCAGAGAGATTAACTGGTAGCAGAGGAGAGCACAACGATGGCATTTCAACAACAAAAGGGAGTCCTCTTAACCAGCTTCTCCAATGAGCCAAATACCCAGCAGATCCACAGAAATCTTTTTACCACGTGGAAAAAAAGTACGCTCTAAGGGGAGATTTAATGGAATCAGACTCAGCCTACACAGTGCAAAGCGCAGGAGTAAGCAAGGAGGTGAACTGGATTTTGCTCTGCAACTTGGTTGTAATGAAACACGGACCCAACGTTTAGTGTAGATGGGAGAATGGGAAAAACAAAGTCTAAGAGGTTTTCTGAATCACGGACTTTAAATGAGCCAGCTATCTGCACGAGGAAATATGCACAAGCACTGTTAGAGAAGGTGTTGTACATAGCTAATTAAAACTGAGCACCTGAATTTTACGTGATCGCCAAATCATATAGCTTAATTACAGCAGCAATTAACTTTCCCAGAGCGCCCTACCGTGATCCTAACTTCAGCAGCGGCTTTGCAAATCACGGTAAGAACCGTCCTTCTGGGTAATGTGCAAATCACAACACTGAAATTTGGACTCTAATGGGAAGGAATAGGCTGTCACTTCATGGTAAGCAAATGAAGAGGCTCCGTCTTACACGAGCAGAGAATTTAAAGCTGCTTTTTGTCAGTTCTATTCATCAAGGCAGAGCAGCATCTCTTAAATATAACAAGGCTCAAACCTGGAGAGGGTTTTGAAATCGCTCTGCCCTTCTCATAGTTGAGCTAATTGCTGTTTAACTCTTCTCCACTACACGGCAAGTGTCTCTCCAAGCGCCGCCAGCTCCACAAAGGTCCGGGGAGGCACAGCAAACTAATCAGATCCCCACTGCTGCGAGAATGACAACCAGAGCACGGGCTGCTCAGTGTCAACGGGGCTTTTACTTCTGACTTCAGTGAGAACGGGGGGTTTGAAATGCATTTAAAGAAGAAGAAGGTTAAGATGTTTAGGATTTTTTTTTAAGAAGCCTCTTGCAGCTCATACCTACAATACACCCCAAAATCAAATTGTTTTTCAAGTTGCTATAGATTCCCTGAGCTGTTGTAATGTAATTGTAGGTGGATCCATTTTTAAAAAGTGTTGCAGCGAGATATTTGCTAAATTTGACAAGCGAGTGGGGCCTGCAGAAACTCTGGTTTATTCATTTTTTTAAACATGGGCTTTAGTCTATGCTCATTTAACAAATCAGACCACCAGATTCGGTAATTACAATACTATCTCTAAAGATACTGATACAGAGGAGACCATTGCTTTGCTTTTCCAATTTTAAGATGATGCTGGGTAGCACCAGAACTATTCAGCTCTAGATACATATTCCTCTTCTTTTAGTCCTTTTAGTCCTGCATGATAAAAATATTAAACAAATGGAAAGCTACTAGAGCTCTGGGGAGAAAAACAACCACCAAATCCCAATGTTTCTAGCTGGTAGTTTTGATATTCTACTCTGGTTTGCCAGCACGACTTCTTGTCTGCTGTAAATCTAGTTTTATAGCAGCAACTCCTAGTTGCAATGTTGACTTTAAGTAGCCACTGACTAACAACCCCTAACAAGGGAATAATTACCCTGCAATTGTTCTTCCTGCCCCAAAGTCCTGACCCTGCAGGGAACCGAAGCTTTAGGTGAAGCAGAAAGGTCAAATTTAGTTCTGCACAGTGGTGAAGCTTCCCCGCCAGCTCCTTGCAATGAGAACCTGCACTGAAATGGCAACAGACCATGAGAGTCCAGGCACAGAAGTGAGGTGAAGATGGTAGGAAATATAATTTGTTTTATTAGATCACTGCAAGAGCACTGATGTAATGGGAGCTGAGGCAGGGCATGGGCAGAACACGGTTCTTTCAGATGCAACCCAGGAGACAATAGGACATGCACACAACTATTTTAGACTTTGTTACTGCTGCAATTGGGGGAGAACAAGTGAAGAGGCCACTGATGGCAGAGGATAAGAATCCTGGGCATCCTGGAAGACAGTGTCTCCTTGGCAAGGCGCTGTCACCAGCCCAGCCACCCGCAGTAGCCTGTCCCGTGAAAGAGCACAGGTTGTGACCACAGAAATAATCTCGTTATCTCACTGTGGGCTCTGCTCCTGCCAGTCTGCACTGGCCCTCCAAACATCAGGGTCCTGAGCTCGGCCAAGTTCATTGTGTCGCATCCAGTCCCAAGCACAAGCACCAGCCTGGGTGCAGAACAGGGACCTTCACAGAGAAGTCACCACATCGTGACTCTCAGCAGCTGGTGGCCTTTGTGTGACAAACAAAGGGCACAGGGGTCACAAGGCACTGATTTTATTGGAAGAAAACTACTTTTCTGGTAAATCGGGAATAAGGCTAACATTATAGGGCCAATTCTCTTTCTTGTCATTCCCAATTGCTTTGATAATCTCACTCAAAGTGTAGACATAACCCTTGAGACCGGTAATACGGATCCAAAGCGACTTACCCAGAACAGCAGAATTGCCATCGCCCAGCGGGAACCTCTGGTAACGGGGGATATTAAAGGGGGGCAAAAGGTAGAACTTCCTCTCCAAAAGAGGCTCGAGGCGTGAAGCGGATGGGTCTGCAGGGTGGAACAGGTTATAGACCTGCTGACAAGCTGGTCTGAGCTGAAAGACTAGAAAGATGGAGAAAAAACAAACCCTCAGGTATCAAAAGGTTATGTGAGAGGAAATTGTACATATTTGTCTGTAAAAAGTACAACTGTTGTGTTCCAGTTTAGTTAATTGAAACGATTTATTGCAATATTTATAGACTCAAGAAATTGCCCAGTATTTATAATGTTTGGAAGTACATTGCAAATAAATTGTATAATCAGTACTGGCTAGAGCACACAGTGATCTGCTTCCTTACGGTGCAATAAACATTATATATAAATGTTCATTTTTTTCCAGTTTGTCTCATCAAATTAGTGCACTGGCAGCAGGAGGTGCTTGCCCCATCCACTCAGTTCATATCAGGACTTACTGTCAAGAGCTGGGATGACAGTTTTTCGCAGTGCAAGGACCAGACCCAAGGGAGAACCAAAGAGGAAGAAGTCAGTGATCTCAAATTCAAACTTGCCGATATTTCCCCCATCCAACATCGTGGAGCTACTAGATCGCCTGGATCCCGGGTCGTTCCTCAGAACACTAGAGTGTAAACTGGGACAAGAGCAGAAAACAAAGTCAACGTTTTATTCACACTGTGTTTTCATAATTGAAGGCTGGATAAGGGATTGACGGTGAATATAATTTCTATCTCTTTAGCGAAGGAACTGTGTGAATCAACCCACCACGCCTTAGTACTGCAGTTTTATTAACCTGTAAAATGTCCCCCAAACAATTTCCCCATTACATCAGCATAATTTAGACTGTACAAATCAAGGCTTTAAGTGGGCTCATTTACACATTCCTGTCTCCTCAAAATGCCTTTTTCTTTGAGGAGTCAAAATCTCGGTTGCTGCTAGTAGAACAGTTGTTTGCAAGATAAAATAACCAGCAAGCCAAAATTACTAGAGCAGCAGGGGGAAAAGCAGGTTTACACATGTTACTGCTAACAACATTTGAGTTCCTTCCATCACCTTATTCTCAAATGTTACAGAAAGCTGTGCTTACCCATTTCTTCCTCGTGGAAGTAGGTGGACAAATGTTATAGGTTTGGAAAGGAAAAAGAAAATGGGAGGGGAAAGAGAAAAAGAAAGATCAAAATCTGCAAGAGGGTTTCTAATATTGTGCACCAAGTTTGCGCCACAGCTTCCATGCATGTGTGTGGCATTCACTGGGAATGGGAATTTGGGGTAATTAACTTAGTGGCCATGTGGCAAACTGTAATAATCATGCACCCAGGGCTCTACCACTTTTGTTCTGCCCATAAGGCCACATCTCTTGAGTTATTACCAGTCAACATTTCAACATCAGTCCAACAACTCCAGGTAACTGTGCTTAAAAAGAATAGTTATATAAAATACGTCTAGTTCCACCCCCCCACTCCTTTCACGTGTCAAATGCGTTTGCAAAATTCAACCTGTGTGCAGTGCAGACTGGGCAACACACGGGTTTAACACAGAGATTTACATTCACATATCCTTTGGACGCTGAGGAAGAAGCAGCAGGAACTCTTGGATGAAAATCCTGGGGATCCACCCCCACGTTAGGAAGAGCTGCTTCTTCGCAGCCTAGATCTGGGCTTAGACAACGAAACGACAGATGTGTAACCATAATAACCTGGTTCACAAAGGGGTTTCTGAGATTCTTCTGTTACCACCCAAAAGCAATAAGCTGCAATTTCTTTTGCTCTCCAGGTCCAACAGATGCAGATGGCAGCCTTGCCGGGTTATCGTTGTTATAATTAGAAGCGGAGAGTTGAAAACAAGAGTACCAGCAGTGACTTAACAGGGTGTTGACAAACACTTTTAAAAGCATCTGAACAGGTTGTATAAAATATATAGGATAAATGGATACCACAGCAGTTGGGCTGGATAAAAGATTTACTGGCCTGGGGCTGGGGAGGATGCAAATGCACCAGTCTCTTGCCAGCTCTGTGGCCTCAGCTCAAGATCCCAGGTAGTCACCGGCACTTGCCATGTCTCCGTATGCAACAGCACTTGTTCACGGATGCTAAAAACTTTCTCTAAAGGTGCATGTGTGTACACACATGGTATTACCCTCCCCATTACCAGCCGCAGGGAAATGACGAGCTTCCTTATGCCAGACGTACAGATCACGGAAAGTCAAAACAGCGATGTCAAAAGCAAGAGGAACAGGAGTCACAGCAGGTGACAGCTGAAATGAGCACGTTCCCATTTCCATGATGCGAACCAGGTTCCCTGAGATTGCTCTGCCAAGATGCGCAACGCTGAAACACGTTTGAAAACAAGCCGCCTTCAGTGAAGCCACAATTGTTTTAGCTGACAAGACCGCAACGCAGCAAGTTTGCTGTGTGTAAGGAATACAAAGTTATACAGAAGACGTTCGGTTTTGCGACAGCATTGTGATTGAAATGAAGGCACAAAAGGAATGACTATCCCGAAGGCAGATGTGTTATGGCAGGACGGCTACACGGGGTTTTTGGTGCGTTCCACCCATCTTCCCACAGTGTCTCTTCATGGGGCATGGAAGAGAACGAGAGCGCTCATATTGCTAAGCGATTTGGACAGCTTCTCTTCTCTTACTGGGAACTTGATAGTCTTTTTAGCAATGAAAAGAAACGAGAGCCAAGGGGAACTCTGAAACCGTCATGCTCCAAGCAACCTACAGTGCCCTGTTCTCCCTTTAAAAAGGAGCAGATGTACTGTGTGCGTTAATTAAACAAGAGCTTATGGATTTCAGAAGCAAATCAACTCATTTACAACAATACAAGTACAGCACAGCCAGAAATAATGTAGTTGTGCAGAAGGACTGAATTTAAAAATAAATGTGTGATTGTAATCTCCAGATGCTGCTCTGGCTTGCTGGGCATTATCCCAGGGAAGCGGGTAGGTCTGATACATGAATAACAATGAGCGTCTGTGGCACAAGCTGAAATCTGCAGTCGGTACGGACGGAAAGGGCCCGTGTGCCAGGCTACCCGCCCACCGAGCCCAATGCTTCAGAAATGGAGCAAGAAGGACCAGGACAAAGCTATTTGAAACAACAAACTGCAACCCCTTGGCCATGCCAGGCCCAGCAATTCTTCTAAATTAGATGTAAAAGTGCATCAAGAAGCCAGCCCACCTTCCTTAGCTCAGTCCATGCCCCTGAGGTCAAGAGCAGGGAGGAGAAAGAGCACATTTTTGCACGACTAGTATGTTCTCCTGTAACACAGGAGCCTGTTTTGATAAGGTACGAACAAGAGCCTGATTGCCTTTTATTAACCTGATGGAAATAGCTGAGAAGCTTTTTGTGGTTTTTGTAAATGCAGCTGTCTTTCTGAATATAGTACTTTTGTGCAACAACAACATTCACTTGATATTTTTTCTCTCCTATGAGTCTTTTACCAAAGGGCCCCTGACGTGGCAGGAAAACACGAATCCCTGTGCTGGAGCAAGGAGTGCAAGCAGCAAAAGAGGGGCAGAGGCGCAGGACAAACCCTCAGGCACAGGGCAGAAGAACAGCCCTGGGCACGGCTGCAGCGCAGATAATGGTGTTTGCTGGGGGACATTGCTCCCCAGAACCTGGGACTTGGGCAAAGGCGATTAAGAAGATGCTGCGGTTCTTCCAGGCGTGCAGGAGGAAAGGGGCTGGGCTGTCCTGTTCCACAGGCTGATGAAGATGATTCAGTCAGAAAAAGCCGCCGGGCTTACAGAAGTAATCCCTGAATGATCAGCGGCAATGGAAAGATGCTATGAAAATTTCATCAGTTGCGTTAATGGAGACGTTTCTCAAAGTTCATTTGAAGAAGCTGAGGAGTGTGATACTGGGGGCTTCGACAGTGAGTAACAAATTTGAAACGTCACCTTGGTGCAACAGAGCAGCCCTGGCAGCGGACAGAATACAATTCCCTGTCCCTGCTCCTCTCAGGGGACTTGGGTTGCTTTGCCAAATCATCACACAGACAAAACAGTCCTCATGTGCAGCTGAAGGCTGCTCCATGAACCAGCCGACCAGCGAGGGGGCAGGATGTCTCACCCAGGGCAGCAGAAACCTGCTCCCGCGAGAGGGAAGGGCACCGGAATTCAGCCTCGCACCTGAACTAGCCCAAAATTAAAGTATACTTGGCTCACCCCACCTTCTCCAACAACAGGCCAGCCAACTCAAAAATCAGCTTTCAGAGATGCTTTGAAATTAACACAACACTGAATTCCCAGTTCTGCTTCACCGTCTTCCCTTGCACGACTTCTACATTTGCTTTATGAGCCCCATCCCACACCTGCAGCACAGGAACACGCAGCTCCCTGACGGCCCCAGCTGTCAGGAAACACGATGAACAGCTTCTTGCCATCCTAATACAGATGCAGAAGAGCAGCTGGATTCTCTCACTGCTACTGAGCAAGAGGGCTGTTAGTTTTTTTCGCATATCCAACACACTGAAATCTATATCTCTCAAATCTAAGTTACACACTTTCCTCCACCTTGCTCATCACAGGATGACAAAGCAACATTCGGGTATCACAGACGCACTGAGCTCAGCTCTGGTTCTGTTCCTTCAAAATCTTACCTAGAAAGAAAGGCTTGATGCTGCTTTATCGTGTCCAGTTCATAGGTTGATGAATCACTCCTTTTTCGTGGCAGCTGCTTCTTTGGATCTTCTCCGTTGCTACGGGGAATGTCAATGTTGCTCCTGCTGAGGTGTCTGCTGGCTTCCAGATTTGAGCCGCTGGAACAGTGGCTGTTGTTCACTGTTATTCCAGGAGACAGGAGGTCGGTATCCTGGGATATGAAATATAATGATTTACCACTCTGGCAGCTGAATCAGAAATACACCCACATTATAGCCTTCTCCTTCCATCTTCTCTTCCCCATCCACCCCCAGGTCCAGTTGAGGACAATACAGTAACTCAGATCTAACCACTTTCTAAGGGTGAGGGTAAATCAGGCCTGAATGATGCTTCGCACCAGAGGGTGAAACATCTCTGTTCAGAGCAAATGCACCCAAACTGAGACACACATGCACCTTAAGACACGTTTGCGATTGATAAGAAATAGAGTCTTTGTTGTTTCATGGAAAAATCCTCACTAAAAACAGGGGCTGTGGAGGTGCCAGCATTACCTGGACACTCACAACGCTTCCTCGCCGGCTGCTGTTCTGGCTCTCGGACACTGTCTGGTTGCTGTAGCATAAGGCATCAAATCCCAGGATTCCTCCAACACAGTCGCCTACCAAGCAAACCTGGAAAAGGCAACAGAAGCAGGGGAGGAGGAGAAAAAAATATCTCTTTGACTTCAGTTCAGAGACAACAGTTAACCAGAGTGCTGGATGATACCTGGGAAAGCTGCAGTAACAGGATGCCCAGCGCTTTCATCACTAAAACTGTTCTGTCAATGAACATCCACTGGTACCCTGCAGCCTCTCATTAGCCAACATAGCTGATGTGTTCTGGTTGCTCCCACCAGCCGACTGCAGTGAAGTGAAAGCAACACAGAGCACTGATCATGGCTCTAACTCTGGCTTTAGAAAACCGAGTTTGATTCCTTCCTTGCTGGCTGTGCTACCTCAGGCAACTTCCCTGTGCTTCTGCTCCCGATGTGTACCCTGAGGAGATAACACTGTCCTGTCTCCAAGGGAATCGAGCAGAAAGGCACAATAAAGCACTGAGAACGCCGGGTAGGAGAGGGCTGTCTGGGTCCCCTGGCACAGCGCTGGCTGGGAAGAAGCTCAGGGTGCTAAATCACGTTACAGCAGCGCAATGGGGCAGCCAGTCCTAGAGCTCAAACCTCCCGGGGATGGAGGGTCACTCCGCTCACACAGGTGTGAGGCTCAGTCCTGGTATTTTATTGGGGGCAGCAGCTGCATCATCTCCAAAAAGAAACAACTCCAGCATGAGCTGTTCGAAGTCCTTTAAAGACAGGAATGCTTAAATAGTCTTGGTTTGCAATGGGACTAGAGAACACGTTTAATGACAAAGGTAGCATTCCTGATTTGGAAAGGTGTGTCATGCTGAAAATTGATTAACTTCACATCTTTGTAACTTCATTTCTGAAACACAAGCTCAGACTCGGCCTTGAATCCCAAAGGTTCAAGACAGAGCATAAGCAATAATCTCTCTCTCTCTCTGTAAGAAATGGAAGGACAACATTTTCTTATTGCAGCTCAACACTGTCATGTTTCCATCCCTCCTGAGAGATTAATGGCAAAGAGAGCTGCAGAAGGAAATTGCTTCACTTGCTCTTCCTTTCATTGTGGCTATAAACAGCCGCTGGCTCACCTGCCCGTTGAAGGACAAGCCCTCCTGGGATCTGATGAACTCGCTGTAGGCCTGGTTGGCTCTGACGATGACCGTGGCTACAGCTTCTTGGTACTGCGGGGACGATGTCGCGAGCAGAGGGAGTGCAGCGAGGGGAATGTGATCCTGGCTGTTGGACAGGCAGCCTTCGTCGTGACTATACGGGCTGAGGCTGGACAGGGCAAGAGACATTGGAAATAATCAGCCTAACAAAGCAGAGCAGGGAAAAACATTTGCAGGCAGTACAGTGAGAATTGTAGTTCATTAAAAAAAGCCTCGAGATAGAAAGGCCATTTATTCCACAGTGAATGGGTGAGAGCTTAATAAATCTTTTCCTCCCATCAAACGTAAATCTTCAAGGACAACATACTTACATTGATAGAACAGCCCTCAGACAAGGAATTAAAGCCTTAGTATTTATTGGATTAATTAGAATAAATCAATCTCAGAACTCTTGCTGCATGATTACTGTATTTACTGCAGCTAAGTATGAAATTGAGATTGAATGTCTCACTAGTATATTAATAAGTGCATTCTCAAAGCATGGTCAGAGCTCTCAATGCAGAACATTTCCAGGATGCAAGAAAACAAACAAGAGTGAGATTTTGTATGTTTCTCACTGTGACAAAATAGCATCAACATACCTGGACACCAGCGAAAAGGCTTCGGAGCAGATGGCTGGGCAAGGGACCAGCCTGATGGCGATGTGTCCGAGAGCAGCGGGGTAATGGACCCTCATCACGGTGTCAAACACTGTCGTGATGGTGTTGACGTCCCCTTGCTTAGAGCTCTGGTCACCGCTCCCCGAGTCCAGGATGTTCCCTCCATGCAGGACCAAGAGGAGGACATGGATTTTACTGGGCTGCATTAATGGCTGCACCGATTCATCCTGGTGGGAATGAAACAGAGCACAGCAGGAAGGCTTATTTGCAAAGAAGTTATATTGGGTCCAAATGCATTTTATGCAAATTTTATCGTCTTTACTCCCCCAAGCTCACACGTGGTACCTACAATATATGCACTAGATACATCAAGTCAGGGAAGAGGCAAAAGCCAATCTGTCAAGCCAGATGTTTCCAGCAGAAACAGCATTAGCCATGGTAAAAGGCACTGGCAAGCCCCCGTCTAGAGGGGTAAATTCAGTTTGGGCCATCCATACACATAGATAATTGCAGTGTGAGCAGGAGCAGAGAAGAACAAGAACATGGAGACTTTCTGAAGAGAGAAAGAGTTCAGCTTGATTTGCTCAGCAAGGCTCCAGGAGGATGAATTCCCGTCTCTTCGAGCCAGTGGAGACGAGACAAGAAAGCTGGGGAGGGAAGAGAGGCACTCAAGGCAAAGGGCAGTGCAGGCACAAGCACAAGAGAGCCTGAACTCATCCAGCGCAGACTGAAAATCAGGAGGCAAGAGGTTTTAGAAGAACATCTACAGGTTCACTGGTAAGAAAGTAAACTGTCTTCAAGCAGCAACATGCTTAATTTATGGAAATGGGCACTAGATACACCTGGACACAACAGCTGAGAACATGACTGCACACACGTGCGTGCAAAAACGCGCACACAGCTTCAGCAAACTGCCTGTCCTAAGCAGACGGAATGCTGAAAGTGAAAAAAATCAAAGGCATAAAATTGTAACCAGGTAAAACATGGCAGCAGTAAAGACATTACTTGTGTGTGTTAGGGTGGAAAAATAAAGAGATAAAAGATGGGTGTTGTTTTCTGTTGGGGTGCTGAGCTCAGCTGCAGCAGTTGACAGTAAAACACATTCAGCAAAAAACAACTGAGATCAAACAGGTCAGCAAGTGGCAAGTTACTGGAGAAAGAAGCTGTAGGAAGAGATCAGTCATTGCTTCTGCTCGCCTACGACAGAAGTTATAAATAAGACTTCAGATTTGCTTATACTGTCGCAAAAGAGGAACTGAAGAGAAAAAGCTTTGAGACCTCATGACCCAAGGACTGGCCAATGTCTGGCTGGAGCCTGCTGCACGAGCACAGGCGAGGATTGGATTCTGGCTGTCCAGGTCGTTTGCTTACTATGTTGAATTGATTCCTTGCCTGAACAGACAGGCTGGAGTTTGAGAGAAGGAGGGAATCGTATCTGAACTGCAGAGTGGGTTCTCATTCAGTGCCCTGCCCCAGCAGCCGTAAGCCCAACCCTGATGTCCCAGGAGCGGGGACAAGAGCATCCATTTGTACCGGTCACATACTATCACACAATGGAGCAGTAACTATCTGTTTGTTACCAGGGCTTTCAGTGTTTACAGATTTGAGAACATCCTTGGGCAACTCCCTGGTGAGGCAGAGCAACAGCCATGGGGAGGGGGTGTGGAAGGGCTGGAGGGCAGTGCTATTTTCCATTTGGCAAATTCTTCTCATTTTAGCATCTTTAGTCACCTGTTGTCCTTTGAACAGTGACAAACCTGCTGCTGGGAGGGGCACATGCCCAGGCACACATCAGCAACCTAACAACTAGCTTACATTTTTACCAGATAATGTTAAAGCGTATCTTACAACACAGCCTGCCACAAGTATTAAAATTCACATCCAAGTCTGTAATAAAGATTTTCCAGACCTCCTTCATAAGAATGGCTTTGAATTATTTAGCACCATTACACTGTATTAATGCCGGCTCTTTAAACCTCCTCTGATTCCCGTTTACAGCGCCTGCAAGGTGAACTCTTGCCTGGTTGGAGGCACAGGACGAGCACTCTCAGCATCGCTTTTGCTTTCAGATAAATGTTTTAAGTGCTCATTTGTAGAACAACATGAGTCACCAAGCTCAGGTCATCCAGAGGTTTATCTGCAGTCATTTCCCCTTTCGGTTCATTAACCTCTGCTCTTGAAGGAAGTGGGGAACATGCAAGCAACTGCTGGTTAGTTTAGGGGTGGAGGTGGCTATTTCCAACTTTCTTATAAGATCTGAAGTCTTAAGACACTTGATTCCTGATCTACATTTGGTGATGGAAGCTCTTAACCTGAAAAACACTGCAATGGTGGCTAGGAATGTCGCACTGTTTTAGTAGGCTGTTTGTGAACAAATATGAATGAGTATATTTTTTAACTCACTTTGAAGCCTGTTCTTTATCTAAAATTAAGGCAGAAATGGGAGTGGGTTGAGTTTGTACAGCCTTCTGAAGAAGACCAAAAATCCTCCACACCACCTTGAGCTCTAAGAGAAATCTTAGAGCTGTGACTGGCTTATCTTGCGGTGGCCAGAGCCACTTCCATCCCCAGCCACCCATTAATCCCATGGTTCTTGAGCTTTCAGTCTATTATGAAAAAGCGAAACCACCTTGAACTGACAGCCTGGCACACAGAGTAATACTGAACCAAAACTATGCTCCTGGTCTTTGGCAGATCACGACACAACCTGGGGACTCCGCAAGCAGCTTCATCATCTCTACAGCACAGACACGCAGATGCTGCAAGGGCGGGATGAGCACAGCCAAGATGCACCATCTCACTAGGGCACTGAACTGCAAACCCCTGTATATGCAAGTCCAGAAAGCCGCGGAGGTGTTATTTTTTATGTATTGTTTTATTCAGGGTGCTGACACCGGCTCTGCTATAACAGGTTTCAAACAAGACCCCCCAGCCTGCACGTTGGTGCTGCAGCACTGCGGCTCCTGCTCTCACCTCCGCGCTGGCTCCTTCCCTGAGCAGGAGAGCCCAGCCCAGCAGTGCCCCAGGCAGCACTTATCCCATGGGATTAGGATTTTTCTTCCAGCTGGATACCTCACACTGCTTACAAACTAGAAAGCATTTGCTCTACATCTTCAAAAGACGGGTAAAATAATCCCTTAAACACAGCCCTGAAGTTCACAGCATGCCGGTGTGGCTCCAAACAACGCACAAAGACACGACAGCGGCAAAGGGGGTCATTTACCCCATTTACCCCACAGAGACACATTCCAGCAACAAATTATTTCGTTACAAGAAACAGAAGCACTTACTTCAGTGATGCTGAGCCTCTCCACGCTGGACCCCACTTGGTACTCCGCCGACGGCTCGTGGTACAAGTCGCCTGGAAGCACAGAGGTTGGAAACATCAGCACTGCAAGATGCTTTGGCAAAGATGCTCTGCCATAAACACACTTGTTTGTGCCTCTTCTGCCTCGCGTCTCCTTAGTTATTTCATCAAATTGCTCTCTCTCTCCCTCCCTCCCTCCTGCCTCCTTCCACCTGAGCAGCCTGCGCAATGCTGGGTCACCTATTTTCCAGCAATTTCTCATAACCTGGGCAAGCGCCGAGGACACGATCTGGTTCTTCTCTCATTACAGCAACCCAGTACCGTTGCTTTATTAAGGATGGCAACAATGGGAAATCCCTGCGCAATTGTCAGAAATGATGCGTTTGTGGGGATAATAAAAGTAATTGCTTGAATTGTGCTGGGAGAGCAGAGACCTGATGTGTCCGTGCGTCTGTGCCGACACAGACCGGCTTTGTACCTAAAGTGTCGTCTTCCACCGTTCTGCTACATGAATCGATCTGGCTGAGGAACCAGCTCCCTTTCAAAATTTCATAACGATGAGCAGAAAATAAAACTGAGGCAGGTACAGATGAGAACAAAGGATGAAGCAAGAGGAAAGAAGTCAGGAGAAATTCAAGTAATTCAAGACGGAGCTGGAATGTTTCATCATTATAGGAGAGAATCCTGGCTGGCGCACAAAGGAGTCCAACCAACACGGAAAATAAAAGAGAATCGAGAGCTATCGCATCTCCCACTGGGCGATTCTTTTCTGGCAGCACTGGGCAGTCATTTATATGCTCTGTCTCAGCTTCTCCTTTTGTGAGATGAAGATAACGAGTTTTACCTTTTTCAGAATGTGGCTGTAACAATTACCTGGAAATACTGTAAAATATCACATGCAGGTTTTACTTAAAAAAAATTACCCTGGACATCATCGCATTCGGGGGTTTCAATTTTATCCATCAGATCATTGGAGCTCCATTTGGTTATTTCTTTCGGGAACATTTCCTCATTGTCGGACAAGTCCTCTTTAAGAGAAAATAGATAAACCCAGATTTTTTGAGTCACACAAACACAAATATGTGTACAGACAAGAGCACGGAACCCACACGAAACCAAACAGCAGCAATTCAAGTCTTTTTCCTCCTCACTATCTTCTTTTCCTAAATTGAGGATGTCTCTTTTACTGTTACAGAGGTTAAGTGCTTTCTAATTTATTTATGGTTCCGCACTTAGTATTTCTTTCCTGAAAATTTTGGGCTTGTAAATGTAATAAAGATTTATAAACATAATAATAGCAGCAGTAATTACAGAATGTCTTGAAGATCTAAAAGCTGTAATCTTTAGAGTCCCAGACCAGGATTCCCCCTTTCTTGTTGCTGTAAAGTTACCAAGAAAATAATTAGTTGGAGGAATCCTAGGATGGGGAACAAAAAGATTATGAAATACATTCACCTTTTCAGCAAATCTGAGCAATAGTTTAAAAATATATATATGCAGGGGACTAAGTGCAGAGTCAAGCAAAGACCAATTATTTTTAGGAGTTTCTATTTACACTTGGACCAAAAAAAAGAAAGCAACCCAGAAACTCAGCATTAGCATGCCATTTCCTTCTTCAGCTATGGAAAAATATTGAGTAAATCCCCATTTCCCTGCACGCGGGAATGCGGAGCTACCGGTTCAGAGCACGGGGAAAGCACGAGCACCGAACACACAGGCTGGCAGGGAATTAAGAGGAAGATTGTACTCAAAGCTCCTCCAGCAACTTAATCTAAATATTAAACTTATTTCCTTGAGAGGTTTAATTACAGCCCTTATTGCTGCTCAAGTGATCACTGAATGGGATATTACTCCCGTTATTAGCATTTATTACAGGATAGGTATTAGATATTACTGTATTTGTCAGTATCTGTACGAGAGCGTGCCAGTGAGCGGGGATGAGTGGGAAGCCAGCGACAAGAAATCTTGGGCTGGTGTTACGCCCACCACACTGCGAGGAAATGTGTGTGTGTGTATTTGGGAAGCGCTTTCGGAGGAATTCTGCTCGGTGTTGACCATGAGCTGTTTTGTCTCCACTCGCAGAGCCGGGTGGGATGTGTCACCCGCGGGCACAGGGGCACCGAGAGGTCCCTCCCCACCAGGGGGACGTGTGGAACAGCATCAAGGCTTCAAATCATAAACCAGCATCCCACTGGACTTCTCCAACCCATCTGCATGGATCGCAGAGGACAACCCGGATGGAAACGGAGACGCTGTGCTCGCAGAGGAGCTGCTTTTTGTGTTAGTGAGCTCCTCCGGGTATTGCAGATGAGGTGCCGATACCAACCATGGCACTAGGCTCATTTTTGCTAATTGTCCTTCCCGGGCCTGTTAGGAGCACATCAGGGATCCCCTGGGGGCCTGGATCCCAGGCAGAGCCATCTCTCTATTTCAATTTTATTACTAAGTAATTAAAAAGGCAAGAAGGTGGATAGCAAGGATGCCGTTTCAATGACTCACTCCTCTTCTCTTCTGTGTATATTGCTACAATAAATCCCTTACATAGTTTTTGTAGATGCTACGTAAGTTGATAAATAGGGACATTTAAGCTAAGTTGGCCCTTCTCCTTCCAGGCAAGAGACACGTCCATCCCCAACTCGCTTCCATCCTGGCCATTGAAACCGCTGTTGTACAAGTTGCTCCTCTACAACAGCAGATGCTCTACCCCAGAATTTGGGATTTATGCCTCAATACTTGATGCGAGAACTCTTCTGGAACACGATACTATTCAGTTTTTTGAGACTGAACTTTCTTCAGTGAAATTCTGCTTTGGGAAACCGGAGCGTGATTTTTCTAACAACTGCCTTTCACAGAGGGGTCATCAACTTCATCGGCACATGCTGCGCATCTAACTTAGATTAACATTGCAAGCCAAGAGTCCATCTGTTGTCAGTAGAGACGGAGCCTTTCAGGCTTAAATGCGCATTAAGTACAATATATTAAATGAGGACGGTGGAACAAAGCTTCTTCACGCACATATGCACAGAGAAAAAAATACCACAGCTTTCTCCTAATATGGATAGTCAAAATTACTTTCAGAATCTTAGAAACAGTCCTGATTAATTTCAGCACCTGAAATACCTTGTTGCATTCACTATTTCTTGGAACAGGAGAATAAGGAGTTAATAAAGGCAAACTGGGGGCTCTTCAGGCCAAGACAGGACAATTAATCATATCTCCTGCTGATTAAAAAATATTAGAAAAATGATCAGTCATACTGAATCAGAACCATTAGGACACACCCACAGTCCCGTTAGTACTGCTGAATTATACCCGCACTCATTTGCACCAAGTAAAACACAGCTCAAAGGTTAAGAGTGTTCAAGATCCTTTCAAACAGATCCTAGTGAATCTGAAATGTTAAATACAAGAGTCTGCTGGGTGACGCTGGGGATGCTCGAAGAAGCTGCGCTGATGCTGCACGTATCTTGGTTAGAAAGGAAAAGACTTCAGACAAAGCAAAAGTCTCGCTTCCTTCCCCGCTCACCCCCACCCTCACGCCTTCCGTTCTCTTACCCCACCATTTCAGGCAACAAACGATGGGGATTTAGGCTCCACATACCATGTGCATCAAAGAATTCATCATCCGAGCTGTCATCTGAATCTCTGGCAATGCTCTGCATCCTCCACTCGGAGATACTGTGGCGTGAGGGGCTTGCTGGAAAAAAGAAAAGAGCCTTATGCGATACGCTACAGCGACAAGACAGAGAGATCCCAGCATGATCTTTGCTGGTGGAAGAGTCGCGTGTTCTCTATGAAAATTCACTGCTGCAATATTAAAAGACACAAAACCCCGATGATGCTGGTGTGATGTCAGTGTACCGCTTTACAGATCCCATTTGTTTACTGTTGTCAGAACCTGCCAGCAAGATGCTACATTAAAGCGAGCTGTTTGTATCACTCTTATGCTATTTTGAATGGCAGCTATTTATAATTGTTAGTAGGATGTGCAAAATCAGCTGGGTTTTCAAGTTTGAAACGAGGAAGGAAGCAGGCTGATCGGCAGCTTTCTCGGTGCCTCTGCTCCGCTAACTTTCGGGTGGGTAGCTAAGCAGAGCAGCCTGGATTGAAATAATCTGTTTTCTGGAAGGAAATTGCTTCCACACAAATTGAATTAGAGATCTATTTAAACTTTAAACTTGAATGATTTAAACAACATGCTATCCAGCTGCTTGAGAGGGAGCGGCTGGAGCGGCTGCCCTGATGGAGTGAGGAGAAAAACCAACGCTCCTTCGGGTTCCTGTTTGCCCTCCTGTTCTCACACTTACCTGCTCCCTTTCGTGTTCCCTGCACTAAATACAAATATATTACAGCTCTTTTTTTTTTTTTCCAGATATAATTTAGCAATGATCCAGCCTGAACTCTTCTTGGCTGAACTTGCTATGGAACAGCCGCCTGCTGAAGGGATCCCTGCCCAGAGGGAGAGGGTTTCTCCCCTTTTTCAGACGGCTCTTGCATGTCACACAGCGCTTGCAGCAGCCACCTACCACAGAAAAACCTGAGGAGACTCACAAACCCTCATTTAGCATAAAGAAAGACGCTGAAAAGCCCCGGTTACTGTGACAGCTGCACGAGACACTTCATGCTGTTGCTGTTAACGGTGTTAAATCTCTAAGTCAAAACCTCATCTGGCTATCTGGTTGTCACATGGAAAAAGGATGGAGACCCTAATAAAAGTCACCTAATTGCAGCTCAGCACGGGCTCGGCAGCCCCCAACCACCCAGCGCCCGCCCCTCCGGAGCCACACGCGGAGCTTGGCAGAGCAGAGCTAATTCACGCCCGAGTGACGTCAAGACACTCGCATAATAGTGGCTAAAAATAGAGCATAGAATAACATATGGGATGGTGACAAGGGTCCTGCTATCACCAGGGGTCTCGCTCGGATGGTATAGAAAGGACTGAGGATCTTTTGGAGAAAAGGCGTTGCTTTTTTCAGCTGGAGGGAGCAGTGAGTGGAGCCAGCCCTCCTTGCTTCCATATATTAATATGCTCCCAGCAAGAAGAAGGATTAAAATATCTGCATGACGTACTTCCCAGCACATCACAATTCATTTCTTTCATGACTTTTTCCTGTAAAAGCTGAGACATTCTGCAGTTTAAAAGAAATTAATGCTTTGCTACCAGTGCAAACCTTCAAGAGGTCTGAAAACTACAGCTTCCAATGAACATGTCAGCGCTGGAAAAGGGAGTTCGTAACAAAGAGCATAACGAGAGACGGGCACATCAATATAAAACCCTGGTGCAAGCAAAATAGCCAGCATTTTTATCTTTATACAACGATTTAAGAAGCATCTGGTAGGTTCTTCCCTGGGGCTCACTCCAGTGAGTCATCGCAAGGTAAAACTAGCGCTCATCTCTCATTCACCCCGCGATGAAATCAGTGATGGAGTGGTAAACAAAAATGGAGACTCAACTCACAACATTTAGTGCAAACGAGAGATGGAGAAGCTTCACTCACCCAGATGTCCTCTTCCACCGTCACTGGAGGAAAAGCTGCCCCCTTGGGGTTTTCAGAAAAATCAAGATTGTTTTCCCTCTTGCTGTGACAGTTATTACTCAGCTACCAGCTGCGTTTGACTAAAAGGAGAGGGAATTGCTAAGGGTTCAAGCTTCTTGCTTGTTAACTCGCTGAGGATTCACCCCTTTGTACAGAATGGGCTGAGGAAGGGAAGAGTTTAACACAGGGGAAAAAAAAATACAGGTGACTGCCTAGGGAGAGGTGAATGATAAAATTCAGGACTCGAAGCTGAGTCCTTACAGGGTATCCTTAGGGGCTTTAACAGAAAAATCCTGAAAGCTTGCAGAATGGTATTTAAAAGGGAATATAAACGCGCTCTGTGGTCCCACCTAACCGCAGGCTGTGAGGTTTGGTTTCTGACAGCTCCTGCACTTCATCACCAGTGGACGGCAGCAGCCCACACCCACTTTTTTTGGGTGGTATCTGCCTTAATTTCCCCAGAAGCTGATGGGGATGCTTCACTGCGTGAGCTTCTCCGCAGCATCCACGGAGCCAAACACCCGCTTTTGATGTGAATGGCACGAAGTGGCACAGAAGCCCAGGGGATGGAGTGCGGGGTCCCGGCTGGAGCTGCCCCCGCCGAACAAGAGGCAGCAAAGAGTGAGCAGAGCAGGACAGAGCGGACACCGGAGAGGGACCAGGCCGGGTCCTGCTCATGGCAGGGCTTGGACTAGATGAGCTTTGAAGGTCCCTTCCAACCCAAACTATTCTGTGATTCTACTCTATTCTAAAAGCCACCGGTGGCTCTTGGCTAACAGGGACTGACTCTCCCTGCGCCACTGTTTGTCTTCTGAGACCTGATGCTGTTAGCAAGCTGCTGCCTGCTCTTCTACTGTTCTTCATAGTCATTCTGCTTGTGAGATCGGCAAGAATTCTGCCATGTGCCACCGAGTCACAGTTAAGGGATAACTAGAAACATTGCCAAGCCTATAACAGGTCACCTGAGAAGACTGAGCCTCCGACACCAACAGAGAAAGTCTCTGACTTAACAGGACTCACAGGAGAAATCTGCATTGTCCCAAAGGTGACAGCCATGAGGAGACATGGTCACACCTCCCAAATGCCCAACGTCCATGCAGCTCAGAACAGCACGTCAGCAGCAGCATCTTACCTCCTCTCTTTGAAGATCGTGAGGACTTGGAAGAGGTGGACCACTGCTTGGTGAGTGACCTGCCAGAGGCTGTTTCGCTGGTACCAGCAGCATCCTCGGTGTCAACAGGTGAAACTGCGTTGGCTTCAACATCCTTCTCACCAGGATTGTCTTTGACTCCGTGCTGCTCAGTATCGTTTTCACTGCAGAACTGGGCCATTTTCTGAGCCAGCATCAGCTGCGCCTCCTTCTCCAGCTGCCGGATGTCCTCAATGGTGAGCCCGTACCACTCGTCCTGCCAGCACCACGCCTGCCGATGGGCACGGACCATCACCTTCCGCAAGCCTGCAAAGCCAAAACGCCCCAGTCACCAACGCTACAACACTGCAGGAATCCACATTCCCTCCCCCAAAACCTCAAGACACCATGGTAACGACATTACAGTGGCATCAGCAAAACAACGCCATAAGCTGCAGCAAAAGACCTTCATATAGCAAGTGTTGGGATGGCAAATTGGTCACTTTGTGCACTTTATCTCCTCAATTCTTGCTAAGCAACCATGCACCGAAAAGTGAGCCAGTCTTCTGTGACTGCTTTTAACTTGGGAAGGGATTTCCTAATCCTGGATCAAAGGCCAAGGAGAAGCCAGGCACACCACAACTGTACCTCCCATGAAGTTCTAGGAACTTGTAATATTTGGATCCAGCCTTCAAAATAAAGTGTATTCCCAGAAGAAAAAAAGAAAAGGGCCAACAACAACAACAAAATGCTGTGGGTTGGTTTGGTTGGTGGTTTTTCTTTTCTTTTAAATCCAGGTTTCTTCATGAACATCAACAGCCCACCACGATTGTTACATGACAGAAGCACATCCCACATCAGCAGCGCTAACACTAAAATCTCTCCTTGTTTCTATATATCAAGTGAAACAGCATCACAAATACGCGATTCTGAGATAATGGGATGGGAAACTACGAGAGTGAATAGAGATGCTTTATTTTGCAGATACCATCTGTCTTCTGTGGTGTGAGAAAAATGAAGCGGGTAAAGCCAATTTAAAATATTTCAATGTATCACATTTCTGAAAGGAAGAACCATCTCACTGTTCAACACACAATGCAGAAACTTTCCTCCAGGACTTAAACTCGTTGGCTAACATCATCACACCACCAAGACTTCTAAACCGCTACAGTCACTCAGGATTTTCAACCGATATTATTGCTTAAAAGCTCCCAACAGGTCAAAGCTCCAAACTGGTATTTATTACTGATGGGAGCACATGGCAGTAATGGTGGTTTTAAAAGCTTCTATAAATACAGCCAAACTAACCCTCAGGAGCCCTTCTGAAAAATAACTAAATAAATAAAATCCATGAACATTGTCCCCCCTTTAATTACAGGGAAACTGAGGCAGAGGTGGGTTGAAGGACAATGCCAAAAGCATTGCTGTCTTAAGATCTCACTACTGCCATGGTTTCTGTGATCTTCAGCCTAAATACATCTTTTGTTTTCAGCAACCACTTCTTCTTTTTCTTTTTTCAATCATACAAAAACCTGATTTTTATACAGTTATTTCCTCCCAGGCCTGGGCAATTGATTTTCTGCTCTGTGCTTTGCTTAGTTCTTAATGCCACCCGCCGTCACAAGTCAACCTCTCAGGAGGAAATAACCATTGGGATCAGTAGCTAACGCGATGGACCAGCTCAACCCGAACTTCATTTGCACAGTGAGATTACATCTATCAATATTTTATGCATTTCTCTGCCTGACTTTCAGAAGGGAACCTCACGTAGGAGAGGTAAGTTTGAGCCAGCAGACTGTGACCTTCAGGGGGCTGAACAATGGGCCTCGGCTGCTTAATCCTGTTCAACCTTAGTTGAGATTCAGAGTTATTTCCCCCACCAGATTACTTTCTGCAGAACCACGGGAGAATGTTTTAGCCTCCTCACCTTACATTATGATTGACAATCAGTCGAGCTTAAAAAATGAAGATTAAACTCCCATCACATCCACACGGAACGCCAAGAAAACGTTTCCCTTGCTGTAATTCAGTCCCCAACACCACAACCATCCTTAGCCTTCCACATTCACAGTGTTCACTTCTAACCTTGCCTGAAACACCTTGAAAACAGACTGATTAAACACAGAAGCAAACGGTTTCCTCCCTCTCACCCCAAGGCTTCCTCCGTCCCAGGGCTCAGCAGCCTCTGCTCTCGCTCCTGGATCCAGCCTTGATGTATCAAGGCACCAACTCACAAATTCTGTGTAAAGGCACAAATGCCACCAACTGCATATCTCTGTTTTAATGGACTAACATCATAAGGAACATGAAAACCTCTTGGGAGCACGAGAAGTCTCCTGAAGTTCCCCTCCGCCTTCTTTCACTTCATCTCTTAGATCACAAACATCGCCACAGACCTCCCCATCTGCACCGCTCACATCCCTTTGATTAGACATCCCAAATCAGCCTTCCTTAAAGCCTTCTTTTGAAAACAGGACGGCATCACGGGGCTTCACTCTAGATTAGTTATGAAGTCAAAAAGACTGAGATTATTTTCCTGGCCTCTGGCCTTCACCGGGGCTGTGTCAGCAATGCTGCATTTCTCTTTCTTAAACACGGGGAAAAAACCTGGAAGAGAAAGAGGCTGTCCGTGTACAAAAGAAACTGAAAAATAAAAGTCATGACTTTCAGAAAAATAATCCTCCTTGCTAGGGAAGGAAAACCTGAGCAGTCCCTCAGCGCACAGCAGTGAGTATATCTATCTCTATATATATGAATTAATCTTCAGCCTTCCTGTAGGCAGCAGAGACCCAGAGGACACAGCGAGTGCCCCCAAACAGCTGCACGGATTCAAGATCCAGCTGCAAATAACTGACTGCCTGTCTGGACACTGCTCCCCTTCCTGTGCAAAAACAATCAAGTCTTAAAGCATTTTTTATCCAAGTCATCCAGCTGAAGTCACTAGGAAATAACAGCAACGGCATTTTTACAAGGATACAGGTACCAGCTGATATCATTAATATCAGTAGTTAAGACGACTTCACTGTTTCTCCAGTGAGCACAACGCCTTGGTTTAAAAAAACCCGAGGAAACCACACATGCACAAAATGTACGCGGGCAGATTGAGTTCAGAAGTACCCGTCACTGGTGCATTGATTTAATTACAACATTTCCCACTGCGTTGTGCAGAAAGATCATCTGTGAAGAGTCTAGCAGGGTGCAAACATTTAAATCACTTGCCTTTCAACTCATCACCTCAGTAACTCTGCTGCAGGGACTGGCTGAATCTATGAGGCGACGACTCTTGTAAATGATTTGCCTGCAGATTGTGGTGTTGAACTTCATTTCACAAAAGGAAGTATAAATGACCATGAGACAAGACGGGACAGAGAAGAGTCTTTAGCTGAATTTTAAAAGCTTTTGTTTATAGTTCTGGGCTTGTTCTTCTCAAATTGAAGTAAAATAGTAACTGAAAAACTCAGAGAAGAAAAAAAAACCTGCCCAAACCCGCTCAGCTATCCATATAAAGCAACTCTTCAGATACCCATTAACCATGTACTCAGTGGCAACATCCCCAAACATTTTATTATGCACTCTCATGATTTCCTGGCAGCAGAAAAAGGATTTTCCTCATGCAACACTATTTCCTTGATGGTCACAACAGATCCCATAACCTCGTCAGTGCAGTTCTGACTGTCTGAATGTATTCAATGAGAGGTAACCCGCGGTTTTATCTCCTTGCTTCCCTACCTTCCCTTCTGTCCTTGCTCAGACCCCTCACAAGGAAAAGCCTCTGGTCACATCCACCTCTCTGCAACCCACCTGCCCTTGGAAAGACTCGACCTGCAGATGGGCAGCGTCCTTCTGGATGAACTTTCCATTTGAGGGCTTAAGTGAAACAAAAGTTCTGCAAAAGAGCTTTCAAAACCACTCCCGCTTTATCACTGTGCAACAATTTGGGCATATTTAGCCTAAGACCTGCTGGCTTAGACAAAGCTCCCGTTACCAGGACAGGAACATACTTTGCTGTGGTATATAATCAATAACCCATAGACAGTCAACACACTCGTTTAACAGCAAAAGAATCATAGCCCACGTGTGCCATTAGGAAGCAAGTGGGAGCAGAACACTATGCAGTGCCAGTCCAATTAAACTTAAATTCTATGGGAATGGAGTAAAAAAGCATACAAATATTACAGCCAAGTAGACTAATAGCCCACAATTCCAGTCTGTGTCTCAGGCTGTCAAAGCACTGAGTAACTGTCCAATTAGTCATCAGAAAAAATGGCTGTTGCGCTCAGTAAGACGGAGAACATTTCAACACCATCCCTCGGAGTTACTCCCTCCGTGCTCAGAAGCCTTTCTACATATCACAATCCATCCGTCACTAAACTTGGACGTGTTCTTCTTTCAAGCCATTCTCTAATTTTAGTTTGCGCCACCAAAGGCTGCTCCTCTCCTCGGGCAGAGTTGGGATCCCGCTCTTGGTTTCTGCCTCAGTTTTCTTGCTGGTTGGTGACCCTGCACAGAGAGCACTAATTCCCCAATAAATGAAATTGTAGGCACTGGGAACACAGGAACTAGGAGGAAAATGTCAAGGAGGGGCTGGCGCATGAGAACATCTCTGGTCCCTGAGCTGGGTCCCCCATCAGCTGCACGATGCACGATCTGCTTTCCGTCACCAGGTGAAGCCCCAAAACCGGGATCAGTGTATAAGCCTGGTCAGTCACGTTGTAGCCCACATCTTTCCAAATCAACCGTCCCCATACTGTGCTGCCTTCGGCAGATGCGCTCTGGCACTTTTCCACTCACTAATGGCTTCCCCATGGCCGTCCCATCGCAGGGGAAGGCCCCGCATCTTCTGTAGAAACCCAAAGCTTTTGCTTTCATTTTTCACTCACTCAACTTTGTCTCGCCTTAAAGACTTCTCTGATTTTTATGCATCTTAACCACTTTGAAAAACACTATTTAACATCATTATAACCGAGTGGAAAGGCTTCTGAAAGGCAGACAATGATCTGGCTCCGCGCTCCGCAAAGCCTCAATCAAGAGGAAAATGGCAGGCAATCTTTCACGAAATACAAAAGAAACGTTTCTAAGGGAGACCACAATTTAATCTATGCCAAACACCTCTGAACAACTGGAAGAGTCACATGCTGCTTTTTCATTTAACAGATACAATGGAGTTGTTATTCTGCCCCCATGTTTTGCAGTATACACTAAATTAACCCATGTCACCGAAACGCCAGAGGAGCTCATTGCAGAGAGCCACTTGTAATACGGTATCTAACAAGTAAAAACTTCCATCTGGGGGTAAAGAAAACCCAAAGGAGCTTTAGGAAAGCAACCTGTGACTGTTCCGAGAGCGCCGCACTGTTCTCTGCAGCTCCATCAGCGTTTTCCACATTAGCTCTCAGGAGCACGGTACGACTGAAAAGAGCTGTAAAATTACTTAATTATAGCATCAGGCACTTCAAAGAAGCTTTGCATATAGAAGGGTCAGCTGCAGAGGTCATGCAGGAGGATTTACTGCGGACAGAAAGCTGGTAAGGTTGGTGCGAAAGCAATTGCGGTTTTGGACATGAGTTAGTGCTAGATTTAGGTTACAACTGGACTCGACGATCTTAAGGGTCTCTTCCAAGCAATTCTATGATTCTATGTCTATTGCTATTATTTTGCAGACATATTTCGATTAAAAGCCTTTGGTAAATACTCCAGCTTTTCTGCAACATGATTTATAGCACTTAATACTGTATGGTTCTGTTTAACCGAAGGGGTACCTGAAAACACCGGGAGAGCAAAGTAAACGTTAAGATAGATAAACCATCATTGTGCTGTACGTCCGTTAGCAGTTCCTGGGCCAAAAGCATTGTTGATGTTGTGAGTTATCTCCGCTGCTTTATGGCCCATTTTGAACTCAAATAAGAAAATGGCTCGAATTTGCTTTTTGTCCAGCATAATTTCTATAGTCTAAAATAAATATAAAATAAACAGCAAGTAATAAGTCAGTAGCAAAAAACCATAAAGGGAGAAAAGCACATTAAAATTATGTATAACATAACCACATTTATTTAAGAATGCATTCCAATATCAAACGGCAAATTTCAACAATGCAAAAGCCGTGATTACTTTTGCACCAACCTAACAGCATCCTTTACACAGCCCTTCTCTGGCCGGCTCTTTGCCAGAGGACAGCCATAGCTCTGCACTTGTTTTGAGATGGGAATGCTTCTTTCAAACATTCTTTAAGTTTTCCACCTGGCCATAGATCTTGTCTCCTGTGGCACAGCTCAGAAACTGTACCAGTTGTGTTATAGATTTTCTGCAAGGAACAAATTACCGCCAGCACTGCTACCACCTGCACTGTCTGCACTTAGTTCCTTCTGGGACACAAACAAAACCTCCTTAAAAGCATTGACCTAAGAATGACGCATCAATCAAAGCAGCGCAGTTACTCACAACTGAGAGCTGTCAATGACCCACGGTGGGTTATAGAACTATGGAACAATGGGGTGGGGACAGAGATGGATGGTCGTGCAGAGACCCGCCAGCCCTGCCACAGGGCAGGTAGAAACCAGGGACGCTCCAGGGAGAGGTTTTCTGGGACCACTTAGGACTCGCCACTGAAACACATTTCTCTTCGGGATTTTGTTCACAATAAAGAGAACTGGCAGATTTTGATAATGACCTGGTAAAGTTCAACATATAAATCTTCATCTATAAAAAAACCCCAGAATGCAAGATCTTGCCTACATAGGATTTGAAACCCTTTCAGTGGCTACACAGGGTTGGGATTCATACATATCACAAGTGTTACTTATAACATGATTTTTTTCTGAACTGACCCACAGGTCTGTCAAAGCGTAATCAGATCTGAGAATCTCTTCAAAGACGTGTCTTGGGATATGATACATTGCACACACCTCACCTTTGTGTTTCAGTTCAAAAACAACATTAAGGAGTTGACAGTGAACTTTGCTAGGATAGAAATGCTCACCAACATCATGGATAAACCGCTCGATTTTCGACTGCATCCCCCAGTATCTGAACTCCACTTTACAAAGTTTATATGCACACATGATGGGGTATTTCCCAGGGTTGTTCTTGTACTCTTGAATCCAGTCTTCTGAGAGGGGGCCTCTTTTAGTCTTCACTGATTTATACAGCTTTGGATCCTCCTCAGCTTTGTATTCATGTGGAGGGATAGGATCTTTAACAATATCAATAGGATCTATAGAAAGAGAATAGAAACATTTAGGCATTTCCTTTGCCTGAACAAAAGAAGAAAACACCATTTTTCAGGAGTTACTGGTCCCAGACCCAGCAGAAGCATCTGAAGTTTGGATAGAAGGGCAGGATCGCACTGACTCAAACCTATTTGTCTAGCACCAAAAGCCCCATCAGATGGGCTTAGGAATGAGGACAGTCATATATACATACGTAAGACTCCTTAACCTGATCTTCCAAAGACAGCAGCGAAGCTGAAGGGTTAACCTGCATGAGGGCAAGACTAAAAGGAGGGGAAGCAAAGCTGAAATACACCTTCATGTTTCAGAAGTGCAGATAGAAATTATTTTCATATATGTGAAGGAGCTAGGCAATTATACAGCAATATTTTCCTCTTCTTCGGTGATTTCTTATTACCCCCAAAATCATTAGATGTCTTACTCCCCTTGGGAACTGCACAAACAAGACAGGAGAGTGTCAGCTTCAGTTTATAGACCAGGGATTCAAATTATTTCCATATGATTTACATCAAGCCTAGAAGAGAACTCAGGTGTCCTGACTGCACTCGATGTAACCCTGCCCTGCAGCCTGACACCCACAGCGGCACAGCTGTGTGTCACGGACAACCTTAGGGGGCACACAAAAAACTCCCCACCTCCCCAAACCACCAACAGAACAAAGGAAAAAGTAAAAGAAAAAGGCTATTCACCAAGAATGGTTTGTCTTTTTTCTGCAGGAGAAAGGTTGAACACGTTGACATTCTCTCCCGGATCAGTTTTGTAGTACGTCTCAATGTCAATAGAGAATTTCTCCACAAAAGGACACGTATACCTGAAAATGAGAACAATGCAGCTTAGAGTAAACCCCACTTGGCTTGGCAAGCAGAGAAAATGCTTGCTTAAGATGTGCAAAACCAGTCTCAAACCCAAGCCAGCCTTTACATGTGTGTTACTTCAGATATGCTTAAAATACTGACTATACAGATTAAAGAGTTTTTCTTTAATAACTTCTTAAGACAGGAGCTCGCCTTGGACATGCAGTTTCCCTGGAATAGCTCTGGTTTAGTAAAACCCCAAGCCCAAGTCTATGGCTCCTCCTTATCAGGACAGCCTGTTTTTAAAAGAGCAGCTTTCAGCAAGGAGATAACTTTTGGTTCCACTATACTAACAAGCTCTGTTATGACACAGATACTAACACGAGGACACCCTGGAAATGCACCTTTAGCAGAGCTCGTCCCTGGAACCTGTGGCAGAATAAAATACACACTGGTTCTGCACAGGGTCGGGTTTCCTGGACAACTTATTGACTCATGGGCATTTAAAGAGAATAGATAAAACCAGAGTGGAAGTGGACTTTAATCACTTGAAAGTCCAAGAGCTCCATTATATTTATGTATAACCTGCTCATCAGAGCCACTGACTGCCCACCTTGGCCCAGACTAATGTGACTTGTAGGAAGCAGCAAAACCAGAACTATGAAACTTTTCAAGATTTTTGATTAAAAAAAAAATATCCATTAAATCCTTTTTAATACGACAGATAACAGTAATATCAAGATTTGTAAAGCTGGAAAAGGGCAAGTGCTCTAAACCAGAGTAACTGGCACAAAGGTTATTTATTCCAGGGTATCTGAAGTCCTCCCAGACAAAATCAGGCACACGGAGGTCCCAGTGGGCTCCCCGGAGCCTCTGGCACTCTTCGTTTCTCAGGGTGAAAACCATAAGATGCAGGTTTATTTTCTAGATAAATGACAGAAAGACAGTTCCCAAAAAAGAAGCACCAGATTTATTTATTTAAGGTTTTCCTCTCCCCGTGCTTTCTCCCATAGAACAAATGAATCCTGCCTTAATTGACAGCGTTCAACATGACAACTGTCCCACCACCGTGTGCATTTATAACTCTACTGAGCCAGCAGATATCTGCAATGTCAAGTACAATGTGCAGTGCAGGACACGAGACTAAATAAAAACCATGCAGGATTTCCCACGCTTTGATGGACAAAAAAACCCCTAATATTTTAGAGCAACCAGCCACAAGCTCTCCAGTACGATCCTGATCCTGAGATTAAGCACTGTGCAAGAATTTTAGGACGTGATCCCAGTTCCTTTAAAGGATATTACAGGAGGTGGAAGAGATGCCACTGCCACACAGCGACATCAGAGCCTCTCTCTAAAGCAGGGGAAACAGCTCTGGACGTTTTAACAAGATTTACCTCGTCCTTGTGTAAGGATACGCATTCCATGATTCCTCTTCCACTCGCAGAGCTGCCTTGGGCAATATAGAGCGGAACCAGCTGGGTATGTGCATCCCGATGTGATAGACTTTGTGCGTGTACTGCCCGTTGCCTCCCGGTCCGTCCATGTACGGCCTGTTCTCCAGGATCTCCACGCCGCTGCCTTCCCCACATGTCTCCTCTCTGCTCTTTTTCTGAAAGGGAAAATAAATCACCCCGTTAATCCTCCCGGTGCACTGTACGTACCAAAGACTGAAAGTGCATGAACACCGGGGATGGTTTCTAGGACTCCTTTTGAGCAGCACTTCATACAGAGAGAAGAACTGGAGCAGCACCCTGGCTGTAAGATTACCAAACCTTAATAACATTTATAAGATTATAAAGGAAATATTTTTATTTTATATGTGTACATATATATATAGAGAGAGGACGTTTCAAAAAGACTGTTTCAAAAAGCATCAATGCTTTCAAATTGGGTCTGTCTTTTTGAAAAACCCGGTATATGTATTTATGGTTGGACTTGATCTCGAGGGTCTCTTCAAACCGAAATGATTCTATCGTTCTATTAAAAAAAAAAGTGTGTGTATATATATATATATATATATATATATATATTTAGTGACTTATCTGGCCAATACAGGAACAGAGATCTGACTTAGAGATCCTTCAAAAATCGAGATTTGGCCACCAAGAGACAGTTTGAACGGAGACCCAAGGACACACCAGGTCCTGCTCCTACAACAGGTGACACGTGGCTTTTCCCGAGATGTCACCAAATGCCGTCACATTAGCGGATGACACAGCGAAGGGGAGTTTGTCCATCTCGGCAGGTTCTTGCGGTGTCGTGTGAAGAATCACACGCGGTCCTAAAGGGCGTTTTCTGACCTAAACCCCCAGGATGTGGGGCTCGCTGCCTGTGGTCCGGCAGGGCAGCAGCTCTCCCGCAACAGCTTGGAGAACATGCTCTGCTAATTAAGATATTAAGAAGAAACAACCCAAGTTTGCCAGAACGCACACGGCACCCCCGGCAGTCTCCATGTTTTGGCTGATTTGTGTTATTGTCCCTCATTGAAAAACTGGCAAAAATTCCCTCAATAAAAAAAATACGGATTTCAGTGCTTCTAAGAAGAGCTGGAGGCAAAGCAAATATTTATTCATTTGTAACACATTTCAGCAGATTGGATGATGTATAACCTTCATCATTTCCAAACAACAGATTTATATCCCTAGTATTTTGAATTTATTGTTTGTATTTGAGAGAACAGTACTTTGGAAATTAAGAAAAAAAATGGAATTTTAGACAAGAATCAACTGTGAATTGTAACACAATAACAACCTCTCATTTCTGGCATACAAACCATTCAAAGGATAACATGGTTTAACAGAAAATGATTAATAAGATGCAAGAGATCAGCTTCTTGTCTTTTGAGGACAGGATGATAAGACAACACAGCTATTTGGAAGTAAATAGGCCTCTTTTTAAAGAACTCTCAAGAGATTTTAAATTTAAACAGCTGTAACTGACAAATCTAAATAACTGACAATCTAAATAGTCACAAAGCGCAGTAGTCCTGCAAAAGAAAAGCACTTTTTAACAGTTTATATCTAAGTCAGCTGGCAGTTCATTAAAATACACATCCTCTTAAAACAAACGACTGTCTTTCAGTTCTTATATAAGCACTGACCAAGTCCTGTACAAATATTTATGACAATAACATTAAATAATCTTGATGACCCAAAAATCTGCTTAATTCAAAGGTCTTGGAAAAGGCAATAACCCAGCAGGCACAGCAAATGTGTCAGACAGAATAACAGTGCAGCATCTGCGCTGAGCAGTTGATACAAATTATGGAGATCTACGGTTTTATTATATGGCATGAGCATGTGGAAATCCTAAGCGGAGGAAACACAGGTTGTCTTCATGCCAAATTATCACATGTAGTCGGACATGGGCTAGATTTAAAACTCTGTTCTAGATTGTGTGGTTACCAGCAACCTCAAGGAAAATCTGCAAGTCCTCGTTTGGAACCGAAAGATATTTAGGAGTTAATTTCAAAAGGAATCCGCAGCATCTCCTGGGGCTGTGCCGAGCCAGAGGAACCGGGTTCCCAGGTTCACATATGATCGTATTGCATTGGAAAACCAAACCACTGAAGATTTGTGTTTTAATGGCCATGGTTGATATGATAATGGATAACGATACCCTGTATGCTTTCTTTTTCAGAGTGCAATTTAACACTCTTGCTTTCAGAGCTACATCTGAGACACCCCCATGCGTTTTCTTCCCATATCTCGCCTACCCTGGATGCTCTTCAGAGGTCGGGTTTGAAGCCCAGACACAGCTCACACCAACGTCCTCCGCTTGTCTTTCCCCCATTTAGCCAGTTCTGGCAACATCTCCCTGCATGAAGATGACTTGCCTGGTTCTCATCCTACACCAAGAAGCCTGGTGAACCTGCAAGATCAGCCCATTTCTTGCTTTACATGAATCTTTCCATAGGCAGCTTTTCCACATGACCTGGTAACGCGAACACTCAGCATCTCAGACTTCGTATTTCTAGTTATTTCATTCATTTCTATGCAGAAGACCAGGAACCCTGTTCTGAGAGCTTCCTCCTTCAGCCTTTCCAGACGTCCAGCTCCAGCCCACAGCCTCTTTCGCCCACTTGCAAGCCCCAAGCAAATTTTGGTCCTACAGATTCCTCCTGCTTGTCAATTATCTACACAAGATACGACAAGGGACAGCAAGAACATTTTCTTCAATTAATTTGAAATAGGAGCTGCATGGCAAAAACATCAGAACTACAAAGTTTGTATCACAAACTAATCTTTTGATTCAGCACAATTTATACTCAAAAGCCAATGTAACTTATTGTTGGGAATGACAGTAGACTAAAAATCTCCACATTGTAAACCACACCGAGCTGCTCCCCAGCTCTCCCCAGTTACCTTGCCGGGAGGACAAGAAGCCACAGTCAGGTCAGGAAGGACCGAACAAGTCAGGTTGGATGGTCAATGGTACAATCATTAACCAGCCGCAAAGACAAATAGAAGATCAGTCTCTCTGACAATAAAAATAAAGGTATCAGCCACACGCACTCGAGAGACCAGGCTGATACTCTGAGCCCAAGCCGTACTGTGGAAGAACAGCACTTGGGGATGTCAAGAGCGATTTGCTTTTCAACCGTGTAGCCTCTTCATGTCTATTGCGACTCAGCTATGGCTTGGAGAGGGCTTGTTCCAAGGAAGTGGTCTGTAAACAACAATTAAAGAATAACTGCCAATTAGGAAAGCACTTGGCTCAAGAAGCGGCTGGCAAGTCCTCTCCAAAGAACGTCTGTCTGCTGGGAGGGACAGATGTGCAGGCACTTTGGGGTCACCCGTCAAGGTTTCAGCCTCATCGCTGGACGCCCCTACGAGGAGCAGAGACTCATTTAGCAGACGGCCTGTGTTATCACTGCTTGCTAATGACAACACCACCTTCCATCCATAGAAATATCTGAGGAAAGGTCCCAAACAAAACCAGAGTAGCTAACAGCCTTTATATGCAAGTTATCCAAGCCGTAATCACAGTAAACCATCTTACATTGTATTACAAGGGGAAATCCAGTCATCCCTTTAGAAGTCCCTCTCTTGTGCTGATGACACTCCATGTTCTGCACAGCCCCATCAATAGCTTTCCAGGACAGATGGTGACACAGATCCCTTCTAGCTAAAGTAATAGCATTAAATTACTCATAACAGGGAACCCAGAGAAGCAGATGCACCATGATTAGCAAGAATGCCAGTTACTTAAAGGCTTCTATTAAAATAAATCTCTTGGCACGGCAGCACAGCATGGGACACAGCACATGACCTCAGCATCGCAATCAGAGATGAATAATTCCCATGAATGTCATCTAAACACTGGGCTAGCCCAACCCCATTTGTCATCTGCCCTTCACGGCGGGAGACGAAGGGCTGTAAACAAAGCCTTTGCTGGTGGCAAAGACAGGTTGAGCAGTTCTCAGACCTTCCAACCCCCTTCCTGACAAGAAACGTGGTATAACTTACTAAAGGAACGATGGCCGACAGCAACAGAAACCCCAACAACCTGAGAAGTCTCATTAGAGCTGGAGGAACTGCACTCACAGAACAAGAACACAGAACACTGGGGAAAACCGGTAAGATGTGCTTATCGTACCAGCTGGGGAAATACAGAAGTCAGGCTGTGGAAATGAAACTTGCCCTGTAGTATTTTGCTTTAGGTGAATTAGAAGAAAAACCAAGCCCACCAACCAACACAGTACTATTCAGAACACCAAGAAGAATATGATCCTAAACCACTGGAGGCCTTTTCCACATTGTTTTATCCCCGGCATAAAGCACAGGCTGGACGTGGGTTCAGATACGTACATGGAGAATCTCTGTGAGGCCTACAGCAGCCCTGGAAATAGCTCAGCGGTTTCGTTTCTCCTAAAGTTTACTTTTTATTTAAGTTACTACCTTGAGTACTGCAACGGTACTGCAGAGAACGGTAAAGGCAGGATAAGTTGCATGCTGATAAAAGGTGATCCGGGCATCATTCTAGCTTTTAAAAATAGATTATAGCTATAATTTTACCTTGTTTACAGTACAACCCCTCAATCTGACTAAGTCAGATGGTGATTACAAAAGGTTGACATGCTTTAGATTTACCATGAAGTTTCTTGGTGCGTTACTGCAACGTATTTACATGGTACCAGTGGCCTCCGTCGATGACCTGTCAAAATTTTGAGATTATTCAAAATACAAAGACTAGCAGCACTATGCTTGGTAGGCCTACTGTCCATGAATAATGAAGACATAAATCACTGTCTGGAAATAATAACCAGAAGAGATATTTGCTTTTCTCCTCCAGTTCCATTTGGCAACGGGGTATTTTGATAGTCCCGACAAATTCTTCTGGGACAATCCATTAAAACAACACCGAAGTCTTGGGATTTTTTTATCCGATTTAGACACAGATATGGATACAAGACGTTTGCAGCTGGGTGATGGTTTAACAATGACAGCAAACAAAGGCATTTATGCAACCACTGAACAAGAACATGACAGCAAATCTCCCCAGAGGATGCTGCTAACATACTTGCTCATACTGTTGTGGCAAGGGAGGCTGAGAAAACATTCTCTATGGCCAATTACTATATTTTTTATTGGTTTGGACCACAAATGCCAATTAAGTTCCCAGAAACAGAACCTGTCCTTTGGGAGCCAGCGAAAGCCCGAACTGCCTCTCGCATTCCACCAGGCGACACAAAGCCCGAAGCGGCTCAGGCTGGGTGACTCCTGCCGACACCGAGACCTGGGGGCACCGAGCACACAGTTTTAGAAAGGAAGTACAAAGCTTCCTAAGAGGTAAAGCGTTGAGTAACAACATCTAGGCTGGGAGAGGAATCAACTGCTTGTTTTCAATCTCACCCATATGTTGAGGGAAAAATATTCCCAACTATCTGCAGTTGGACATCATTTAGGCCAATGGTGATTTCACTCTTCTGATGGATTTTTCAAAGCGTTGCCTTCCTACCCAAAAGTCCTGAAACTAATTCATGGTTTATTCTTCATTCTCCCAGCGCAGCATTTTTGTACAGGGATAACGCGAACATTAACGATGTGCACGTACAGGGGTGTATCCGTTCTCTCTTCAGCCGCCTCTTGCTGCCCGTGACTCAGCTCTGGGTTCTGTTAACCTCTCCTTTCTGAGCATTTGAACTGACATCTAATTCATTACGAGCAATCTGCTTTCACCACCGACAACCTCCTCCCTGCTGATGCAGCGATCTGATAGACCAGGCACCGCTCGTGGTCAGAATTCGCTTCAGGTGATCAAAAATCAGCTCTTGGGCTAGGAAAACAAACCCTTGGTTTGCCCTCAAAGTACAGTAGGTCATACTTCCCAAGCTGCTTGTTGTTGGGTTTTGTTTGTGTGTTTTGGTTTTCTCTTTTCAAAAAGTGCATGTCAAATACCTGAAACACTCAATTAAAATCATAACGAGGGTGCTACCTGAGCAAAAAGCTTTTTTCAAGGTGAAAAAAGGGAGGAGAAGATGGTACTATTCCACTCCTACACAAGCCAAGGAGGAGAACTTCTGATCAGATCAAAACCAACATAATTTTATCAGTGCATAATGTTCTACGAACAAACAGGAAGTTAGAGGAATTAAATTAAAAATAAAAATCACCCTTACTGTTATTAATTCTTCGGAATGCTGAAGCAGAACAGCACACACAACTTATTGCTGTCGAAGGCTCTTGTGCCACAGTCAGAACAGCTCGAGTCCTCTCACATTCGAGATGACGGCATCAACACGGGAGCATTATCTTGAAGAGGGAGAACGTAACCTGAAGCCACAGAGATGCTGGCAGGGCTACGTCTGGTACCCAGATCTTTCAAACGCCATTTCGGCATCCTAACCACGATGTGGCTCTTTTCTTCATTTGGCCTGAGTGGCGACCTTTACCAAAATACAGCAAAACAGTCCTCGAACAGGGAAGCTTCTCTACTCCTGTTTTGCAGGAGTTGAGTGTAGTCTTACTGGTTATATTGGAAAAACAATATCAAAGGCAGGCAGGAGCCAGGATCCCTGTTACCCCGGGGACAGGTTTTAATATAATAGTACTTTTGAGCCTGTACTTTGTAAAGTACAAATCAGAAACAAATCCATGTCAAGTTGGACTGAAAATCCTTTAGCAACAACGTTGCTGGAGGACAGAGAGGGACTTGTGAGTTTTGCTCTTGTTACTCAAAATCAAGGCTCACTGCACCTCATCCTGCACAGCTCGGTTGGCACCACTTTAATCGTAAACCAAGTCCAACTGCAAAGGGATTTCCCAGTCTCTCCAGTTACACTATTCACATCCTTCCAGAAGCTGTGGATGCTCCAAGACCATGCTTTTGTTTAAACCATGTGCATCACATTACAAATGCAGGCAACTTTAAGCTGCAACATCTGTTTCCATGGCAATGGGACTGCATCAGCAATGCACTGGGTTTAGTTTAGGCCACGTTCACTGGGCGCCGCACACGAATCACCCCGGTGAACAGCAAACCAAGCGATGTCACCAGTAACCATGGTGCCCACAGCCGAGGTTTCCGTGTGCCCTTTGAGCTCTAACATGCACCCTTCATGCATGACTATTATTTTAATCCAATCAGCACTGTTAAAAAAATAATAAGAATACATGAAGAGCCAGCGTCAATACTTATTTAGCAAAGGAAGGTTAGTTTGAGTCAACAAGGTAGTGATCAGAACACGAGGCTTTACAATTGCAGTTTGACTCCAAGCCTCGCTGCACTGCACACATAGGAATGACCCGAAACCGTGGGGAGAGGGGAAGGAAATCTGTTCCTCATCAATGGCTTTATTAATAAAAGCAAAAACCAGCTGGTTTAAACATCCTTCTTGTAGGTTTGATCAATGGCTGGGCAACGCACAATGCTGTGTTCTGTCCAGGCAACACCCCTTCCCCAAATACCGCTGCTTCACCAGCTACATATAAAACCTCATCTTAAGGTAAAACATAATCCTAAAAAAAAAAAAAAGTCTTAAAACTTAAAAGCAGGACAAGGCGTCAGCAGCAGAGTTTTGCAAGACAGAGCAGAAATATGTGCAGCATCAATTTGTAGGCACTGCATTATTTAGAATCAGGTCTAGATATTAATGAAGCTGTTTGTACAAACCCAGGATATTTTGGGGACAATCAATCGTGCAGGACTATAAATAATTTACAGCGTGAAGAGAACTGTTCTCATGGCCACTCGTTAATCACTCCGCCTTACAAAGATGCCCAGTCACACTCCTACAGAGCCAGGGCTGGATGTGCCGGCAGCACATGAATTAGGAATCACTTTGTTATGGAGATACCTCAAACTTGTTTACTCCGCATGCTCCATCATTCAAATGTCTACTACACTTCCAGCTCAGTATCTCATCTTACCTTGAGTATTTCCTTCCCTGTCTTTAAACAGATTTTTCAGTGTGTTGACTGTTCCACAGACACCATGTGTGAGAATTACTGTCCCTAGTTTAAAGGGAGGTAAAGCAATTTGCCCATTATTAAATTGTGAGTCAGAGACTAAATTTCAACACAGAGTGTTTTGGATCAATTCTGATCCTCTGGCTACATCCCTTAGGTTTTAGGAACCCAATAGAACCGTTCACTAACAATAGGCTGTATGCTAAAATACTGGTTGGCTGGCTTAAAGAATTGCCCACAGTTTTCCTAACACTTAATTCATTACTTGCCTTCAGGTATTTGAAAAAACGAGAAACTAATCTGGGTCAACCATCAAGATCTTGTCCAGGGGTGGAAAGGTCAGAAATGTTCTTTCATAAGAATAAAGAAGGCAACAGGCATTTTGACAGCGACAAGCTCGGCAGGATTGTCAGTGCTGCACCCTGCATTAAAACCAGTACAGATGAGAAGTTCAAAGTATTTTTTTGTGTTATAACATTATCTCAGTTTCACTCCGTTTTGTTCGAGAGCATGTGAACTGTCAAGGCAACACAGTTCACTACTATCAAATCAATCTATTTTTTCCACCAGCTACGGGATAACAGCCAATTTAAGAACTGTTCCACAATAATGGCTGGAAAACAGGAAAAAAAAAAAGAAGGCAAAAAAGCTGTTTGCTATTTCTGTATGTTTTCCCCAAATGCTGACCTGTATGGGTGTCGCTGTCACCCGTGCAAATCAGACCATGAGTCTGGCAGCACTGAACGTACCTGGACCCGCCTTGTTCTCAAAGCTCAGTGATTCTGAGTGTCTTACTCTCCTCTTTCAAGAGGCTGCAAACCCTCATGATCACAAAGAAAAGGTTATGAAAACCAGAGGAAGAAGAGAGAACATAGAAGCCTTGAATGCTGTAGCACAGAAATTGGCAAAAAAAGCCTCAAACTAGGCTTTTGCTTCTAGACTGGTGAATCTTCCAGGGTCTCTGGAGCTGCCAGCAGTGTCACCTGCTTTTAAAATTAAAGCATATATGTCTGTCTGTCCAGATGGCCAAGGCATCTGCAAACGAAACACAAATAATCAGCCATGCTGCTCTTCAGTGTCCAGAGATGAAGGGTTAGTTTGTTTTCCCCCACTCAATCAGCCTTTCACCATCTGCTGAGCCTGCTGGCAGTCGCCAAGCGTCGCTAACAGCTTGAGGGACACGACTTTTGCACCCAGGTATCAGGATGCGGCCCCAGGAATTACCAGCACACCAGGTCTGTTCTCAAAGGTGATCCCTGAGAGCTACACACAAAGGAAGGAGAAAATAGGACGGGGCAGGGGTCTGGGGACTGAGGGGATGGACACATCGTGATCCTTCGGAAAGGGAAGCGACTCGGGGTGCTCCATCGGCAGGAGATGCAGATCACTGCAGATGCTCGGAAACACACTCTGATTTTCCTAGGGAAGGCAATAAATGCAAAGCCCCGAGGGACTGCAGAAGAGAGGCTCATGTTAAAAGATGAGGAGAGTCCTCGATTCCCAGGACGCTGCCTGAGTTCAGCGGGCAGCGCTGAGCAGATGGGTCATCTTGAACAGATTCCTCAAACAGGGACCAGCGTCCTTCCCCAGTCACGGACCCTCAGAGGGCTGAATGACAATATATTAACACGATTAGCTTATAACGATGACCCAGCATCTTAAAACAAGCCTCATCCCCAAAAGGCAATGACTAGGTCCAAAAGAATATTTTTAAAGAACGCTATCTTTGGAGGAAGGTCACGAGTACTCAGAGAAAACTGCATGGAGAAAACAAGGATTGGACTTATTTACAGCAGAGAAAGCAAGATATGCACACCGATATAAAAGAAAGATTTAATAACAAGAGGACTTCTCATCTTCTGTAAGGGTCAGGAGGGCAACGGTCTCTCAGAACCTCACGGCATATGGAACTGCAGTAATGAATGGTATTAAGATGATAAATGGACTGACCTTTGGCTAATAACGCACTGATCTTTCTGACAAACACATTCAAATCTCGGAATACAAGCTTTTTTGAGACAGAGGCTTAAAGTGTGTGTTGTTTCACTGTTTTGAAGTATTTTGCCTGTTTTATGGACCAGAATAATAACAGGTCACAGCAGAAACGAAGATCTCTGGTTCCCGGCTCAAATGCAAAAACCTGTACGTTTTAATTTGGATAGCAAACGAGACAAAAACTCAGCTGCACATGGAAGAGCTAAGACTTCACTGCTCTGCGGCCAACGCAGCGAGGGCTCCCGGCCCGAGACGCTGACAACGTGCGTGAGAGGTTTCCCAGGAAAACATGGATATTGATAGTCTAAAATTTAATAGAGAAAAACAATTCAGTTCGGATCTGCTGGGCTTCAAGCAAGTCAAGGGTACATTAAGCCCTCTGCTGTAATATCAAATTAACTTATTTATGGAAGAATTTAGGTGCTACTTAGAGTACTGAAACCACCGTCTCTGTAGATAATATTTCAGAAGCTACCAGAAAGCAACACTTAAGAGACTTGTTGCTCCTTTCCTTTCGCCCTATTTAATTTTTTTTTAAATTAATTAGCAAAGCAGCAGCAAACTCACCTCAGTTTTCACAGTTTTATACACCAGCCTGGAGAACTTTAAGTATGAGAGAAATTACAGAGCAGCCCAGGCAGCGCACAATGATTTATTGCATGTCTCGCCTGCCCAGTGGCGCAGAGAACCAAACGAGATGCTGGATTATATACTGCACAATTTTAATTCTCCCATCCAATAAACACAGTAAATATGAGTACAGCCTGTCCCGGTTTAATGGAAGGACCCTTTGCTGCTTGGCCGTGATGCTGCTTACATCAAATAAGGTGGAAATTTTTTGTTAAGGCTTCTAAGAGAAGGAGGGACTGCCCTCTCGTGAACGGGGACAAAAGGACCTTCCATGGCAAAGGCAATAATCTCCATGGAAACATCTTTGAAAAGTGACCACGGTGCTGCAGCTCGAGGCTGAACATCCACGTCCTCGTGGTTTGGAGACACCACGTCCACAGCAAAGGGTTCCCAGAGCAACCGCGCGGGCAGCTGCTGCATCTCCCAGGTGAGAAGGGCCTTTGGGAAAATTTCCATTTCGAGGATGATGAAATCCAGGAAATTTGATTGCTCTTAAAAGAACAACTTTGTACCAACTGAGCTGGAGTTTAATGGAGATCTTTGCTCATGAGCTTAAAGTTAAATGGGTGGAAAACTTCAAGTACGTGCTTACGGCTCTATAAAACCCTTGAGGAATAATTGTGACATCTCCTTTTTACGCTGTTGGAAAACCGCTTCCTACGGGACCAGGCTGAGTAGCGTCTCCAGCAATAACGACACCGCCCCGCGCACAACAAACGCCTCTGAAAGGAACTTTTTGCTTTTAAGAATTGCTCCTCTCCTCGGGAACTACTTTAAATCATCCTGTTCTACACTTCAGCCAAAGATTTCTAAGAAATGGCTCTACGCTGCTGTTTTGTACAGATAGCTTGTTCCCCTAAGGGGGTTCAACATACAGCACTTGGTTCTCCTGTGGCCTCCTTATGCATTTCACAGGAAAAATAAAGGCAGATATGAAGCACTTTCTCATTCTCAGAGCAGAAGGGAAGTCGTGCTCCCCACCGCTCTCCGCCAGCACCTGCCTCAAAGACAAAACCTCCGCTTTTAAATAACACTGAAGAGAAAGGACATTTGATATCATGGTCTAGGAAAAGCTCCCATTGAAGTCGGCAGGAATCTTCCCACCAATTTCAGGCTGAATTCAAGCAGATCGCTACCGAATGCTAAGAAACAGAACATAAACTCCATGTCCTGCCCTAAGCGGGTGTTCTGGTTTTGTTTTAATTTGAGCTGAGACTAGTCCTTTCAATAGAAAGCACAGCTAACTTTTCCTCTTGCATTACTTGTAATGGAGGAACTTGTTTGTAACTTGTTTGTCACGCACTTCTCTCTGGGTACACGCAGTGTTTCCAGCTATTGCACCCGATCTAAGAGGAAACCCGGCTTGGCCACACATCCATGCACCAGAAAATCAAAGCAGGTGTGAAGCAGGACTGGGTGACAATTTGGGGCTGTCGTTTCCCAAATAGTTTCCTGGGCCAGCAAACATCACAGTGCATGAAGCCCTAACGGCTTATCGTGTCCTTGGACATAACGATATGATCAAAATCACTGTCAAGTGAACAGAGCGGCATCCAGTGTTTTGCACTAATGAAATCGAAGTACTGTAAATTCTGCAAGTGCACAGCAAATTCAGCCCCCTGACCAAACCCACCTCTCGCACACACCCCCAGAGACACTCTCCAATTAACAATTAATCCTCCATTAAACCAGGTGGGCTCCTCCTTCTCCATCAGATCTTTCTGTGCGCTCTGCTGCTCACTGACAGGTTCTGCTCAGCTAATACGCTTCTGCCACCAACCAGCTCTTTATTCACAACAGCTGAGCCACATTTGGAAGAAAAAAGTTGTAACGAAATAATTACAACAATATTCAAAACAGACACAGCACCAGGAAAAGATACACAGAAGTGAAGCCACCTGAGCAAAATGTTTGCTCCTTTATGCTAACATTTAGGCTGAACACACAAAGATGATCCATTTGTGTCAGAAAAAGGGATCTGACTGTTATTACTGGAAAACACACGCTGTACGTTGTTTTAACAGTCAAGGGCAAGTGTGTGAGTGCTTAAAGGAGCCCATTTGGATGGTCAGGGCACAAATCGGGGAGTTGTGCTTTTGCTTTGGTTTCAGGGGGTATTTGTTTGTTTTGTTTTGTGTTTTCCTTAATTCATTTTAGGTTTTGAGCCAACGCAGATTTTTCCAGCAGTGTTCTACCGCTAACTCAATATTGTATGTGTGTTTTGCTGGATAAGCAAAGTTAAATTGTATTTAAAGTGTGGGACAATGAAATAACACTTCAGATTCATTTCCTTTTAAAAATGCTCCTGATTGGATTTCAGACACTGGGAGAACAGGGGCACAGAGGATTTGAGTTACAAAAACCCAGCATTTTAATTAACTGCTTTATTGAAGACAGGGAATTCAACAAAAAATCCCATCAGTATTCAGAAGACTATTAAAAATAATAAAAGTTTTATGCCTAAACTGATTAGTATCTATTTCATAGTGTTATATAAGCAAATAAATATTACATCTACATTTTTTTCCCCTCCCTAAATTCAAAGTTATGCCTTTGGTTTACCCTCTCAAGTTTATACCAGACTGCTCCTTCCCAACAAAGGAGCACGAAGCTTTGGTTTGCAGCTGGAACTGGCACAACCCGTAACCACAGGCCAGGTAGGTCCCACACACTTGGGCTCAGCGCTGCCTTCCATAGGAACAGCCTGTCTATAAGCTGTTGTTTCCCCAGGTGGGTCAAACAGAGATTCTCTAATTTAAGGACAAGAGGAGGCAAGTCATAAACTGCAGTTTGTATTCATTTTCCCCCTTTATAAGCACCCAGCAAACTTCAAATTTGAAACATCTTAATTCTGCAGCAATACTCCACTCTTTCACACTGAAATACTACTGACCTGTATCATGTAGAGCTGTGCAATTCGATATTCTTCCACACTCATCGGAAGAGGAATACGATATTCCTTTATGAGCATTTTGAATACAAAAATCTTTTATCTGTTCAGAAACACAATCCAGAAGCTTTTAGTAAAGGCTCCTTAAATAATGGCAAGGAAACGCATTGAGGATCCCTGAAACAGAGAGGGAAAGAAAAAAAGGAGCAGTTATTTTCCATTCTTATTGCAGAACATCCTATTAAAAGAATTAAAAAAAAATGGCAAACATTAATTTTTGTAATAGCTATAAGCTTAACAGCAGAGAAAAGAATCCCTGGAGCGCTACCAGACCCTTGGTATCAAACCAAACAGAATCTTTGAGATGAATTTTGATTTGCTTCAGGGGACACCATCAAAGCCATTACCCTCCTGACCTTTGCCACCGCATCAATCAGACTCTCCTATGCAATAGCTTCTCCGTAGAAGAGATGTGACAAAAGCTCAAAATGAATAGGCAGACCTCCTGTCGCCAGACAATAAAGTATCTCTTCAATGTCAGCAACGCACCAGAGTTGCATCCACTCAAAGGTATCAGGTTTTATCCTCTCACATTCATCCAGCAGGAAGAAAAGGCAATAATTAGACTTCCCCAGCCCTCAATAACACCATGACGAACAAAGTAATTTGGATTCTAATAAAGACAGCAGAAAAATACTTTTATTCTCTGCTTTTTTTTTTGAATTATTGTCCTGGTAGGACCCCTTCTCTTTCACTTCAGAGCAGTCTACAGGCAGAATCCTCTTGACACTGATGTCAATGCCAGACTCATTTTTACATTCCCGCTGCATAAGAATACAGCCAAAAATCAAACTGCACCACACACACAAAAATCCCATCACACCCCAATGCAAGGCAATTTAATAATAATTTAATTGCCTAAGAATACAGGGAATACAGCATCTACTACACCAAGGGTTAAAGCAGTAACTTTTCAAATGTTCTTCAGACTCCCTACAGGCCGCTCGCTGACAGGTTCTGCTCAGCTAACACACTTCTGCCATCAACCAGCTCTTTATTCACAACAGCTGAGCCAAATCTGGAAGAAAAAGGTTGTAACAAAATAATTACAAAAATAAAACAACAAAATCATGTAAGGAAGGGTGGGGGGAAGATGCCAGCTGAAGAGAAGAGGAGCGAGAAGCAAAGCTGGGGTTGAATCCGCCTTGGCAGGACCTGGCAGCCGCTCTCCCACCAGAGCACAAAACACTCACTCCTCATGGCCAAAATCCACCTTTCTGCTGTGCCTGCCTATTGGAAGCGTTCAGAAACAGCTGCTGCAGCAAAACCAGCCCCAAACCCTACAACTACCAGGGGAAAAAAAATAAATAATAAATAAAAACACCCAACTTTTCTAGTGGATTCAAGCGTGGCCTGGGAACTAGGAAACCACACTGCTGCCGACAGGCCGCAGCGCTGCTGCGTGTTTGCACAGCACTTCACCAAGCTTTTATGAGCTTTGGAGAGGTTAAAACACATGCCCATGGTCACAAAGCAGGCTTTCTAAGCCAGGTTTACTGACTCGTCACCTGTGTAGCACTCAAAGGCCACTGCAACATCTCCGTCTCACGCCAGAGCTGACCCTCTGCTGGTTTTAGGCCCGACCCAGGCACGCTGCTGTCCGCTGGCTTTTCTTTAATTACCACATTTCTAATTGTGCAGTAAAACCCATCATCCCAGACTGACTCTTCTAGAACAACTATCCATCTGGAGCTGCATTACCTAAACGATTTATTTTCAAATTCTATTCTCTGTCTCATTTTCTTGCTGTCAGAGCAACCTGTGTGTGTGGAGCAGGGGGATTAAAACCAAAATCTTCGCCATGACAAACCCTACAGAGAATAATTTTGGGAAGACTGCACCTCCTGACACCACCACCCCAATGTGCAGAAGCTTGTGTGAGTCCACAGGCACGTGCACGATTTCCTCCATCAAACTAATCCTCCAGAACAGGTGGAGATAATCTCATTAAGTGGTTTTTAATTAGTGTCCTGGCAAAGAACAACAGTAACTGCCAGAGGATGGATGTCAAGCACTGGCCCCAGATCTGCATCGCTACAGGGGTAGGACCCCAACTCCTGGAGTTAATGGCAGTGGGAGGCTCAGCTACGTGTCTTGAGCAGCTTGTTATGCTTGAGAGATCTTTGAAAATTAGATTTAAAAGCTCCCTCCTCCCCCAACCATTCCACAAATGCTCCGAAAGCGATTCTGCTCCCACCATAAGGACATCAGTCACGTCTGCCTTTGCTGCTTGCTAAAAACAGGATATTTCTATCGATTGGAAGAGATGAATAAAACAAAAAATAGAACCTTGAAAGCAATAAAATGGCAGGAAACCAGTAGCAAGATGGAAAAAATGTGTTTATAATGAAGTACCAGGCAGGTAATAACTCACAAGCCAAGACACAAGAGGGTTTATTTCATTACAGACTGAAAAAACCCAACCATTGTAGCCCCAAGCAGCCGCCCCGGAGCGTGCGGAGCTCGTCTGGCCGCAGCAGCGGCTCCTGGTCCAGCATCCTGCCGGCCCAGCTGAGCTTTTGCTGTGAAGTTCCCCTTCAGGTTTCTACTTCCCTGCGGTCAATGTTAAAAAGCAAGTGTTTCAGCTGGGCCCGCCCGTCTCAGGCAGCAGCAGGTCCTGATGATGTGCCCGGCGGAAAGCTGATGCTCCCAAAACCCTGGAAACACACGGGGCAATAGCAAGAATCAAATCGCAACCTCAAACCAAGGGGGCCGGAGGGAAAAGGCATCTGAGATCAGCAGCCTGACCCTGAAGAAGGCACAAAGAGAACTGGGTTGTGTTTGAGCTGAAAAGAACCTGCCCTAACTCTTCTAGGAGAATTGACACCCAGGTAGCAAACCACAAAAGATAAACACGGGTTTTTACCAGATTCAGATCTTGGGGAGCACCATGCCCAGTGGGACAGAGGTGACCAAACAGTACTTGCAGACAACTCACTGAGGACAGCAGCCTCCTTCCAAAAGACTTGGGACTTTACAGAGAACCAAGGCTCACCAAGACCGCTTACTGTATTGCCCAAACAAAACAAAGACGTTTGCCTGCAGACATGATGGCTGCGATGGAGAGACGAAAAATCCCTTCTGGAAGCAAAAGGAGCCAGGACACAGCTTTGGAAAATGGGTGTCAAAACAGCAGCTGTGTCCCTGGCGCTTACCCGCGTCCAGCCCATCGCTACGAGCAGCCAGGGGTGTTTGTGGGGAGATGCTCGACTTGCCGGGATCAGCAAGCAGCCGGCGTTCTGATTCTGACGGCACACTGGATTTGGCTGTCCAGCCGCCGAGCACCAACCTGGATCTTCTACACATCTGCCAAACCCCTGTGGTCACACAACCGGGACCGGTGGCAGCTCAAGGCCGTTTGCAGAACTCAGCTTGCAGCGGCTTCCCTCAGCAGGACCAATACAATGGTGACGCACGACATTTGCAGACTTGCTGCTATTTCTACGATAGCCAAGTGGCACATTTGTACAGGCCATTATTCAATTTATACACAGAGCTGTAGTAACTGTGAAAGCCAGGCGCATAATTTTATACCTCAATTATTTTAAAATCAGGTTCTCAAAGCATCATAATTATGCTCCAGAGTCAATATCCTGCTGCGATGAGTCAGGTCCACTTCTGAGCTATTGCTCCAGGCTATTTGAAGGGTAACGCTCAGCATGCTGCATTTACTTCTGATTTTAATGGTTTCCCATTTTTTTGATCTTTAAAGCTTGGGAAACTATTGGGATCTCCAGAAGCTGAACAGATCAAGAGACCCAGCAAAATCTCCCCATTTAGTGCATTAATTCGGTGTTGGGGTTGTCACTTTGGGAGCATCAGGGCCAGCCTCCCCATTACTGAACGAGGTAGCAGAGGACTGATGACAACTGACAGCTTTTAATTAAGGAAGGGTGAAGGGTATTTAAACTGTGCTATCAGAGTCCTGAAGGTCAAACCCCGGCCAGGCTTGACAGGCTGGCCCTGAAGGGCTTAGAAACTGAGTATTACAGCAAAAATCCTGGCTGCTCATGTCACTTGGGCCCAATGCAGAAGCACTCAGGCCGGCGGGTTTGGGATGCTGTTCCCAGCTGTGCTCTTACAGCTGCCACCTCAACAACTAATTTTTGACCAGCTCACGTTTTCCACGTCCAGGCTGCTGAGCACAGGATTTTCAGGGCTGAAACAAGCTCCACAATAGCTCACCCCATGCCACAGATGCCATTTCTCATTTTCAACAGGGAAGAAAAAGCCCTAAATGTAGAGAGCAACTTTAATGAGCTTTTTCTAGCCTCACGCAGGAAGTTCATTTCACACTATTTGAAAGTTAAAAGAGTCGCTCTAGGAAGGAAAACCCATCAGAGTTGCACGGCAGTGACAGGTACCAGCCCTGGAACTGCAGCCTCAGGTTCTCATCAGCCGCTGCGTGTTCGGGGCTGTGCTGCCTTTTGAAGCCGAGAAAGTCACCCCGATGAAAGATCACGCTCGTGAGCTAAAGATCGATACCCTCGACTCAGCTATTGAGCAATTCTGCTTGCGGTATTTTCACATAACTGAGAAATGAAAGATAATTAACAGAAACCAAGAAAACCAAACACATAATGGCAAAAGGATGAGAAAAGGCCCTTTCTGGAGACCACACCTACCTCCCCAAAGGCTTTCTTTAGGTTCTCTACGTCTCTTTTATCCCCCGAGAGGATGCCTCCTTGAACAAAGCAATATCAGAGATGTTAGCATTGATCCCAAACGTATCAAACACCTGGACACTGGGAAGCAACACCAGACTTAGCAGCCTGGCCACCGTCCCTGTCCTGCAGAGCTCCTGAAGCAGGATCAGTGCCCTCTCATGACCGCAAGAGCTACGCTTGGATTTATTTATGCCATTAGAAGCAGCAGCATAACTGTGAAACAGATTCCTAGGACCTAAGTCAGCATTTTTTTAAAAGGCAGCCTCAACACTCACACCTTGATTAATGCGGCACTCTCCTCCTGGCCCCAGAGCAGCCTTGCTCAGCTTTATCCGTCCAGAATATCACTGCTGCAGAGACTATTCCCCCTTTATGTGTTGCTCTGATCCCGTTTGTCCATGGTGTCCCTGTCTCAGCACCTGCAAAACATTGTTATTTAATCCCCCTGAACGCACGCAGCCTGAGATCCGTCACACAGACCCTCCTGCCCGCGTCCCACGGTTGTCTCTTTGGGAAGCACCATGGGACAGAGGAAAACTTCTCGTTTTGTGAGTGGCGACACTTGGTGCAACGTCAGCTGGAACACAAGTGTCTCCTCCCATCATGTGAATGGCTACCATTACATAAAGCTCAAGGGGAAAACACAATCTATGAGGGTTTTGCAAGCAGATGAATATTGAGCACTCGTATTTTACCATTCCCTTCTCTCCCCTCTCCTCCCAGCCCTGCCCAAGCGATCTCTCCTGCACCGACAACGGGACTGGTCCAAGCAACGTTCACATCCAAAGGTTAAAAACCCCCAACATTTCTATGTAGTAACTTTGTGGCTACCGTTATTTGCCATAACACTCAACGCCGCACTCAAATCTCTTTCACACATGCGATAAACTGAAGAGGCTGTGTGAATTTTTTAAAATCTGCAAGTTTTCAGGTTTTGCAGTGTAGGTCGTACCTGGCTACGCACTTAAAAACTCATTAGGCCTCAGGAAAAAATAAAATGATCTAAAGTTAAAGCTCCTTAAAAGCGCACGGTTCACACGCTCACTGCTAAAAGGCCACTGTGTCAGTAAGTAACGCTCTTTGTAATCGCACGTCTAATCTGTCACATCTTTTACAAATAGACAATTTTTAATGCAGATGCTTACACGTCCAAGTTTCACGACTGGAAAATGCAAACACGCATGGAAAACCGTTTTCCTCAGGTGTAAACCTCAGGGCAACCTCAAAAGACACCCCAAATGCAGACAGCGCTGCAATGGGCCGAGGATAAAACACTGTTTGATAAGACAGAGCGAACAAGTCGCATTTACAGTACTTGATTTTTTTCCATTATTAGATACAATTTGACGTCACTTATAGAATTTAAGAGCTCATTGTAAAGCAGACGTTTATTACAACAGGAGGATGGAATCAGTCCAAATGCAATATAGCTACACTGCAGCTATTAAATCCTGTTATAGTTCACTGGGCAGCCAAATACCAGCTTGAAGCAATGAGAGGGAAAAAGGGAGGGGGAGAAGGATAAAATATAAAGCAACACCACACCAAAGCATGCACACACACATACCATGTTTTCTCCTTAAATATTGTACTGCTTCTTCATATTTTCCATTCCTATTACTCCTTTAACACCTGGGGAGAGGAAAACTTTGCTCCTTCCCTCCTGCTTTATAAGCGATGCCGCGGTGCAAAGCAAGGCAGCCCCGTCTATGCACACGTTGGCTTCAAGGGGACCAGGTGAAGTTCATCAGCTGAACTTTGGCTGGAAAATTAACGTTTCAAGTCCTGCCATGCCTGGAGGTTATACAATAATGAACTAATAAAGACGCCATTAAAAGAACTAATATGCACACTGAAGTCACAAATGAGTTCAGAGGGAAAGACAAACCAGCCTCTAATCCTTTTGCTGATGCTGGGGATAAAGCTGAATATTAAAAAGAACGCATCCCAAAATTAAAGGTTAAAAGTTTCCAAGTAGGCTGCACAGAGCAGCCCCCAAAATCGTGTCCTGTTCGGCTGAGCAAAGGGACCCGCTTTCAACCGGCTGCTCTTCGCCCAAGTCTCTCAGATGCTGAAAATAGGCAGACATTACATGCATGCATACAAATACATATAGATGTTTAATATATATTTTATATATAGACATACATGCATGTACACAGAGACAAAAATAAAAGCAGCATTGACAATGTGATAAGAGCAGTGTGTTGGATGAAAACAGACTGAAAATTGCTGGCGGCTGAGTAAACTACTGTAAAGAAAAATCTCTCCAGTGCTAGAGACACACAGATATACAGCAAGGGACAGGGTTTTGCCTTCACCGGTGGCACCTCCATCAGCTGAAGGCCACTGACATACAGGGGTCTGCATCCTGTGTGGGCAGCAGGGGCAGGGGATGGGGATGGGATGCTGACCAAGTGTACGAAAACAACAAAACCCCCTCTAATTTCCAAGGTAGAATCCCCAGGAGACTATTGCATTTACACCTCACATCTCTTTTCCTACAGAACTTCAGGAGGAGAGCGAGCTGAAATGCATGTGGGGCTGTCCCCACCGGTTTGTCAAGGCTTCACTTGGATTAAGGAGTAAAACGCCAACAACAAACCCAATCCTGCTCTTAATGCCCTGCGGAAGAACCTTTTTACCGAACTCACAGCAAAACCACTGGCAGAAAGACCGAGAAAGACCAAAGTGTGAAGCCGACCCAAGGGATGACTTGGTCGAACTCAGGATCCACGCCATCCCTCTTCTCTCTCTCCATTAGATGCTGCACTGGAAATTACACTAAAACCATCCAATACCCTCAATTTTTTCCTTTTTTTTAATTACAACAAGAGCAGGAAGCCACGAGAGCTCCCACTCTTTAATTGCACCAGTCACTAAGCATGCAAATAAGAAATTGAGGGTAAGAAATGTCGAGAGCAGCAAGGCTGAGGTGCAAGGTCTCTGGAAAGCCGGGTGAGCAGCTCACCCGAGGTCCCCCAGGCACCCAGCTGAGCACAAACCAGCCCCGACCCTCCCACCCAGACTGGCTGTGAAGACAAACAGCCTCAGAGCTAAAACCAGGCGTGTTTCCTGAGCAGCTTATATTTTTTTAAAAAAAGAAAAAATTTGGAATGAAGAAAAACACTTCAAGCTGCAGAAACAAGGAATCTTGGAGTCCCCAGGTTGTTTACAGGCGTAAAAGGTTTTTCCTGTTTAATCTCAGTTACCCTGACTGCAGCTCAAGCCCCTCTTCTTATGCTAATCTCTTCAGAGACACATGCAATGTACCTCTCTCATCTGGCCTCTTCACCCCTTCTCCCTCCGATCCTCCGCGGTCCTGAAGAACGAGGACAACTTCATGTCTTTCCCATGGTGTTCTGTGCCCCGGCACCATGTTTGCCAACAGCGCCACTCAGTCCCAAACCCACTGCAGCCTCATCTCATCCCCTCATCCCCAACTATACCAGTCATTCCCCATTTTATAGCTTATCCTTGGGCCTTCACACTCATCTCTTCTAAATTATAGCCCATTTCGGACTGTTTTTTCAAGGTTATTTTCAATTTCTATCTCCAAATACCACTAAACTTGTTTTTGAGACACAAAAACGCTATTTTGTGATTTGAGTCGGCGCTGGACAGACTCTGGATTGCTTCCTCAGTCATTCTCTATCAAACTGAAAGGAGACATCAACAGCTACTCCACTTTTCCAGTAGTTACAGTCTAGATGGAAATAACATTTTATTACCTCACTTCTGCAAATATCACGGGGTAAAGGCAATGAACATTCATAGCTGGTTTAAAAAGACTATTTCATGGAGGAAAATACTGTATGATTGCAAAGCCAGTGTTATAGCCCCATAATACTTCACACTGGTTTCATTAGGCTGAGATTTGCCTTGCCTAAAGGCAAAACAGGGAGAGAGAAAATAAGTCCTACTCCATTAGAAGAAACTTGTAATGACACCTCAAACTCCTGCATGGGAAGCGAGACAAACGCAGCAGTGAAGGTTGATGGATGGTGTTGCGATAGAGATTGAAAGTAAGAGGCTATTTTGCACAAGAGCGGTAAATGTTTAATATCTCCTTCGCTTCGTTCATCCATAACACCAACAGATTAACAAGGTTTCTGTGGCTGCATAACATCTTTGGAGTTTTGATCTTGGAAATAATTACACTAAATATTTCATAAGTGCCCTTGAAAGCTGGGGGGGGGGGGTGGTGGATTGGGTTTTTTTTAATAAAGAAAAAAAAGCAGCACTAGCTGCTCTCAGATTGCAGCAAGATAATGAAGGTGCACAGATAATCAATAACCATTTTCAGTTCATTATTCAGCACATTTTGGGCTGGTGTTATTTCTTCCTCCCTACATCCCACATACAGAGTGATGTAGCATTTTTAAACCATCAGATCTCACTGCTTTTGCAAATCATCCTTAATGCTAACCACAATACAGAACCCCCAGCCTCTAATAACACCTACATAATTTATAGGTTTCCAGGGTGTTTTCGGCTGAGCAGATTGCACGCTGAGGCACAGTAGGCCAAGATGAGCTACGTGCCAGACGGGTGCAGTTTCTTCTTTGGTCTGGGTAACAAATCACTGACTAATTTCTGTTGCTTATCCCTCTACTTCTTAAGAAGCCTCCAGAGGTTAAAGTTTCTGTTCTAAGTCACCTCAAGAGTTCCCAGCTCAAGGGTCCTTGGACTCTGGGCTCCTCCGTGGGGAACCACGGTGGTTCTGGGGCTGCTGATGGGGCCGGGTCCTTGGCTTTGCAAGGTCCAGCTGCTGCTCTGGGGCCATGAAATTCAGGAGCTTTGCAGGTTCTTTCCAGGCCCTGCAGAAGGTCTTCCAGGAGGAAGAAACACCATTGCATTGGTAGTGGTAGGAACTCAACCAAGTCACGGGTCATGGTTTAGTGCCAGATTTAGGTTATGGTTGGACTCGATGATCCTGAGGGTCTCTTCCAACCTAAATGACTCTGTGATTTCCACGTGCTGCTGGAAGAGGAGACACCGTTCAGTCACACGAGGATTAAATTATAATAGGAGCCTTCTGGAAATAGGGGAAAGTCCTCCCTGGAGAAGGCCAACACCTGCCTTTGCCTTCCCACCAGAGAATACACATTTTCAGAGCAACTGAGGCTGAAGTGGTTTTAAACCCTTTTCCTAAGCACTACACAATCGTGGTTCATCTCACCATTAAGCCTCCAGCCTGGCCCGAGCAGCCCAAGCCTAATGCCAGCAGAGTTATTTCTCCATTACGCATCCAGGAGGCACAGACCGCCTGGCTCAGCTACCTCTGAGTTCGGGTAACAGCAAAGGCGGCTCCTGGTGCTAATTCTCCCTCTAGGAGCGCGGTGACTCACTGCTGGAGCGTTTTCCTGCCGGGGTGACAGGCCCAGGACCAGCGGGGTCACCCTGGAAAGCTGCTGGGACCGCTGTGTGCGGTAAGATGAGAATCCCCGAAGCTCCATTATATCTGCACCTCCAATGGAAGCAAACCCTACAAATGAAATTTTTAAAGCATCCACAACAGATACCTGTAGAGGATTTAAAGTGCTATTTAAAAAAAAAAAAAAAAACACCACCAAAACACCCATACCACACATTTGGTTTCACCTGGCTATTTTTTTCCCTTTTTAATCACCACTTCAATTCCTTCTCTGAATCACCTTCTCAACAGCCTTGATACTTCACTGCCACATCCATCCATCTTCCGATTTCTGACAACACGGATAACCCTTCACACACCCCAAGGCAGAGGACACCTGCAGTAAAGTCATGAAACACCATCATCAAACAGGACAGGACAGGACTTGAGGAGGCTGATCACACCCAGACAGTGACACTGTCCCTCCCAGGAGTGCCGCCAGCTGCACCGGTGGATATTTAACTGCTCAACAAGTTTTCTGAACGCCAAAACGCCTGTTTCTGCCTAATGCCTATAAACCCTTCTCTAGATCAAACTTAGGGCCAGCTGTTTTCCATTTATTTTGTTTTCTTGACATGCAAGTCAACGCCCATTTCCAGCATTTTGCAGACTTGTGAAAGAAGATGTGATAGAATAGGGAAAGAAAATGGCATCGTGAAAGGATCATGAGCATCTCCAGCCAGCCTGAAACTGCAAGTCCCATCAGGACAGGCTCCAAAAAAAAAAACCCACAATAATAACTGATGAGTTTGCTGCAAGCCAAGGACAGGAGTGGTGCCTGAGGAGATGAATGCAGGTCTGGCAAGAAGAGAGGGAGCAAAGCACTGTTGGGCTGAGTCACCCAAGCTGGGCAGGCACCCACGGGCTGGTGCCAGCTCTGCTCCTCACAGCACCTGGCACATGCATTAAAGCTCTGTCCTGGCCTCAGTATCATTATCCCCCATTTGCAGTGTGGAATTCCACGTGGTTTTATTCTTCGGAGTAAACCGGATATCAAACTCCAGCTAAAAATTAAACTTCACAAGTTGGTGTCCTACAACACAACAAGGGGTCATTCTGTGTCCATGAGGCAAAAGAAAGCGGTTTATGAGGATTAAAACAGAACAAACAAAATATGTTTACTGACCCCAAGGCCAGTTCAAATAAACTTTCCTCCTCTCTTCCCTACTGAACATCCAAATTGTACCTGGAGTGTCCTTTTTTGAAGTTTTCTTCATAAGAAAGTGTTGCAAAAGCAAGTCAACAGATGGTTATGGCACAAAATTTTCCTTTTAATTAGAACCACCATTGGATGGAAACCTCGCTCCAGCCTGACAGCAGCTGAGGAAGCAAAGCACAGAGCAGAAAGTGTCCAATTCTACCAGTTCAGATTTCAGGGAGAGCTCTAAAGGCCCCGAGTGGTGAAGTTCCCTGTCCTGGCTTTGCAGTTCTTGCTACGCTCTGGCCAGTTGTTTCACACCTTGCGAACTTCTCCGTGCTCACCGTTCCGGCTCCATCTGCCAGCGATCCGACAGCAGGAGCGCCGCGCAGCCTGTGCGAGAGCCACGCGTCCTTCATTAAAGGGCATTACAGCTGTATTTATATCTGACATAAATCTGCTTTGTAAACAGTGACCTGATTCAGGATCTGGACTTTCTTAGACGGCAACATCAAGAGCACATGTGTGTGCTGGACCCCAACGGGCAGCACCAGACCTGCCCGACCACCAGGACCGGCAGGTGGAAGGTGAACATCACCACAAGCTGGAGGTTTTGGCATGTCCAGAAAGGGTAACAGTGCTCTGCAGGTAGAGGAGCCGGAGGGGAGGGTTTGAACATTTCAACTTTGGTCATAGCGTGGCAGGAAGAAAAGGACAATTATTCTGTAATGTAAGTGCCTGAAGAACTGCTAAGTTTGGATAGTTTACTCCAAAATTCCCTGCAAACTCTGGCTCAGTCAAATCAGAAATCAGTAGCTGAACTGAAAATAACATCCAAGTTCTCACTCCAGGCACCAGAACCTGTTTTCTTCTCTCAATTCTTTTTCTCTATTTGCTGTCAATTCAAAACGCTATGGCAAAATAAAATCAGTCCATTACACTTGCTCTTAGAAGTCTTAAAGTCCTGTGTTTGAAGCTGGCATTATCAACGGAGTCCATAAATTGCAGCTGAAGTACATAAAGGAAGCAGTCATGACACAGCCCCAATTTAATCTGACTCAGGTCGCTATAGTCAAAGAAATGTTTTTCAAAATGTTAATTAATTTTTAAAAGAATGGATTAAAGGGGGTTATCAATTAATAGAATACTTTACGGAGACAAGCTAGAGAGGATTGTCCATTTTATTAATATAGCGATTTAACAGCTATTCAACATCTAATAACTTCTCATTAAAAGTCAACCTCCCCCTTTTACCCATTTGTCAGAGACAATACAGCCTCATTAGCCTCAAAGTTCCATTTCTGCTTTTCCACAGATTTGCTTTGATTTTGCTTAGACCAACAAGCTAAAATCCTGAATGACAGCGAAGTCCGGAAACGTACAACACAAACAGCGCATTTGTCTTCTAGATGGTGTTTTGGTGTCGCATTCCAGCCATGGTTACACGGTCGGTCGCTGCCAGCGCCAGGTAGGACATCTCCAGGTCTACCCATAATACGCTGCTCAAACGCACATGGCAAAGGTTTGTCCAGGGGCCATCCCTCATCTGGAAAAGCACACAAATGATGCCCTTTTCCAACACCTTTTCCACCCAAGGACGACCAGTAGCACCTCATAGCCTGCCTGGAATTGGAAGGTGGTGTTGAAAAAAGGACATACAGCAATTTCCACTTTTACCAGATTGTTCTTACGACAACCTTGCAATCTCAGCTCAAGCAGGTCTTCACGTCTGTAATGCACAAGCAGACATTGTTCTGGGCGGTTGTTTTAAGCTGCAAGGACCTGACAGACCTCGGGTCTGAGCTGGGAGGACACTGGGGACGGCAACACGCAAACCCCAGCGCTCTAGAGAAGCTGAAGGACACCTGAACATCTCCTGAACAAGACACAGCAGCAGAGAAAAGCTCCTGTCAATGCTACCCTAAAATAAGTACATTAATGAAACCAGAAAAGCCCTGTGACGCCAGGAGGAAAGCAGCAGCAGCCGTCCATAGAAAAGATAACAGAAACTGAAAGAGGTTACAACTAAGGCTAATACCACCCAAAAGCTAAAGCAAACAAAAACATTCCAGTCTATCAGCTTTATCTGCAAAGACTATTCAAGCTGTTCTGAAGGCCGTAGCAGCCACACACACAGGCTTTAACAAAAAGAGACACCTTTCCCCAGCTCCTGCTGCTGCAGTTCTAAGGAATGAATGCAGGAATCAGCAGAAGGGGAAGCTCAGAATATATAAGGCATCGGTTTCCAAGAGAATATTTATCATGTCACGTGGGACAAACATTTTTAGCCAACTTGGCAGAAAATAGACAAGCTGCAAAGCTACCCTAAAAATACCAGTCATGATAGTTACAAGAAAGAAAAGCAAAGCACAAGCAATGGCAGCACTAACAAACCACATCGCTAACTATTTTTTATTTTATTTTTTATTACATACACCACCTCTAAAAGATCATCTCGGTCGCTCAGGTGTGCAGTTTATGCTTTTAGCTTTATGTCATGCAATTAAGATCCAAGCCAAGCTCATTCCAGACCGATGCCTTATGCCTTCATCTGCGTGGTTTACTAATATATTTATCCCTCTCCACCCCTCTTGAGCACAGTACGATGCAGTTTCCAAATTCTGGAAGTCAGCTGTCCCCAGACACATCCATTCCACTCCCACAGAAGGAAAGGGAACCAGAACATCGTTAGTTAGGAACTGAAGAACTTTGGAGCTGAGGACAGACGGTCGGCTCGCCCAGACTGACAGCTCACATTAGACAAGGTGGCCGATGTCTCTGACCTTTTCCTTGTGAAAACAACACAAGTATGAGCAGAAAAAGCTGATTTGAAGTTGTGCTCCTTGGGAAGGTGTGAGGTTAACAAAGTAAGGGGCTCTTCACCACCCTCCTGGTTGCTTTTCCTCTGAAGGTGAGCGCAGCATCCCACAGCCTGTGTGCCCTGCTGATGTCTCCTACTCATTCACCATCACCTTTGAGTGCAATTATACAGGAAAAAAAGACCCGAGAGAAAACACAAAAAAATAAGGCATCAATTATTATGTAAAATCCAGGACCTTGTCCCCTCTGCCCTCCCACTAAAATAAAGCTTTTGCCAGGAACCAGCCTTCCTCAGGACAGCACTGCGCAGCTTCAGCGGTTCAAATAAAATGGATGAAGATCAAAACCATCCAAAAGCTTAACAAGTCAGCCCTAGGCTGGAGGTGCAGGGGCTGGACAGGAGCCACAGGAGGGGTCACCCACGGTGACGGTGGCTCTTCCCAAGGCACGAGCCAGAGCACAAACCAGCTCCGGTCCCGCAATGCGCAACAGTGGAGTCAACGCTTGGAAAAAATCAACCAAACTTATTTTTGTCACTAAAATCACCAAGGGTGACTCACAATAGGCTGGGGGAGCCTTGTTGATGAGTTTCATTGTTATGGAGTCACTTTTCCCCCTTAATTTGCAAAAATACCCTGAGTGACAATAATGACATAATTAGGTAACGCTGGAGAAAACTTCCAAGTTCCAAACTAATCGCAATTGCTGCTTCTGAAAATGCATCAGAAATTAGCGATGCGGTCAATCTCTGTTGATCACTGAAATTAGAAGACAAGAATCCAATGGGATCAGCCATTATCTTCTGCGAATTCAGCAATAAAATCCCAATAGCTCCATCAGGAGCAAGAACTGCAGCAAGCACTGCTTCGAGGATGATCCACTGCTAAGTACATCAGAAGCATCTCCAACTTACCAAATACATAGGACTGTATCAAAACCAAGTCAAATCTTTGTCACCCCAGCCACAGGTCAGTGTTCTGCTCCCAGCAGGGCTGAAGAGTAAAAAAGGACAATGGCACACTTTGAAAATTACTTGCCAACTAAATGACACTTCACTACGTACGTTTTGGAAGGTTTTCCACCTTACACTTTACACAACTCCTTGACTTGGTCAATGCAAATGCAGAAGAGCAGACTTGTTAAGCTCGTGGTCAAATTTAGGACAATTGCTTCTGCTTCTTAAAGCACCGAAGTTGGCTGGAATCTTTATTTAGGACTAAAGTCTAGTGGCTTTTCCCCGAACAGGGGATGACATGGAAACTATTCTCCTTGTGGAGTTTATTTTGAGCGGAAAATATTTTCCAGTTCCATGCTGACAGACAGGACTGTAACTATTGTGTTACAGAATAATGACCAATTTTCAAAGCCCGTCACAGGGAAAAACAGAGAAAGCTGCACTTTCCTCTTTAGAGGACTTGCTCCTGCAAAAGTTTTTACACTTTCGAAATAAGGTCACGTGCTCCTTCAGCACAACAGGACCCCAACAAACACACCACTGCTATCCACCCCATTTATCGCCCCAGGCAAGGTAAGATAATCACGTTAGCCAAACAGTTATAAATCGACCATAACTGAAGGCAAAGGAAGTGATTTTCTCATATTCCTCTCTCCGGCAATCACCTCCAGGACTCTAAACCCAACAGTATCAGCCTCCCACACACTTCCCAGTACTGAGCTCCTCTGGGATTTAGGGACAAATTCCTTCAGCACCCCTGAAGCCCCAAGTTAGCTTGTCACATTTATTGGAGAAAATGGTTTGCTGAGATGACACGGTAAAAGTTTGCATTAATACCTCGAGCTGGATCCACACCTCCAGGGATGTGCTCAAAAAACATTCTCGGTGGTATTTGCAAGGACAGCCGTCTCCAAAATCCACCTCAGCCCCTCATTGATGGTTTGAGATGCCCCAGGACCAATGCTTAAGTTACCACTTAAAAGTCCTACTCAAAGTAAAAGGGGATTAGTTAACTAAATGCATTTATACCTTTAGAGTTTAGTTCTTATACCCAATGACAGTTATGGTATCTGCCATCTGTACTGAACAGTTCTCTGGAAGAAGCTCCTAAGCGGCAGATGAGGGCGCACAACGTTTTGGTAGCAGCAAGCACAGCCCACTTACAGCTCTTCAACTCCGAATGTGATTGACAGTATTGCCAGATTAAAAGCCTTGTTCGACACAGAACCATCAGCTAGAAAATGCCACTGTTTTGGGTTTCTTTTCACAAGTTGCTGGTTTGCTGGAACACAAGGTACCCCCTAGGACACCACTAATCCTGTATGTAGAACTAAAGTATCATCACTGCCCAGCCTGGTGTTCCCAACATTGAGAAATACTGGAAAAGAGAGTGCGTTGACTCAAATTAAGGAGAGTTGAAAGAAACACTGGCAGTTTTTATTTTAAAATGTGTGCAGCTTTGTGCATAGAGCTAGGAACGCTCCCAGTCCCCTTAGATACCTCATTAATGTTTATAAATATATAAAAGGTGAGTGTCATGAGGACGGAACCAGGCTCTTCTCGGTGACAACCAATGGTAGGACAAGGGGCAATGGGTGCAAACTGGAACACAGGAGGTTCCACTTAAATATGAGAAGAAACGTGTTCCCAGTGAGGGTGGCAGAGCCTGGCCCAGGCTGCCCAGGGGGGTTGTGGAGTCTCCTTCTGTGCAGACATTCCAACCCGCCTGGACACCTTCCTGTGTAACCTCATCTGGGTGTTCCTGCTCAGGGGGGGATTGCACTGGATGAGCTTTCCAGGGCCCTTCCAACCCCTGACATTCTGGGATTCTGTGACTCAGCATGTACCAATTTTCTGGAAAAGGTGGTAGAGAAGCTTTTCACTTGATAGAAATATGTTTCTCAGGGGCCCCTCTCCTCCCCAAACCAACAGTTGATCCTTTGGACTGCTCCTGGGGTGCAGCCAAACTAGGGGGACTGGGGACCATAAGGACCAGCCTCAAGCCTGTCACCTGCTGATGCTTTTTGGCTTCATCCTCTCACCTCCAGGAGATGGAGAAGGCAACTCTTTCACATTGCTCTTTGTGTAACTGGCAGCTCTAATACACAAACACCCCATTCCTGCAGCAGAATGAGCACCAGCCCAGCAACCCAGAGAGCGCCTGAGCTGCAGTCGTGAGGGGAACTGCACACCCAAACCCGCGGCATTTCCATAGAAACCACAGCGGGAAAGCCTCAAAAAGGCTGACAAGCTAAAACACACGTGGTGAAACAAGTAACTCTGGTGGGAAAAATATACGCGCGTGCAATCCTGCCCAGTCCCGCGGCAGCTCGGGCGTTCGGAGGTAACACGGCCGACCCCAAACTGACGTCACCAGAACTTCTTTCAGTCCCTCAGGCTGCCCGATAGGAATAACCACGTTGTCCCAGTGAGGACGAAGGACAAACTCACTGGGCATTCTAAGCAACTCTGTTCCCTGTTCCTTATGGGGGGATCGTTGTCATTAGTGTCAATAAACACAAAGGAACTCTCTTTTTCCTGGACTGAGTAAAGCCTTGCAGAGCATATGTTTTCCTTATGAGCTGAATCAATTAAGCAAGTAAATACTGGAATATGTCAGACAAGCAGTGGACTCTTTTGGCCAAACAAACCTCCCTGCAGAGAAAAAACACCCAGCTAAATAACCCACGTTACTACCAACGGCACATGTTTTCAGCTGTAAATTAATAAGCCCATTGCACCAAACGAAGAGCTTAAATACATTCCATCACACCCTTGCCTACTTCGGAGAAGAGTTTTTGTGTGAGAACGAAAAAAAAAAGATGGGGAAAAAGAAATACAGTCAAGAACACTCAGAGATGGCTTTTAAATAAATCAGGATGCTCTGCTCTTCTGAAATACGAGTCACATTCCAGGGCTTGGCAGCAGCAAACCAGCTCCACCGGGAGAGACGCAAACATGCGCGGAAGGAGGCTGTTTGTTAACAAACTGAATCATTTGATGAGATGCCTGATGCATCTCCAAACCCTTCTCAGACAGAGGAATAACATCCGCAGCTCGCCCGGTGCTGAGCTCAATTGACTACACGCTACAGCATCTTTCTACAAAAGCCAGAAATAAAAGCCAAGCCAAATTCCAGGAGGTCTGGAAGCAAATCTGGACACAGAACACTTTTCAAAAGGTCAGAGATGTTTGCTCCAGGCCCATTAACTCACAAACCAACAAATTTTAGTGTGACTGTCACCGGGACCGTACAAAATTCCCACAACAAACACCACAGTCACGCAATAAAGAGCCAACTCGCTCACCGCGGCACGACGCGGCGCTGCCCGCCGGACGGACGGAGGAGCCGCTCTGCTCAAACGGCCCATCTGGAACTCGCACATACGATCAGATCGCGAGGGCTCGTGCTGCCCAAGCCTCGCTGCTCCCCCTGCTCCGCTCCACATCGCACATACGATCAGACCCGAGCGGCTCGTGCTGCCCAAGCCTCGCTGCTCCCCCTGCTCCGCTCCACCTCGCACATACGATCAGATCACGAGCGGCTCGTGCTGCCCAAGCCTCGCTGCTCCCCCTGCTCTGCTCCACCAGCCCACGAGTCGCACCCGCCGTCAAACAGACCTCCAGCTCCAGCTCCCGTTGCGGCTGCGACGCTCTGAGCCCAATGCCCCCGGTTTTCCTTTGGGTGAGCCCAAGCTTTACCACCAGCATCTTTCATAGACAGCACATGACTTTTCTACTTAGGAAAAAAAAGCAAAACACAAACATGATTGCTTATTTGGTCCCGAAAAATACTTTAGTCTGATGGATGTGTTGTTTTTCTGGACTGAGTTTCTAAATATATACTCTACCTACCACTTCATCAAAAGCAGAGCTAAAGACGCTAAGCAAGTCAATACATTAAACGGTTTATCTTGTTAGAGGTTTTACAGCTACTTAATAATGAGCTCTGGTAACTGTTGCCTGTATATGTTTATTATTGTAAGAGAGTCTTTCAAAAAAAATAATCAGTGTAATAGCATAACCTTCCCTTTCAGCTGCATAAAAATGCCACGCTCCAATCAATACCATCATTAGCAAGAAACTAAAAAAAGATCAGCAGAAGCTATAAAATACAGTAAATTACATTCTGAGAACAGCTTTACTGCCACCATTTTTTATAGAAATCCTATTTAAAATTCACATGCAGAAAAAATTAGATAAACGTGCAAAAAAGCAAATCTGGACAGGAGATAGAGCAAATGTTGTACTCTCTGACAAGCGGGATAATAAAAGCAGAATGGTAGACTAGGATCTGACCTTTAACGGTCAGTCACATTTTCCATGTGCTGTTAAATATCTCTTGCAAAGGGGGGGGAATCAATTAATAAAAAACCCCGCTAGTGTTTACATGAAGTGACCACTGGGAAATTGTTATTTTACAAATCACAGCAAATCTCCCATTACTTATCTGGACAAGAGGAAAGTTTAGTGCCGATATTTTGGCGTTTCAAGGTTTTTACACATCTCACGGAGTTTGAGGCTCTGAAAACCGCCGGGTGTTTCCATTGCACAAAATAACCCGCATTCCTCCCTCGCCGAGGCCGGGGCACTGCAGGGCACAGCAGCTGAGTTCACAGAGCACCAGAGGAGCGTAAGCGCTTCTTTAGCCAATACAAACAACATCCAAAACAAAGCTACAAATACAAACTCAACCTGGACGGGGAGCCCAGAAGCTCTTTGCCCTTTAGCTTTACTTACCTTCCTAAATGAAAAGTCATTAGAAGATGCTGACACCTTCTCACCTGGGCTAAAGAGCCCGCCACAACCCCCCATTCTTCATCACCTCCAATGTGTAGGGAATCCAACATTTCGTAAAAATATCTGGTCATTAGGATTCCATGTTAAACAAAAACATCCAAAATTTTGATAAAATTACTAAAACTTAAATAAGAGAAAGGAGCAAGGCACACTGCTTTATCTGCTCGTGCATTTCACAAAAGCTTGGAACATCTGCAGGAACATCTGCAAGGGCTGCAAACCTCACCTAAGGCAGAGATCTCCTTCATTCGGCTCTTCTGGCCCGAGGCTGCTGTCAATGAGACTGGGGAAGATGAAGGGAACGGACATACCGAGGCATGAGGAGCAGGGGAAGCCATTAGGATGCCAGACACCAAATCAAAACAAAGATATGGGTTTTAAGGAGACCATCTGTTAATGTCAGTCTGAAGGGATAATAAAAATATTGCTATTATAATGATGATCTTAGATGAGAAAAGCTCAGTATTTGGTACAGGGGAAAAAAATTAACTCTCCAACTGAACAAGCAAGCAGTATTCCCATTTACTTCCATTTCCTTAGCTGTGCCAGGTAAGATGCCCTCCACTGCATGTTTTAACACACAATCCAAAAATCATAAGTTTTATGGTATACTTTTTACCTTTCCGCCAGCTTCTCTAGGAGAAAAAACAAGCCTCTGTGACTAATCTTTAGCTTTGCCAGCTGACAAAAACCACTGCGTTATCATACCATGTTTAAAATCAAAAGAAAATTACAATTTATTTTTGGAGGGGCGGAAAATGTGAAGCACACGCGGGTCCTTCTGCCTTCCCCCATCCCCGAGGCAGCGCCCTCCACCGGCATCCTGAACCAGCCAGGGCTGCGCTGCTCCCCACGCTTCGGGGGAGCCTGGACGGACCATGAGGAACATCAACCGGGCATAAAAAACACAGGAAAGCAGAAAGAGAGAGAACAGGAACCGCTGTGAGAAGTTGCCATGGAGAAAAGGGAACCGCTCAGGTGTCCTGAGGTACACGGTGCTCAGAGACGTTACAGCAAAGCCAGAGGGAATACAGAAGCAAATGGATTTAAGTGCTCCCACAAACCTGAAACTTCCAGACAAGAAATTACCAGTAATTACTAATAATATAATTTCCATGCAGCACTCATCAGCATGAACCTATTCTGTCCTCACAACAAAGAAGAACAACAAAAACCACAAACAGTTACCAAATTAGCTTATTAAGATCTCTGGGATTTTTTTGAAGCTTCGTAACCATCAAAATTGGTCTGAATGCACAAACATGATTACAATAAAAAGGCCCAGATACCTTCTGGACACGGCAGCATTAGATACATCATTGTACAGCAGAAAGCACCAGCGAGGCTCTTCCAAGGGAACAAGGGCTGCTCCCCAGAGTTGCGGGAAGAGCTGCTGTACGGGAGGAATTTAGGAAGCCGTTACTCCAGTTTCAAGCGTGCTCTTCTTCAAAATACCACCCGCTTCCCCACCGGCAGAGGCAGCTGAGCAGACTGTCCAGACCACAACGCACAGAAATACAAAAAGCCACAGCACGGCTGTGGTGCCGAGTGAGAGCCCAAAGGCTGCAGCTCATTTTCCTCCCGTGTGTGTCTGTATTTCCCACCAAAGCACAGGTCCACAGGGCACAAAGCCCAACCGCGATCACATACTCTTTGCTAAGCTCCAGGCAGCACAGGCAACACCACCCACGGACCAAAGCAGCTTTGTCTGCGCAACAGGACCCGCATATGGCAAAAGTTTAACTTCTAGGATGAAAAGTTCACTGGTGTCCCGGTGAAGAAGATGCAATTGAACAGGTCCCAAAGGGAAGGGAGATGCAGCAGGACAGCGGTGGCTCCATCCAGCTCCCAAAACTGGTGCAAAAAGGCACCGGGAGGGGAGAGGAGCCAGTCAGGGGTCACTGTCCCCAGCCGCCAGAGCAGGACATCTCATTCCAGAGATGTTTTTGGCATGAAGAAGGAAAAAGAACGCTGGCTGTATTACCGCATCCACTCAGCTTCCAGAATTGTGAACTCTAATGATACAGTTCCTGGAAGAGCACTTGTAATGGAATTAGAGGACATCTCAGAGCACGCCCTTGGCACCGAGACCGCGATGTGGAAAGGCTCCTGACCGCACGATCCAGCCCCTTCAGCATTCAGTTACGTGCCCCTTTTAGCAGAGGTGAGAGGAAGGTGTTTTAAAAGCAGCTTGCTCTTCGGTTTGTATTTTGTGATTGGGCTTTTCCTGCGTTGGTTTTGTTTGTTGTTTGTGTCACTTGTTTGTTTGTTTTGCTTTCCCCACCCCGCCCTTGTTTCCTTTAAGCAGTAAAATGCATTGCTGTTCTTACTCCTTTACCAGCATGGGCTGTGCTGCTGAGAAAGCCCTGGCACCAGAGCGATGCTCAACTCAATTAAAGATGAAGCATGGACTCAGTTTTCTTTTGAGCATAAAGGACAGAGGCTCTAAGAAGCTTCGCCCTCCACTAACCAGCTTTGGCACTGCCCAGACACACTTACTCAAGGAATTTTTATGCAGTGGAAGAAGAGATTTTCCACAGTGACAAATACTTTCTGCAGTTGTCCAAATTAAAACACCCATTTGACAGTAGATTCAGCCTGTTCTTGAATTCGTCCATGCTCTGAAACACGTCCTCAAAAGGAGAGCTAGTTGTTCTTTTGCTCGAAGCAAAGCTGTGTTAAAATGTTTGTTTCCGATGGAGCAGGGAGCCATCAGGAGGAAGCAAGCTGTGTCTGAAGAGCAGGATTGCTGGCAGATGGGTCAAGAGCAGCAGCTGTGTTCCCAGAAAACACACATCTCCACAGGCTTGGGGCTGCCGATGGGAAAACATCACAGGAGCCGGTTTAGGGCAAGGGGAAAAGCGACTGTTTTTGACAAGAGGTGTCAGGGCACTGTTCCCCTGGACAAGGAGATGCACAAGGGATGTGAAAGGGCAGAACAAAACAGCTGACACGTTTTGGCCCCTATTCTTGATGTTGAAGCACATGCCTAGCACAGGGATGACCCAGGAAGTCTGAGCCTCAGCAGCCAGAGCTCAACAAGACTGAAAAGTTTGTGCTTTATATATAAACACTTGGGTTTTCTGGTGCTCATTACACACCACTTTCTGCAGCAAAGTCAAAAAGCAGCTCCACGGGTTCTCTGAGAGTCAAAGGCCAAGGGTTGCTGCTGGATTTACTAAACTGTGTCACGGAAAGAGCTACAGATGCCTTATCACCACTGAAATGTTACAGAGATAACATGTGTGTGGTAGCTGCCTCCTGGAAACGCAGCTAAAGGCACTTTTATGCTTATTCTGCATTGAAACCAGCGTATCAAATCTTTTATGCTAACAGAAGCTCCAGACACCCAGCAGAAAATGAGCACATCAGCATTAGCACCACGTATTCTGAATTGCCCTGGCCCCAGCAGGCTCCCTGCAGCCCTTCTGTCAAGATGCTCTAAGTGGATCATTTTCCTCAGGTAAGACCAGGGAGACCCAGGAATTGTCTCAAGCAGAACAGGTAATGAGTTTACCCAATCTCTTTATGCCGGTTATATTTAAAATGCTGCCCTAAAACGAACAACCTGGTAACAGTAATTAAATAAGCGACAACAGTGTATTCCCAGGTTATTTCCATTGAAGGGCTGGAAAGCACTTGAAGAAGCAGCCTTTGTCATGCAGCTTTGCTCTTTCCTCCTGGGAAGGCAGCACTTGGATTTCATAGGAGCACTCCATGGGTTAACAAGCACTTGTTTTCTCCCTTATAGCTCAGGGATACAGAGAAACAGGGAGTGCGATGTGAACATCTGGTTTAGCAACCACCGCAATAAGAGGAAGAAGAGCATTAGAGATAATCGTGGCAAAGACGGAGCCCGACCTACAAGCTTTTTGCAAGTGAGTGCACTAAGGATTACTCCTGAAAAAACAAACAAACAAACAAAACATCAGCTTGTTGTAGAGAAGAAAGCAGCAGCATAACTCAGCACTGCTCATAATGGAAAATAAAACATCATTTCTATTGCAGGTGCCCTCAGCACCATTTCAAAAGATCACCCTACCAACAGCACTGCTTCAGCCTGGTAAAAACCAACAGGATTTGGGGGGAGGAGATCACCTCTGCGTGCCCAGCTGAACCTCATTCTGCACAGCAAGTCCTGTAACAGAAACGCACTCTTACCCTCACGGGGGCCAGCAAGCAGAGAAAACCGTGCTTCATCACATATTCAACAGGGTCAGCTCTTCTCAATTGTTATTCCCAGGACTCGGTTCTTCAGCTCTTTGCTATTCACGCACATTGTTCATCTGAGCACGCCTCCTCCTTGTAAGCGTTCACCAGCCTTCAGATAAGACTTGGTCTATTCATGAACAGCAGAGCTCAAACAGAGAAGGATCCCGGCGCTAGTCAGATGTATTGAGAGAAGGGAAATTGGAAAGCAGGTACAGAGAGAAGCCTGAGCACGTGTGCTACGTATTTAAATGACATGGACATTCCTTCAAAGCTTTATTGGTTTTTAAATTGAATTTTTTGGGGCGCAGGGGGGATCAGCTTTACTGAACTTGAGGTTACACATGCAGTAGGGTAGGTAGCACGGTCCTATATTTTGCTGCTTTAGCAGGAAAAAAAATAAGCGAGAACACTAAACACCAAACCTTTTGAGAAACCCTTTTTTGCTCCACCAACCACTCGGACCGAAAGCAGCTTCTCACAACTAGGTTTTGGCAATCCCCTGCTCTCTTCTTGGACACGAAGCAAACCAATCCACCTGCTTGTCTTCCCAAAGCACCTACTCCCAATTTTCATCCTTTGCTGTACATGGACACGACAACCTCTCTGCAGGCTAAAAACCACATAAAATAGTTCCAGGTTGAAGAACATGCAGGAACGGCAAAGTAAAACTAGCGTTTCTGACATTATTGTGCTGCTGAGTCATCAATTAACTCCCGTTTGTCAGCTCCTATAAAGGCCGTATCTTCAAAAGCGGCTGCGGCCAAGAGACCCTGGATGGAACCGGCAGCCGGGCTTGGGCTCAGCGGCCAGAGCCACAAATGCCTTTTCCCCTTTGTCAGCTGCCAACAAAAGCAGAAGGGATCAGAGAGGAACTTCAAATGCCAACATCCCTCCCTCCAGCCCCTCTCCCAACCGCCAACTCCACGCCAAGACAGTTGGGACGCAAACCCCAGCAGTATTTAAGCCAAACCCAACTCTACCAGTCAGTCCTGTCGCTCTGGGGAAGCGGCTCCTCCATCACAAAAAGCCGGGGCTCAGCTTCTGTCCCCGGTGCAGTTTTATTCCAGATGCAGCACACGATGTGCTCGGCCAGAATCCCTTTGTATCGGGTCTAACATGCCCAGACCCCCAGTAACACCAGCAGCGGATCAGAAAGCACCATCGCATCGACATGGAACAACAGAGGCAACGCAAACCGGAGCTTGATTCACGCTGAGGCACAACTGGTTCAGGGGATTTGTCTGCACAGTTTGCCCTTCATTAAGATCCTGTTGGCTGGGATGCAGAGGGGAAAATCAGGGATGTATATGAATCTAATGGCAGGGACCACATAATAATTTGCAGGTTCTATAGCCAAGTGTCACATACAGCACTTGTATTGAACACAGGATCGCTTTCTTTTGTTCTTCCCAGTTTTTCTTCCCTATTGTGACCCACTGTGTTCTTCCTTTAGTTTCTCTTTCTCCCCTACCACGAGCTCTGCTTGAGCAAAGCTTTGCAGAACTGAAAAATCTGTTCCCTGCTGGAACCAGCCCGATCAGACTCTTTTCTCTAAAGGAAAAAGCATTTAAACGTAACAGTAATCCCTCACAACTCAGAGCTAGGAAAGCTGTCCATCAACAATACCAAAAAACCCCAGTCAGCAGGGACCAGGAGTCAAGTTTCTTGTCCCTAAAAACACACTCCCACTGCCTTGCAAATTTAGATCTGCTAAAAAAGAACCACCACAAGGGGAATGGAGCTTGTTTGGTGGCCAACAAGGCTTCATCCAAGTGGGATCAGAGGTAAAGTGTTCAGAAGACGCATTAATAAAGCAGCAAAGTGCTTTCATGTTTTTGGAAAACAGGGCTTGAGGACATTGCTGACCCAGTACCAGTGTTTCTGGTGCTTAAAAGCTTGTGGATCTAGGAAAATTCAAGTTACAAGATAGGTTTTGAGCAATAAAGCCCCACGCTGAGCAGCTTGAGTTTTCCTTTGGTAGTTATCAAAAGCCAATGCTGGCAAGGAATATGACGTGCTCAGCCAATGGGTTCAGTAAGAGATTGCTCACTTGTGCGCGTTTTGAAAGGGCAACCCCTCCTGCCTCGCCTCTCCTCCACTGGTACTTTTAAATACATTAACATTTTAATCTTCGCAAAGCACAAGCAATTTATCTCTTCTTTAAAAATAAATAAGGTGGGGAATGTGATCATTTTTAGAAAGCGGTATCTAGAGAAACATTTTAATGCAAATAGAGACACATTTCAATAGCCCTGAAGCACACAGAAGGTCGATCCAAAGGCACAAGGGACTTGGGATTTTGGATGCCCAAACTGACACTTCATTTGAAAAGGAACAGAGTTTTTTAAGAGATAAACCTGCAACCACCTACTCATCTCCCAAAAAGACAGAGGAGCAAACAGACTTCCATCACTTCAGAGAAATATTTCCTTCTATGTTTTACAATTAAAAGATAAATAATAATAATAACCATAAAAAAGAGACAGAAGGAGACAGACAGACATCTGGGTTATGTTCTAAATGTAATTAGAAGCCTGACAACAGGACAGAATAATGTCAAACAAATTACAAGCAATGTGTTTTCATTCACAGGGTGACAAGTCAACAGGCAGTCAGTTAATTTGAAGACTGATTATGTACCAACTCCTTAAATAAAATAAGCACACTCGTGTACACAGAAAGCAACAGGGAACCCAAACACACCATCGATCTCCCTTTGGGCAGGGCCGAACGTCTCGGTTCTACCTGAGAAATAACAAACATGAGTGTTTTAGGGGAGTTTGTTTTACAAGGAGCTGCTGCTCCTTTCTGGGTGCCCAAGACACCCCAGTCTTAGAGCTGCTGAGCATCAATAGTCACTGAACACTGACAGAAACATACATAAATGCATATATAAAATGACACTGAAGAGTCGCAGTGGGTAATAACCTTGGGGAGGAAGAGCCATAGGATCCTGTACAAACATCTTTGGAGACCAGAACCCCCACGCACCATCAGGGGACCCATCTCCTGGGTACCACAGGGCGCACACGGGGAAGGGCTTTGCCATCTGAGCTCGACCGGCACATCCTCTTCCCACTCAGGGGGTCTTTTTTGGGTGGCTTTCTTGTTTGTTTGAGGTTGGTTTCTTTGTCTGGGGTTTGTTTTTTTTAGGTTGGGGTTTGTGGGGTTTTTTTGGTCAGGGGAGGGAGATGCAGCCCCAGAGCAGAGGGGATCCTGCTGACTGAGAACTGCCCGCTCCAACCACAGCAACTGCCAGGCTGGGCAGTGCTGGTGCAAACGACACTTCTAAGGGAGATGGCTCTGCCAAAAAAGCTTTTCAGAACAGAACAAGCCTCAGAGACCTAAAGTGTTGCTGCAACAGATTACGGACAGAGCAGGGACAAAAGACTCCACAATATTCCCCTCCTTGAGCTTTAGTGTCCATTGGGGGACAGTTCTGTTGAGTGTAAAAGGACATAAAGACGATGTGGGCAATCCCTGGACAAACTGGGGTGTGTTCTCGCAGGACTCGGTGCTTCTCCATGATCCACAGGCAGCGCCTGCCTGACATAGGAGCTGCACCCCCGCTCCTATGGACCCCTCTGCTTCACACAATGGCACCTACAGGGACCAATTCACACAAAGCTTCAACTTTTCACTTCTGATGCAATTGAAAAATAATAATAATCATAATCATAATACATCAATCTACCAAGTAGCAGAATGGGGAGATGTGCAGCCCGGGGAGCTTGGGAGTGAGCAGCTGCAGAAGGCAGCGCTGCATTTTCTTGCAGTAAAGAGAACTACCTATTTGTTTGAATGATGGTGAATTCACGGGAACACCAATCCAGAGCCAAAAGACGACAGCGATGACGTAAGTACCAGGGAAAAGCAAACAGACTCGGCGCAAAGCGTTAAGGCAGCAATGGGACATGGTGGTGGAGACGCCAGGCTGCAAGCAGAAACAATGCAGCAAGACAGAATGACGGATGAAAAAAGAAAGGTTACAAAAGCAGAACAGACTAGAAAGGCACTTATAGGATAATAATCTTTGCCTGTGTTTCTAATTATATCTGTAATACTTAAAGCTGAAAGGATTTTAGAAGGCCAATTTACTTTTTGTCCTCTGTGCCATTTTCTGTTGGCGTTTGCCCCAAATGCCTGAAGACAAATGGTTGGTTTCAGCATCTGCCAACGCGTGCGTGGGGCTGGGGCACAACATCCTGGGGAAATTCTGCAAGGGACAGAGCTGAACTGCCTAAAAATCCCCCCTGGGGCAGGGACAGACACACACCTGCCCAGGGAAACTCAAGCCCTGCGACACCACTGCAGGAGCTCCAGGCGCCTTCTATGAAAATATTAACAAATCAGAAAACTGTGGAGCAGCACCAGACTGCAAGTTAGACATCAACTCCATCCTTCGAGTACATAAATACATCCTCAGTTTAGGACGAGCTACGCTGAAGGCTGGTGAGACCGGCTGGAACGACGACAACCCAACAGAACCCGATGTGGACCAGATGTGGCAAGTGGGGAAATCACCTTGTTAAATTTCTCTGGACCCTTCAAGCGGTTCTTTAGAGCTACAGGTTAACCAGCTAATACATCCATAAGCTTATACTTGTGAACAACTTCAGTTCAATTAGATCTCTGAAGCATGAAGAGGCCCAAACTACTCCAATTTGAAACAAAGAGGAAATAATAGGTATTAGATTAACCACATAAAGATGTATTAATTTTAACTGTAGAACTACTCCGAGTAGAGTACACTGGAGAGGAAAAAATACTCAGCCCATCTCCTTGGGGGTAGTAGTGCTCAGGTTTAACCTGGAGCATTGTCACTCTACAGAGACACAGCGCTCTGCAAATTTTAATGCCATACACCAGATTTCAAGAAGTCAACCCAAATTTCAGAACACCAAAGCCTGTAACAAACAGTCAATCAGGACAAACATCACAACTGGAAGCATTTTAAGTTTGGAAATACACAAACGTCATGAAAACCGCGGCAGCACTACCAGTGCGACCTGAGAATTAATGTTTTAATCTGAAGGAAGGGGAACATCTCGGCACTCGCTATGTGCTGCGTGATTCAAGAGCCTGGCACGTTCACCAACACCTGAATCTCGCTGCTAATTACAGTCTGCTACCCAGAAATAGGGGGAAGGGAAAGACTTTTGGAAAAGCAAAATTACACCAGAGATGTTGTTATAACAGTTCGGAGTATTTCCAGTAATACTTCAGATGCTGCAGCGAGAGATTGTACCCAACAGCTTTCGGAAACAAGGCAGTAATATTTATCATCATCACCTTCCCCAGCTCAGTATGCTGCAAGCACACACAGAAAGACAACACAGCCTGGGAATAGTTAAGTGTTTGGGAGTGTGTGTGTTTAGTATTTTGTTGTTGTTTTTTTAAATTGCCGATATCTGAATCAAACCAGAAAAACAGTCTACGAGCACAACCCTCATAAACCACATCAGACCTTGTCCCACAGCAACGATGAACACGCTTTTGCGAAAGGACAAAACGGCTCCAAGTACTGAGCAGATGTTCCTGAGATCTCTGAAGTGATCTGAGTGATGACCGAAGAGGCTGAACCCCTTCAACTGGTGTTTTCTTCACCAAAATCTTGTGAGCAAAGGGCCTCACTCTGCTGGTGAGAAACGGCCACGAGCCGGAACCCAAACTGAGGACAAAATGCAGCTGGAACCCCGTATAAAATGAGCATTGCTGATGGTGCTTCCCACTGTTGCCCTCAAAAGCATCCGTGCACTGCAATTATTAGACGCAATTGGCTTTAGAAAACCACTAAAAACTAAGGTTCATTCCTCCTTTCTCATAACAGTACAACTTGTACCTAACCCTCCTGTCACTGAAGAAATATTCCATGTAAGAAAGCAGCACAGTAGCAATTTAACAACCGAGCAAACAATACCTTCATGTTGTTATGCCTGTTAACCTTTGATTTACAACTATGTTTTTGTCAGTTTTTGTTTTTAAATTAAGATGCTTGTATCCTGAAGGGTAACAAAGTTCACTCTATTAAATTAACACCTGCTATAAATAATGCACTACTGGGGAGTTAAAGACCATTCGCTAAGCACTAAAAAACAGGTGACTGAGCACTGAACAGTCTTTCTCTGAATAATTTAAAAAATAAAAATACAATAAATGTATGAAAATGAAACTCCCCCTTTGCACATGTTGCTGGTATAAGGATAGAAAGCCCCAAATAGTTTGCATTGCGGTTGCTCGCCCGTAAGCTGGCGCGGGCTCTGTCTGCGGGGACAGTGGGGAACGGTCATTTCTTGACCCCATGTGCAGACTATAAACACAGACTGATCTCCCAAAGCAATTTTAATTCATAAAAAGCATTCCAAGACGAGTCTTTCTCCTTCCCTAGCCCCAGAAACCAATTCTGCCCTCGCTCTCTCTTGCCTGTCCCCCCTTCCCCCTTTTTATTAAGAGGGGAGAATCAAGTTCAGCCATTTCTTATGCTATACGGGCACAGGTAACAGGAGAAAACTGTCAGCAGCTCATATGGCGTTGGCTTCCCTGCCAATGGGAGCAGTACACACTCAGTGTAAAGGTTGTATTTTTATTTATGTGAATCCATGGAGCTCACTGCTACCATATTCAAGCGCTCACCGTCGCTTCGGCACCATTTTAAAAAGGCAAAGGAAATAAAAGGTATAAATTATCTTCTAAAACAAGCACTTTTTTTTTTTGTGCTGAAGTGTTTGGCGAAGAAATATAAAACACAATTGGAACAAGAGCTCAGATTGCTGCTTTAGACTCTAATGGCTTCATAACAGTAATTAAGGCTTCTTCCTGACTTCATAACTATGCCATAATGCATTTATCAAAAGCACATTACCACAATGGACGCATTCACTCTTTCTGCAATATTTCGACAGCTCCCTTTGGACGCTATCAGTAAATAAAATCTTGTGCGATCCAAATAAAGGCAGCATAAATCCAAACCGTTTCTCCGTGGCTATCTTGTTTTGAATGCGCTGCTCTGTCAAATTTTCAAATGGAAAAATGGTTTGAATACAGTCAAAAACTTCCTCCCCAGAACAGCTCCGGGATGCCGAGTCCTTCTTAAGTGCCACAGGAAGGAAGGAAAGAGCGTTACTGGGGAGCTTTGTTTTGATCGCAGAACGAGGAGAGGTTCTGACAGCGGAGAGACTATTGTCAAGTGCATTTGGACTCACGTCAAGTCTCTGCCTTGACAAATTGGACTGGGAGTCGTTTCCGAGCAGAAGCGCGCGCGAGAACACAACCCGCGACGCGGAGCCATTCCTCCACTTCAATGAAAAGCAGAAGGAATTACAGAGCTCTCTCCCCTTTTCCTCCCATCCAATTGCCTCCGACACCGCCACGCTCCGCAGGGACGCGTTCGCGTCCTCCCACCGGCCCCGGCCCCACGCAAACCCCACGGTTTTATTGTGGGGAATACAAATAGCTGCTGCCAGCGGAGCTGCGGGAGGAGCGGCACGTGTGCGGAGCTCACGCTGTGTAATAACCGCTACCCAAAGTGCAAATGCGAGTGGGGGAGTATTGGCACGAACCGTGCGGAGTGGAGCTAAAATTAGGGCTGGCAATATGGAGAATCCATAAAATCCTCTGCACCTGGGTAGCTCAGAGCACTCCAGCCCAAACATGCTTTATCTGGAGGACAGAAGGGGGAAGACGCAAAATACACATGACCTTCCTCACCGTTTTTTCCACCAAAAGACGTTTTGCATTCGCCGTCCTGCAGCAACAGCTCAAAAGGTTGCAGGGTGGAGATAATTTGGAACATATTACCCTTTCTTTGAGCACATGAAAGATTATTTTAAACCAAAGAGGTGCTCTGCTCTAGCAATGATCCTCCATCTTCACCATACTCTGGTTTTGCCATGCACTTCTACCTCCGATCTCTTAACTGCTACCGTGGGGAAAACCTGGCAGTTTGTTTAAAAATAGAATTATTAGTATAGGTCAGTATTCGAGGCAGAAGCAACAAAATCCACTTCACGTAAGGGATGCGGAGCGCTCAGCATCCTGTACCAGTTAATCTGTGTTGTTTACTCCCTTGCTGGGGAAGGTTTTACACTGATGAGTTCTGACTGCTCCACAGTACAGGGAGAGCTGTGGGCACTAACCTGACCAGGACCCTTTACGGCGTGGTTCTGCCACCCCCATTTTAATAACCTTTGCGAAAAAATCACAGCATTTCTCTAACAGTATCAGAGAGAAGCAAAGCAGCCGGGCAGCATGCAAAGGAGCTCTTGGGTTTTTGTCTCTGGGTTGCAGGGGGTGAGGGGGAAGATTTGTCGAGAAACCTTCTAGAAACCCTGGGGGTGAGAGAAGAACATTAGAATTCGTTACAAGAAATGAAAAGCATAATTCAAATGCTGACATGTACCTCACCAAGCTGTTCTTTAAACTGCATGGGAAGGAGCTGCACCAACCTTCATTTAAAGAAAAGGAGGAAAAAAACCCCACAAAAAACCCTAACAACTTAGGTACAGTATTATCTGTTCCCAAGGCCTCCATCCAGCAACAGACTACCAAGCTTTCATTCAATAAGGTACTGCTACAACAAAATTACCTCCCGGGTGCTAATGGTTTCTTAGTTATAAACAACCTCTTTAAATACGGGGGAAAAAAAGTGCTTATCAAGGAATTAGCCACACATTTCCTTCAATAAATCCTTCCTCCATTCAGTGCTTCCCAACAGGAGCCAGTCTACCAACTATCATCACCAGTAATTCTCTCCCACCAGGGGGCAAGGCAAATAAAAAATTCAAACCATAAAAATATCTCTTTTATCTTAGGAGAAAGTTATTATGAGCCGTCACGCTGCCTGGCTCAAGCCTGTGCACACTGATGGTCCCCCCTTTCTCCATTAATTGCCTACAGAGGGAGAAAAGGAAGAAATGCAGACCATGTAAGGTGCATCCAGGGACTCAAGGTAATCATACCCATTTAGTTTTATTTATAGTAACAAGAGTTATATTTATTTGACTTTATTTACACCGAGAAGAATAGGTCCAAAGGCTTCTGGCAAAAGCAGCTGGGTAAGCTGCCATCACGCTGTGCCAGGTATTCCCCTTCTGAACCACCGACTCTTGACATATGCCAGGGAATAAAAACAAATCAACAACAAAAAAATCCCCTCTAATTTCCCAGAGCTCCTGACAGTTCCTACCTGCCTGGTTTGTCCTCTGCCAGCTCCATGTCACTGCCAGCTCCAGATTTCCTGGCCAGTGCCCTACGTCTCTCCTTGGGGCAGCCAAATCGCTTTGGAGTCGCGTCAGAGAGAGGAAAATCTACCGGTGACACCGCACAAGGAGCACGCTCAACGGGCCCCTACCCGGAGCTCGGAACCACCGGCAACACCCTGGATTTCCAGCTTTTCCCAGCCCAGCACACATCCCACAGACCAGGGGATGACCCAGGGCTGCTCACACGTCCCAGGTCCAGGTGGTGACAGCGGGACCACACATCACGTACCTCGGTGCTGCAGCCCAGCAGAGACGGTAAACGCCTGTCCTCCAAATGCATAAGCTCGTTCCTCATAAAGAAAGTTACACAAACTAAAGGAACTAACACTAACGAAGTTTTATCACTTCCTACACCTTGTCCTTGAGGGAGTCGCAGCAAAGCTTCGGGGCAGCCCCAGCAAGAGGGTTGTGCTGCGTCCTGTCTGAAGGGAGAGGGGGAGATTCCTGCTGGCAGCCAAAAGCATCAGATATTCAGGGTATATTCAGCTCTGTAAGCTGGGTCACACCCGTCAGCTCCCCGGAGAAGTTTTACAGCTTGTAAAACCCTCATGATTCATTTGGAAAGAAACCGCAGCCTGTGCTGCAGCCACAGAAGCCTGAGGTTTCCCAGGGAGGATGGGATGCCCCAACAAACTGGACTTGGAGGGGGTACGTAAAGAGCACTAACATATTTCAGGGCTCAAACACAAACAAAAAAAAGAGGGGAAAACAGAAGGGTTTCTGCCCCATATCCGCGAGACACTTTACACGAAGAGAAGCACACTGCTTTATTTATACAGAAATACTCTTTTCAGCATGCACCACTTCGCTATCCATTATCAGCCCAAAACCAACAGGGCACAGGAGATTCCTTTAACAAACAGCATGAGCAGGAAATACAAAGATGTGGAGCAAGATCTAAAGCACAAATGGTTCAGGCACTCCTGCATTTAACAGGAGGTCATTCAATGGGCCTTTATGCTTCATTTATCAAATTATATCCGAATTGGTGCAGCCATCCTGATTCAAGAAACCATCACACATCTCTTCTCTTCAAAAGGGGAAATAAACGCTTGATCTGTAAAGCGTTTTGCACCAGCGGATCTCAGGCAGCAGCTCAACCCACCGATGGTCATCGGAGACGCAAAGTTCAGCGCTTTGCCCAAAATGCCTTGAGTTTCTCAGATCCTACACCTCCTCCCCCAAGATGCACCCGACTGAGACAATCACCCACTCGCTACCCTTAACGAGGGGGATTTTACAGCCTCTGTTTTCCTACTGCTTCCCTCGTCACCATAAACATCCCCGTGTTCACTCGCAAGTTGTTCCATTAAAAACAAATATGCTGCCACTTCACAGTGGTGGAATTGCTGCAGAAAATCATCAAGAGAAGAACATTGTCTTGCCAGCCACGTGTACCACCTCCCCCTTTAACTCCAACCCAGAGGCATGTTACAATTACATTATTCCAACTAAATAAAATTATTTTCCCCTGTTCCAAGACATAAAACAACCACATTATTATGGCTATAGCCACTGTGATTTAATAATTTAAACAAAGGACACACACAATGATAGGAACATGGTAAGTAGCACAGCACTTCATTATGGTTGGAATCAGTATTTATGATCCCTGAAACCAAACATGGTCTTGAAAATTATATGCCCAAATGCGTCACTTCAAAATTACAACTTAATCAAGTAATGTTCAGCACGGAGCTTTACAAAAAACCCACTGATCATCTTTTGTTTTTTTCCACGGTGAAGAAAAGCTCTGAAAGATAATAAATCATTTAATGCATCAGTGGAAGCAGCTTACTTACAAAACAGGATTTGCAATGCAAAAAGTGAATCGTGAAGCATCACCTTCGCCCTTCCTCACGCAGCGCTGCTGAACTGTGTCTCTCCAGCTCACCCACCGCCTCCTACGCAGGTTGGGGACAGTCCCCCGGTCTCCATCATCCATCCATCTGCAGGAAAGGGCTCATCGTGCTCCCCGAGCTACGCGAGGAACGAGCTGGAACGCGCGGCAGCTGCCCAAGTGCTCTGAAAGCTCCAGACCACGCTGCACGGAGAAGTTAATCTAGTCAAAATGCTTTGGACACGTAGCCACAGCCCAAACATGGTTCTTCGCCAAGACTGAGGACAATATGTTATTAACTCAAGTTTAATTATATCCACAAACATACATTTCTAGCTGAGGCATACAACCATGTCTCTGTAGATTTGTTTGTGCTTCTAGCGGTCCCATTAAGAAATCAGTTTTGTGTTCACTTTCATAGCCCAGAACACACATTTATGTGGTATGAAATCTGCTCCTGTTTTGTTTCCATAGGAATTTTACTGGTTCCATATTAATTAAATTATGTCAGAAACAGACAACACTTCACAAAGGACCCTCTAATCAGTGGCTAATAAGGGCGGGCTGCAATACGGCATTTATGTAACATTGGTAAGATTGAAACTGTGCTTTGTCTTTTGAAAACAAAGAACAAGCTATTGTCTCCCCACCCATCAAGTGTGGAAATTAAGTAGATCTTAATTATTACATGTGGAATGCTTTGGATTAGGTGAGATCGATTTCCAACAAGTATAATTCCCTGTAGAAAGAGGAATCTGACTATTTGTAACATATAGACAAGGGAATTTTTCTCTTTTAAGAGAAATTTAGCAGGAAGAATGAGTCAGCAGCAGACACCCAGCCAGCTCTCTGCAGCCACCAACACCGGCCACACCGGCTCCAGCGGGAAACCTTCCCCTTCTCAAAGACCCAAGTACAGGAGAGATACATTAAAAGGCCGCCCAGTCTCCCCAAAACCACCCAATAACCCGGCTGGATATTTTATCTTTTTCCACAGTCTTTCAAGTGCATCAACCATACATGCAAGCAAAGAGCACATGCTGCAATCTAATGGAGAAGGCAGAACTCAATTAATGACACCGATCTTTGAAAGCCAGCAGAGACTGCAGAATCGGCTCATTCGGGAAATTTCTCTTTCCGAAAGCTTCCATGCCCTATAATAATGCAACTATTGCAAGCATTTATTTATTAATACAGAAAGATTTATTTATGAGAGATCTGCAATCAGCTTAACCTCTGAAAGCGCAGCTCCATGTAGCTTAGCCCCTGGGCCAGAGTTTCTCATCTGCTCTTACGTCAGGAAGCAGCATCCATTAGCTGGGTTAGCTGAGAAGAGCCGACACCTCGGACCCCAGGCTGCTAAAACCAGCCGGCAGCCTGCGCTCACCCGAGCTCGGCTCTTAGGCTGGGCTTTGCTACAGCAGAGGCAGACTCTGCAGGTGAGGAAGGCTGGTGGGTGGCACGGCCAGGGTGTGCGTGATGGAATTCATGAAAGGAGCTACAGAATTGCTGCTTTCCTTTGAATTAGCATGGCAGGCAGAATTCTGAACGGCTGCTCGTGTAAGGTGAGTTACCCAAATCCTGCTTTTCTGCGAGAGAAGGCCAGTGCCAGGTGGCCACAGCACAAAAGATGCAACATCAACAGGTCTCTGCTGGGCAGAATATCCAGAGCTACCACCAGCAATAAAGCCACTTGATTTAAAGCAACTGTACTATTAAGTTAACATATCTATTCATCATACAGACTAGCTCATATTTAAAATAATGGAAAGGGAACGGCGCAGGGAGCTATTTCAATTTATAAGAGGCAGCTCTTAACACTAAGAAGTGGGGAAGTTTTCCCAGTGGTTTTGCTACATTCTTCCACCATGATTTCCCAAAGCCTGAGGAGTCAATAAAAGCATAATTTAGGTCTTGAAGGAAGCAGATCCACATAGTGTCTTGACTCTGTTTGTTACAACAGACAAACCCAAATTAAAGCCCAGTTCCCAAGTATCAGGATCCCTGTCCTCTTCAGCTTGGCCTTTATCACTAGTGAACAGCCATGGTGATAACAATAAGACTAAGTACAGCTGTCTAGAGAGACGGCAGGTACCGCACGGAACACACCACGGAATTAAATACAATCCTCACCAACACAGAACAAGCTCAGATCTCAAAACAAGGGCAGTTTTCCATCAGCGGCAGCTCAGGATCATGAAACTGCTTCCTGCCATTCCACCTCCTGACCTTCCCGCCGTCTGCCCTGGGAATACGCGCTTGGCCTTGGCCATGACCTGCAAAGGAACAGCCGCCCGCCCAGTCCTGAGCACAGATCAGCCCCTCGGCGCAGCCAGAGCGCTGGGACAGCCCCTTCCCTCCGGGTTATCCGGGTTGAGCTCTGCACAACAGGAGGGCTCTGCCCACCAGCACCTTGCCAAGGGGACACTCTCCAGGTGCTGCTGCTTGTGGCTCCTCACAGTGAGACCCCCGGTACCAGCGCAATGGAGCATCCGCGTCCTCAGAACACAGGGAGGGACAGAACTGCTCGTCGCTGCCTCTGACACAAACAGCAAAATCAATTACAACAGGTGACACTTTGCACGGTAAGCATACAGACAGAAAACTTTGAGATGTTAACGTCTGTCATTGCTGTTACCGCCCTCAGACCCTCTTCCCCGAATCCCAGGAAACGCAGTAGGGTGCTAAACGCAATGGAGAGCACAGACCAAAAGGCTGACTTGAAACAAAAGAGAAATGGCTTGAGAAATTTGCTCCACTCACAGACGAAACGACCAGAAGTAGTATTTCAAAAATCCACCTGAAAGAATGGCATCAAACAACTGCCTAAGAGACCATGTGGTCAATAGTCAGCGGCCAACCATTGATACCAGACTTTGTGATTTGTGCCAGAGGTGCTGCATTGTCTCATGCGGGAGGCTCAGGCGCGGGCAGCTCTTTGGCACCCACCTCCAGCGAGCATCTCCTCAGCTTTGCAAACCGCAGGGACACCCTTGGCTGCTGCTGATGTGACCACAAAGGGACAAGTGTGCTCCTAAAGCCTTGAAAAGCCAGTACCTGCGGGGCAGTAACCTCCTGGGGAGCCCCTAAAGCACTCGGACAGGAGCATCTCTGACGCTTCCATTGCACACAGTAGTTTCTGGCCAGCAGAGCTGCTGATTAAAGCTTCCACTGACATCTGAACGCTCAAACGGCAAATTAAAAAAAACCCTGCAACTCTTAATCCGATTCATGTTTTTTTAATGACTGGAGTTCGTATCATGTGGAAAGCATCTTTTACAGGATACTACTTTGACCACTATTGTTCATGAATATAAAAGACTTGCTAATGCTCCACTAAACGCCTCACAGAAGTATTTATATCAGCACCCCTCTATTTTTTTCCAATAGTAACCTTAATTCATATGCCTCTTATCTTAGCTACGAAACAGCATGTTAAATCCGAGATCACAGCTCATTTAGATAAACGGCACTGGGCACATCCAGCGAGTCATTCCTGCTGTGACATTTCTGCTATTGACAGAGTTATTTCCAGGCCCAGCGTGGGCAGCGAACTGGGAGGACTCGCACAGTCGCTGCCCCTCACCACGGATACACAGGAACAGCCACATTTCCAAAAGGGACTCGACCTGGGTCTAGTCACATGTTAACAAGCACACTGGCAGCGCTTCCCAGAAATAACCTTCAGTTACCTAGAAACATAACTCACCAACATAAACCTCAAAATAATAATTTAAAAAACCAATTTTTTTTATTGGTAGATTTGTGTTCTGGCTACATACAGAAGAATTAGTAGACAAACCAGAATCATTGGAGTAGCTCAAATTAATTTCGAGGTTATTTTCTTAGACAGTTATTTTATAAACACAAATAGCACTGTCAGAAAGTTTCCCTTTCCTCATTCTTTGTGGTTCACCATAAGCTCTTAAGAACATAGCTGAACAGTATGGGCCTCTATAGGACTTCAGAGCATCCAACAGAACCGAAGTACTTCGTAGGTGATGAACTGATGCACTGCTTGAGAGGTTAACACTTAAATCACTCAGGACAGACTAAAATTGCCAATCAAATAAACTGAGAGTTCTCTTTTCAGCCCTTTCTCTCTAGAGCTCCCTCCCCAAATTCCTTTCTAATCTGAATACGGTATTTGCTTCCCCCTCTTTTATTTTTTTACATAAACGTAACTGCTGGGATGATGCAGAACCAGCACAGTCAGAGGATTCTCTTTAGATACTCAGAGCGCTCCTGATCTGCATATTGATTTCAACTCATCATCCTCCGTAAACAAAATGGATACACGAGAGAATCTGTCAATACATCTGCTGGTGCATCTTCCTCTCTGCACGGAGATGAACGCAAACTCGCATTGCAGAACGTACAGGCTCGGTGAGAACCGGTACCTTCTGGCCAGTTTCCACTGGAAGCCGCGAAGCCGCGATGCGATCAGAAGCGGTCGTGACACAACGCTGTTAGTGCCGAGGTTATCTCACCGATGACCCACGCGCGCCCTGGGGACATCTGTGCGATGTGCACATCCACGCAATGACGTCTCAAAGGACATAAAGCAAAACTTGGCTGGAGCGCAGAATTTCGCAGCGCCGTGCGAGGACGCTGCGCTCGGCCCACGGGGATGTACGTGCTTTGTGTGTGTGAGGGCAGACACGCCGGCCAGCTGCTGCCCATTGACAATTTTACGCCTTCCTGAACATCATTTTCATCCAAAAGAAACACTTTTGATTATTAAGACAAAGATCTCTACACTATATATCCCAGAAGTTAATCATTCCTGTCCTCTCACTAAGACCCAGCTCAAGGTAGCCTGCCTCTGGAAAATTAACTGCTATGGCTCAGTCGAAGAGATAAACAACCTGAGGATCTTCATACATTCGCTTACTCAAGTAGAATCTCCCCTTCAACCCTTCTCTCCAATAATCAAGCGTTTATTGGATCTGGCATAAATATTCAACCCATGCTGCTCATCAGAGTGGTCAGAGAGATGGTGGAGGTTCCACCTGAAGTCCTTGGGTGGGTTCTCTTTAAATCTACAAAGTTTTGCTTTTGGTCTCAGTGGAAATAGGATTAGACCCCAAATAGTTCCACCCACAATGACATACGGGAGCTCAAAAGGGATGAGGGAAGACAATACAAGGAAAGACAATCTGCAAGCAGGATAGTTTCATCAGATAAGGGAGTATTCTATGGAAAAGCAGCTAACATCACCCTGACCTGCATGACATCAAATATCTTTTGCTCCTAAAAGCCCATAAGGCTGCAGAGTTTTCAGTTACCTCTTCCCCCTCTATTTCCACTCGCATTAAATACTCTTCCTCAGTTGCCTCCAGCCACCGCGTGGTCTCTCTGGGCATCATGAATTAAATTCTCCAGTTTTCTGACTTTTCCACCGTTAGAAGGACATTTATCAGGTTAAGCCCAGATTTCTTTCCCTGTCTTACCAGCGGAGTTTTGGATGACTAATCAAAAGACTGAATATATTTTAAAGATCTAATTCTCCCTTCACTATTTATACTAGTCAATGTCACTTTGACACTATTCTGGCTTTCAACTGCAAAAAACTTTGACTTAAATTCCCTTCAAATGAACACGGTCTCATAAGCAGACAAGAGCGCTATTTGCTTCATCCTTCCCTCCCCCAAGTCAGCTTCAGCTGTCACCAAAATCACAGTAAGCGTTTTCCTTCTTGGGAACTCTGTGTTCCTGCAGTCATAGTCGGTGGACCAGAAGAGTCTGGCATCAGAAAAACAACTGTCTGATTTCTTGGACTTGCTGTGCCAGAACCTGTCTGGGCCAGATACAGTTATTACCACCAAGAACCAAAAATTCAGTTGAATTCAAGATGCTATATGCAATTAGCGTTGGCTATAAAGTGATCGAGCGTTCACTCAGTACAGATCCAGGCTGGGGGGTTTGGCTGTTTTCTAAAGGGTGTTTCTTCCTGCAGTTATAAATAACTGTGAGCAAAACACTCACTTTGTAAGTTAGCGTAAAGACTTTCAGAACTGCCATCCACGAATCGCTACCACGTTTTTAGTAAATGGAAAGTAGTCACCAGCCCTTGAGAACCTTTCACACTTGTCCATTTTCAGTTTGTTCTGATCTGAAAGTACATTTCACCTTAATTCAGACTGAGTGTTTCGCTCAAGGTTAAATCTACTATTTTCAACATGATTTGTGCTGCCTTCTTTCACCCATATTCCCTGTAATTTCTATGCCAAGTTATAAAGAGGGTGGTATGGTCTGGAAAAGCAGCTGCACCTTAAACCCACCTTGAGATGCTGAATCCGGGAGTGCCCCTTCTGTGTTCAGATCACCTTGGGACAACACTCAGCCCTTGCAAAGGGCTGAGCAGCAATGAGGACAAAGTACAAGAAGACAAAACAGATACAAACCATCTTCCTAAAAAGCTGCTCGAGGCCCAAGACTTTTCCACAGCTCATTTCTACCACAGTTTCCACCACATCCAGCCCAGTCCTCGGGCTGAGGAAACATCTCCAACAACTTCCAAGCGCATCATGTCTCCACCTGGATCCACCTCTGCTTTAAGTGGCCACCTCTCCATTAATTGCCCCTTTCCATGGCGCTATCAAGGTTCGGTCAGGTCTGCAAGGGCATCCCTTGCTGTCCCCTCCAGGAAAGGTCCCAGCCCCCTGTCACAGGGAGGGCATTTTATGGAACGTCACAGTGAATTGCGCAGATGTGCTCTATGCTGCGCTCAGGACAACCTTCTCCACAGAGCTTTTCCGTGAGGGGCTGCTCATCAGGTCTTATTTTAAAGAATCTGGGCCAAGCCATCCCTGCTGTAGCTTCAGTGACGTCAATGAGCTACAGCAGGGGTGAAACTGGGCCGTTATTTTTTATGTCCATATGTCACATGCCCATTAAAGAAAAAAAAAAAGGCAAAATAAGATCAAGGAAGAAAAGTTATTGAATCAAAAGACTATCCTGTGCGGAGATTAACATCTAGATGCGGAATGTTTCTCTTTGGTTCCTGCTGTACGTTTATAAATGTAACAGTTTATGGAAAAATAAATACATCTGTAGTGTCAAGGTACAATGAGAGTTCTGTAGTGACAAATTATATACACATTTTGCATCCTGTGTTGATAAAAATATAACAAAAGAGTCTTTACCAAGAAAAGGACTCTTCAAAACTCCCTTGTAAACCAATATTAATCACACTCCGTGTCAGCACCCCAGAGTAAAGCCCAATGGACCTTATTCTGAGCTCATTCCTTAGAAAATCCAAACCAGGAGTAAACAAATATCAAAAGCAAAAATGTGAAATATAGATTTTAAACCTGAGCAATGTTCTCTGTGAGTATCCAAAGCCTCAGACACTGCCATGGAAGGGGACACAGCTGAGGAAACCGAGCCTGCAGATGTAGGACACCAGCTGCGAGTAACAGCAGCAACAGCCACTGCAACACGTCGCCGGGCTGTGTTGATTTTCAGGAGGCAAAGCGCTATAATTTATCAGCAATGAGCGTGCATTTGTGTTTTCCACCCACGGCGCCCGGACCAGCGGGCGCTGCCCTGGGCCCAACCACGAGCTCCATCACAACAAGACCTACGACCAAAATCCCTCACCTCTGCAATTACAAGCCCACTTAACTGATATTTAATCATATGAGTAATCATATTCATATGAACATAGGTAAAATTACTCACCAATATGCTTATAGAGTCATGCTAATGTGCCTTTAGAGCTAGACAGCCAATGTTTCAGAAGCGTCCAGGAGCAGCACCAGACCACAGGAGCTTGGTGTTCGGGGCCTTTACTTTGTAGATAACTTTTCTTTCCAAGCTTAATAGAAGATTCCTTTGAAATCTTTAACTCTCCAAGTCTCAGCTTTAGTCAAAGACTAAGTCTTCTTTGTAAAGGCTTTTTCCCGCTACTTGTTTTCCCTTTCCATTTACAAGTTCTTTTTCCCACAATAAGCCAGAACAGTTTGGGGTTTTGCCTTTTTTTATTTTCTTATTTATCTCCCTCCCCCAATTCCAGCACTAGAATCAAAATAACTTGAGATGGAAAACGTGTGACCTCCCGAGCCTTTATTTACAGTATCGCAAACCACAAGGGAAGGATCTGTCCAAGTTTTCCAGCTGGAATGGGAACAGCAGGGAAAAACGTGCTCTTGTTTTTGCAGCCGTGATATTTAACACATCACAGGGGAGAAGGATGGGGAGGAGAGTTAGAAACAAGTAATGATGCCATGGAAATATCGCATGAAGAGGTTCAGCCACGCAGGCAGGTTCACGTGATTACATCCTTTCTCCCTAGAAATAAGCACAGCTTTGTACACGGACGTGTAACTGAAAAACCAGTCTGACACACATTTAATGGTGTTATTTCTTGACTTTTACAAGACTGTAAAATATACAAACCTTTTGGATTTCTCCTGAATTTGTATTAGTGCTGTAATGATCTCTCTTCATGCCACCACCCCCCCAAATTACTGCAACAAAGACTCTGGCAGCAATAAGAAGCCTAGAAGCAGTGGAATCTTCCTCAGACATTTAAACAGCACAGACAAACAAAAATGAACAAGGTTTAGATCTACAGAAAGTTACTTGCAGCAGGAAACTGTCAGTTCGTTTGTGGTTACAACCACACCAGTGTCACAGCTCTTTCCTCTCGGTTAAATATATTATGTCCAAACAGTTCCTCCCGTCTAATGTTTCTATTGTAAAAGAAGGAAAACAACCAAGAGACTCACTCATGCTTACACCAGAAACTTCATAGTGCCAGATTATACAGGAGACTATAGAAAAGGGATCTTTTTGTATCACTCTAAACATTTATGTTCTAGACTGTTGGGTCTAACTCAGTTTAGCCATAACTATCCTTATGAGATCCCCGTTCTTATAGATCAGCAGCTCCCTGGCTGTCACTGTCACAAGTGCCACACTGACCCACAACCTCAACACACCACAATTCTACTGCTCCCTTACGCTGCCAAACAGGGTTCCTCTCCTTGCCAGGACAAAAGCAGCCACCCCCCAGCTCTCTGAAGTGTTATCACCTCCATCTCACTCTCTGTAAAGCGTTTTGCAGCGTGGGCTATGAAGGATCCAGCACGAGGACAGACTTCTCTGCATTCACTTGGTTTCCATAAACTCACTCCTTACAAGCGGCACAATTCATATGTCACAGGTCACACAGTTAACTCCCCCGGTAAGTACAGAGTATAGAAAAAGTAAGATTCGACCTCAATTTGTTTCCATATAAAAGGGCACAGGGCTCTGGAAGAGGAAAAGCTTGTCACATCACACAGCCAGGGGTGGAAACGTAGCTAAAAATCCCAGCACAGCGTGGCACAAGCACACAGACAGGGCAGGGAGTGCTAACGAGGCAGCAGAGGAACCTGCAAACCAAACCTGTGCTTCCTTTAGACAGGACACCACATGTTCCTTCAGTGACGCGCACAAACTGTTGAGAGGGGACAGCACTTCCCCAGGGCACCAGGCCTGTCCCCAGCCCGTCTCGCACCTTCTCAGGCTGAGGTGCCCCGTAATTCCACCTGCCTCACCTCCTCTCCCTTCCCCTCTCCTATATACACCAGCCTCCTGCCCAACACCAGTCTCTGCCTCTTCTTACAGAGAAGAACATCCACCCCCATCCCATCCAGGGCTCTGCAGCCGCAGGAGCGGTGGAAACACAAAAAGGCGGCGCGGTGCCCCTGGACGGGGATGGAGCAGCAGGTACCTCCGTTCTGCACCAGCATCCTCCACCCACCCACCCATCACACCGTCCCCATGAGCTCCTCGCCGAGGTCCCACAGCCACTTAAGCTTGTGCACGCACACGCGCCCCTCAGATTCTGCTCCGTCTGTCCGCTTGCACCAGGGATTGAGAACACACTCCTACATTTTGAAATAATTCCACGCAAAATACTCCCGGGTTATGATTTACAGAGGAACCTTCTCCCATCACTTTCACTCTGTCCAGCAGTTTGGATTCAAAGCCTCTGGGTGTGGAAAAAACCAAAGGGCTACACAGGGATGCTGGCAGAACGGAGGGGAAAATTACCCGGTGCCTACAGCATCTTCCCGGACATTGCTATTCAGCTCTTGGTTTTCACAAGCGCTGCATTCCCTGACAAGGTTTAAAACCCATTTTTCTCCCTGCGTTCCTCACCTGCCAACCCACGGACGTTCCTCGCTCTCTAGTGACGCAAATCACACGGGTTCATTTTGCAGTAAATACAATTCTGAAGGCAGTTCCCCCTCACCTGCCCAGGAAATTAATGACCACTCAGGCACCTCTCTTACCAAAGACCATCAGCCCTGTTAAGTCCTTCGGGCAAGTGAAATGAGTAAAGCCACAACCTCAGGGCAGAGCAAACCCTAAACACTGCTAAGGATGGCATTTCTTCTTTGCTGTTACCACTAATTCAGAGAAACAAGCTCTGCTCTACAACAGCCTACGGGGCAGCAAGCGGGGAGTGCATGATCAAAAGCAAGGGAGGCAAAGCTCTTGGGGCATCGATGTTCTCCCTCAGCGCAGGAGCACAAATTGACATGGCAATTAGTGCCTCCACGGGCACTAACTCCTCTGTTAAAGCTGCTGACGGCAGCTCCTGTTCCCAGAGACCCTGCGGGAGAAGCAGCCGGGTTCTCTCCCGAGGAAATAGGGTGTTGTGGAGGGGGACGAGCCGCAGCGGCGGGAGCAGCTCATCCAGACCAGCCCTTGGCTCTGCCGGTCCTGCAGAGAGACGCTTCGGGAAGGGAATCAACATGGGGAACGACGATGGATTCACTGGGAGCCAGTTTGCCAACACGAGATAACAAAGGTATTAAAATCACCCTTAGTTTTCAAGTACAGAGATTGCAGGTTATTAATAATACAGAGCTGGTGTCGCTGCTGTTTCGGTGTAACTGCTGAGGTACAAATCCAGAGGAACTGGAAACACGTTGCAGCCTGGTACGCAAACAGCCTCAGATTCCAACTCATTTATCCCTTCTCTGCTCTTCCCAGCAATTTGTCGCTCTTAAAGCAAAACCCAGCAGTTTTTGAGTTCCATCATCCGGCAGCAAAAATAGGAATCTGTTATACCACAGTATCACCTCAATGAGAAACATTTGGTGGGGTTAAGAGTCAAACACAGCCCTTCTGGTAGAGGGGAAAAAACCCCAAACTGAGTGGTGAGGAATGTACGGGAGGAAAATAAGATGCAAAACTACACATTCAGTCTGAAGGCGGATACTCCATCTATTGCAAAACTCCTGCTCAGCCACTAATTTTATAGGCAGATTTAACACCATGATACACATCTCTAGAATTCACACAAAAGAGGTTTGGTGATAAACCCACAAGCAACGCTCCAAAGGTTAAAGTGTAAGGGAACAGCAGGCACACACTTTCATAAAAAGCATAAACTATCTAAAAATTTACTTGTTAAAAATAACAACAGGATACTTGCTTCCCATCCACACTGTTTCCTAGGGAAGTTCTGCATGTCAATCCCCCTGGCAAGGTAAAGCCAATTAAAAGTTCAGAGTGCAAAAAAAGGTAGAAATTAACAATAATTTTCTGGTTGTACCAGAGGCTGCACACCGTTTGTTTCAACACAGATAAAATGCAACAAGGTTAAGATTTTTGGGGGGAAAGACGCACACACAAGATTTAAATTACGTTAATTGCACATCCTCTGCAGCACTTCTCTCTTTCAATTTATTTATTTGAAAGTTACAATAAACCAGGATGCTGACTAAGCAGAAAAAGGCAGGGAGCATGAATTTTCTTTAAGAGGAGGTTTATTACCGATACACGTCTATGCAATTTAAGCCAACCACGTCCTGTGGCTGCCAAGCCCTTCTCAAAGCAACTCATACAGCTCTTCTTCCAGACTCCATTTTATCGCATTTCCCCCGAGCATCTATTGGAGTGGAACCCGAGCTGAGGTTAATCCCCTCTCTCCAAGCCAGTATCCATCAGACTCATTACCATTCGCCCTACTAACACCTAAATGATTTTCTTTCTAATATAGGAGAAAAAGAACAGCCATCCAGCCGAAATGCTAGAACGTACCTTCTGCAAAATATCTCTCTAGATGCTTCTGAATGCAGGAGGGAGTGAAGACGGCATTGCTGAAAAAGGATGTCACTGTTGGTCCACATGTGTCAACATCCTAGAGGAAGATAAAACAGTTGCTTAACTGCCATGCCCATGGGAAATCAACCGCGAGAAGAAAGCTGCATTATTTTCACAGTTATACCATGCTAATGGCTCCTATGCAAACAACATAAAGCTACAACATTTTATAACTGCACATCAGAGTTTCTCTGCAGACATCCCTCCGGCATGTCAGAAATTCAATACGTGATGGTAGGCGGCAATGAGCACCTCGGGGATTTAAAGTGCGTTCCAAGGCATGAGTCATCGTCATCTCTAAATCATGGAAATTTAAAAAGAAATAAAAAATATAAAAACACACGCGTGTTGCACTGACCACTCACACGTGCTCTCTCTGTACAAGGCATTACTCCTCTAACCCTTTTAAATAGGGTGGTGAATGATTAAAAAAAAAAAAGTAAAGAAAAAAAATCACACCAGCACACTCCAGAATCGCCACATTCTCCCAGAGCCTGGGCAGGATCCCACATTTGAGAGTGGAAACAGTTTTATAAACCCCACAAGCGCTTCCAGAGCAGGGGGTGAGCAGGAGGCAGGGGCGGGATGGCAGGGGCGCTGGGGAACCAGCAGCACCCGGAGGACGGATCCAGCGGGGGGAACGTCAACCCCGGGCAGCCCGTTTCCATCTCATTTTGCAGGCGGCCGCCACCTGCGTTCCCCCAGGCTGATTTTTGTCAGGAGAGCTGAGGGCGAGAAGGAACTTGCAACCGTTACCTGCAGAGCAGCTTGTGTGGTTCGCTTCGTTATGCCAAGCAGCCCGTTGCCTTTCTAAAACACTCCTCCAGGCAGTCTCATCATTACCTCCAACCACTGGAAACTGGTTTTCATGCTGCTTTTAAAGCATCTGGTTCTCACATCAGTGCACACACATGTGCTCCCTCCTCCCAGCCATCCCTCCCCTCTCTTCTTACATCTCCCCAAGTGTATTCCCCATTCATTTCTTGGTTTATCCTTGGCTTGTCTGCCCCTGCTGTCCCCCAAACCACAGCCAGGGCAGAGCAACAGCTCCGGGTAGCACAAAGCAGAGATCAGACGGCTCCTGAAAATCACCCGCTCAGGTTAAAGATGCCTTTAACTCCTTTAACTCGCTGAGCTCCCCGGCAGCAGAAATACCCCTCACTCAGTTGTCCTTCCCAGCAGCAGGAGCCACGTTCTGCACCAGATCTGGGTCCACATCCACACTAAAAGGCATCTCCGCAACTGGGACCTGATCCGAGCCTTAAGACCAGCACTCACAACCCAAGGGTTATCCAAAGAACGGAAATAAAACACCAATACACTCTGCTCCCTGCACCAAAGAACACGAAATGCTTGGAAAAACCACTGACACCTTTAGCTGCGATTCCCTGCTTCATTTAACACACTGATTTAAGTCTTACTAACAATCAAAAAAGTAACGGCTCTTTACTCTTGCACTTTCTTGTACAGCAATTTAAATAGATAATAGTGCTTGCACAGGTCAGAGTCATCCTGGAGGAAGAGCAAACGCCAGTAATATTTCAGGGCCATTAATCTCCGAGATCTCACCAAGAGCAAGCAGCCAGACAGCTTAAAAATATATTTAGCCCACAAACGCTTATTAACGTCATTTGCTGATTCACAGCTGAGCCAGTCGCATGGAGCCCAAATGCCACTTCTGCTGCCCCAGCCGGGCTTAAAAAAACCCACAGAGTTGAAAGAGTTGGCCATCAAGTTGCTTAAACCACCTCAAAACCTTCTGCAATGCAACTGTGAGATGTGGATCAACCTGGGCTGGAAACCGCAGGTCTAGTCTGCAGACCCAAGGCTTTGGAATGTGATCTGGGGTTTAAAGACGAGGGATCCCCACACGTCTGTGTCCTCGCGTCCACACGACGGAATCGCGGCGTCTGCTCCGCTCTGCCGGGCACGTTCAGAGTCCGAAGCGCCAAAGCCGAGCAGCCGAGCTGCTCCAGCCCCGGGATGAGCCGCGACCCCGCGTCGGTAACACAGATACACTGTCCCACAGCAGCGCTAAATGTCCTCCATGTCACCCAAATGTGATTGCAATGGGCTACAAAGCTGACTCTTGGTTTTCTTTCCTTTAATTGACTATTGCTCTTATTCCCAGTATGAATACAGCCGAGGCCGGATTATAAATTAACTGGACTCTGCAGGCTTACAACAAAATGAACAGCGAAAATCATTACCACTTTTAAAATTATATATTGAAATCAACTGAAGAAAATATTTTCCATATATAAACCTGCATCAAGAATTTGTGTGTGCGCTTTGGGGCAGAATTAACCCACTAAATTCTTAAGGAATCCTTTACAAAGTTTGTTTTTAATAAAGAGAAATTTTAAATGTTTCTTCTCCTACTGTTATACACAATTTAAAGCCCAAAGGATTTCTCCCTAAATCACCTATTCAAATCTGTATGATGGAAATATATTTGAATATAAAATTTTAAATATAAAATACCTGAATATAAAATATTTAAATATAAACTATTTAAATATAAAATTTTAATCTTGCTTTGCATTTGAACTTTTAAACGCTCCTCCAGGTAAACAGGAGTCTCATTAGTCCCTTTAGCCATTCGCCCACATTGATCTGCAAGCAAACCAGAATCCTCACATTAACTTTCTTTTCAAAAAGGATTCATTATATCCACATAGTTTTCCAACCTAATACACCTCCAGTCAGATTCATTCTCTTTTGTTTCAGGGTTGGGTGTTTTTTCCTTTGTTGTAGATTGGGGAAGGGTGACAAAACTCCTTATTTTCAGAGACTGCAGGTCTGGAACGGTTATTCCAAACAGAACACCAGAGTTCCCTCCACACTTGCAAACAGCATTGAAATCAAAAGTGATTAAAAGGAAAGACATTTTGGAACAGCAGAAGCTGAAAGTGTTGCCTTCGGGAAACTGTAAACAGCAGCATTTTCTCTCCAGTAAACACTGAGAGTAACACATAATTAATGTAGCCTAGGATGTTATGACATATTTCTAAACCTTGTTTTCTGGAATAATCATACATAATTCACCTTGACTGTATTCCCGAGCCATCACTTTTTAAACTCACTGCGGTTCGCAGGGGCCTCACTGATACTGTTCTTCATTTACTTATTTTTAGGCGTGAGAACAGATTACCAATGCAAAATTTAAACTTAAGAACAGTCAGTTTTAAGCCTCTTTTAGAATGATAATATTAACCCTGTCTGCTTTTCAGAAGCATTTTGTGATAAGTGGAAATCAAACACACGGTTAAAACAGCTCCTGCTTTAAAAACATATTACTGAAGTGCAGGAGACTTCAACGTTATTAAACAGGGGCAAGATTTGTCCAAAGCAAACCAGCAGGAAAAAGAAACCAAACAAAAACATGGAGAAGCGTTGTGTTAACACAAGAGCTCCCAAAATGCTAGAACAACATTTTAAATTGTGGGTGATTTGCAAAGACGAACATCCCAAACTTGCTCCCTTCCTCGGGAGGCTTTTGGGTGAGTAGAACCACGCTGGGCTTGGGAGCAGCTTTTGGAACAGTTCATCACACCAGGACATGAGAACAGCCCACAGATTCACATGCAAATACATCCTGCAAGGAGGAAGAGGAGCCACGTGGCTCATTTATTCGCAGAAACGTTGAAAACGCCACGTTACCCTAACAGAGCTGGCAGTTACCTTTCCATGGTGGGTGATGAATGCAAGATGCTTTCTGTTCATGTCTGAAGGGCTTCTCTGCTTAACCGATGTGTCACACTCCGCTTTTCAGTCCTTCCTCTCACTAAAACCGTTGATATTCGTGGGATGGGCAGAGTTCCCACCTTAGCAAACCCACTTGGTGACGACCACAGACCGAATGCACCGGCCTCAAAGCGGAATCACACCGAGCGAGGGCAAAGGCAGCAGAAAGCGAGACTTGCGCGCTGCTTCTGCAAAGTCAGAGAGACCAACAGCACTGTCTCGCAGGGATAAATGAACTAGCAGAACAGTTCCTAGCAAACGCCACAGCTGCTTTAGCTCAGCCTACTGCTTCTGCACAGCCGGCGCTAATAAATACCGAGCGCTCATGAGTGTCAGCTGTGGTCAAACACCGCGTGCCCATCGTCTGGAAGCATCAGTTTCAGACCACAGACAGTCACAAGGGTCCTTTTCCCTCAGAGAAGGTGTTTTCTGTTCTCATATCGGTTAGTCATCCTACAACAATAAGTGAGCAACTAAAAAGCAACAAACCAGAAAGGAATAAATTCAAAACCTTGAAGGACTCTGTAGTCAGAAGAACAGGCTCCAGCATGGGCCAGGAAATCAAGCAACAAGCAAGATAAATGCAGCAGCTAAGTAGAAAATACGAACAGCTCAGAAAAACACCACAACCATTTTCCCCCATCTGACCCTTGTAGCATCTGGACTCTCCAAAGCGCTCTGGGGTTTGGGTCCGTATGGAGCACAAGGTCCCAACCTCACCGTGAGCAGCCAGAGCCGCTGGGAAGGGAGAGAAAACAAACAGCAAAATGCTTCCAGAAAGCTGCCCGGGCTCTGGACCTTGCTGTAGCTATAACGAGCTTTTCATCTGCAAAGCCCTTGCCCTCCTTTCTCAGAAGTCGTTATCCCCTTATATGAAACGGGAGCCTGGGCTGTGAAATGTTGCAATGCGTTGCTCCAACTAAGCTGCAAGAAAAATAGATTTAAAAAACCCTTACACACTATAGGCATCTGTATAAGATTTTTATGAGCCTCGCGTCGGTCTACGCGGGCAGAGTTCACATTTGCCGTCACCCAGATGGTGACAACCTGCTCCCCGTGTCCCCCAGGACTCCCCAGCTGCCTCCACAGTGGGACCCCAGGAGCTGCACCAGCAGCACCGGCTCCACACCAGCACGATGCTGTTTGAGGTGGGTGGTTACAGATCCACATCTTAACATGGACCTTTTAGAAGCATCTGTTTAGTGCCAAGTTTCAAACTCCCCTCTGAGAGAAGTATAACCGACGAGAAATGTTTTTGCACTAAATTGGAGGGAAAAAGAAAAGAAAGAAGAGAAAACCTCTTGGCAAGTTCAGCACCTCTGTATGCTAAAGGCACTTCATGATTTATGCATTAAAATGTATGTTATCACCCTGTGAAGATTTCCAAGTGAATCAGCCGGACAAGGTCTCCACAGCCTTTCAGGAGAACCTTCTTTTCTCCCTCCAAAGTTTTATTTTGATTCACCCATTTGATTTACATCACTTTCTGGTCATTTCTAGCTAGTTATATCTCAGAAAACTCTATATCATCTTCCACCTTGCCACTTCCATACAAATGTGGCAATTAGCACAGAAAAATCAGTCAGCTATACAGTATTTCACCTTAAATAAAGCAGCTCCAAGAAATAATACACCGTTTATTCGGTGCTTGACAGATAAGGAAGAAACACGGTATCTCAGAAGGTCTGAAATCTCTTTGTAGACGTCGATGGAAGCCTGTCCGTGTCAAAGAAACCCACAATTCCTGATACTGCTCAGTGTTGTGCTTTCGTCCTCCGTTCCATCCCAGCTCAGCTGCTGATCAATGAGGAGTCCCATGGAATAGCACTTTGAATTTCAATGTCAACACAGCAGTGCTGTGGTAATGATAGAAAATATTTACATATTGCCTCATTGATCGCGGGGTGTTCTTTTCCAACCATCTGGCTACTGGGCACTCATTTTTTTAATTTTCTTTTCTTTTTAGGGCTTTATATAGTTGTAAAGCAGGTTGAGCATCTTTACAGCGAACATCCAACGTTCCACCTCAATCAGGCTCTCCCGTTGTTTTTAAAACACAAGATTAGTGATGGCGTTAATCAATTTCACCCCATCTCAGGGAGGGAAACAAGGACAAAACTGAAACAACCTGACAAACACCCGGCCCGCGCTCACCAGAGTGATGTGTCAATTCAGCTACAAGGTCTCATTTTTAATGTGACTCAAGGGTGTCACCATTTTGACAACAGATGAGTCAAATGGAAATATGTCACTCACTGCGCTCGCTGCCAGCCTCGAGATAAAGAAACCCTGCAAGGGCTGCTTTTTCCACTTCCAGATGGAAAATGTTCAGATAGCGGCGACGCGGAGCCCCTGGGCCCTGCGGGTGCTGCCGTCGGTAACCGCTCCAGCGACCCACCCAGGGACCACTGTTGTCACCTGCAGTGTCACCTGCAGCTCTCACCAGGTCCAGAGAGACCCACCCGTGCTACATAAAGTGAGAAACCGCGGCAAGAAACAGGGATTTAACCTCCAGAACACCCACAGCAAAGCAAGAAGCGCCTCTCTGCAAGGTGCTCCAAGCACCAATGTGTTGCACTCCCCGGCACGGCACAAGCGGTTTTAGTTAAATCCTGCCTAGCTGACCCCAGGTTTCCACATAAAAATAAATTATTAAAAAGCTTTGAAAAGCTGATCTGCATATAGTCTGCTAGAAATTTGAACAGCAAGTTCAATAACGTATGCAGGAAAGCCTGACATCTACAAGATCTACAAGTTCGCTGCAGAGACCTCTGCAGAATACTCAATAAGAATATTGAGAAGGTGGTTCTCAAACAGCAGTCAAATTGATTTCAAGGGGTTTTTGGTGGCTTCAAACCTGTTTATCATCAGAATCGGACTCTCACAGCTGCTGGTGCCATTAACTTGATTTAGGAAGAACGGGAGGTCTAGAAGTCAAATTATACTCTGCCTTTAAACCAGCAACACAAATAGTCTCTCAACACAGTTTAGCTGATGGGTTTTGGTAGTGATGCTTAAGATAAACACATTCTTATCTACTTTTTCAGTTCTACTTTGATAACAAGCCAAAAAACACAAGTTCTGTCAGCAAAATGACAAACAACATAAGGGGGGCAGGGGGAAATTGCTCTAAAATATCTACCTTGGATTCTAAAGATGCTCCATTAGACAATGAAATCTCCCCTCTATGTCAAGCTCCTTTTTCTGCTGGAACAACCTATGAAGGAGAAGGACAGACGGACAAAGGCTGGTCTGAAGAGGTTTACATCCTCTCCAGCCAGAGAGCCCAGATGGTTTTGCAGATGTGATGCAGGAGCTCTGGCCCTAACAAGCTCCACTGAAGGTCACACACAGAAGGAAAAGCACCTATGAAATGTAGGGAGCTTTGCATAAATAATTCTTGCTGTTAGAAATCCATTTATAAGACCATATAACTGAAAAGTTTCATGATCCACCCCAGTGATGCTGCATTTCCAACACGATTGCTCTGAGCAGAGTGTCAAGCGGAGATATCCAAATGTGAACCCTCAGCAAGTCAAACGGTCTCTTGCTCTTCTAAACAAAATGATAAATTAAAACTGAGGAGCCAGAGCAACACACAGAAGCTACACAAAAAAAAGGTTAATCCTTCAAGTAGGTTTGCCCAAATACGCTCTTTCCTCTCACAGAGGTGGTGTGTTAGATAAACGTGCCTTCTCGTAAAGCCTATTTATAGGCATTAAATGTAAGCAAAAGACAACATTAAAAATTATTGCATAGTCCCAAAACCGACAAAAGGACACATGGTGTCCATGCTAAACACATTTCTGAGGATATTTGCTGGAAGACGTTTACCATCTGTTGAAGTTAAAGCTTGGAACGCTATTTTACAATCCAGATGCAGGTTAAACAAATAACGGGTCCCAAGAGCCTGGATAAACGATGCTTAAAAACAAGGAGAGAGGGAAAGCAGACGAGCTATCTGCTCCTCTCCTTCCCCGTCCCCTTGATTTGGTGGCCTAGAGAACGCTACCAAAAAGACAAGGATGGCAGAGAAAAAGCAAGCGAGCGGCCTTCCTTCCCCTTCTGTTCTCTTTCACAAAATATCTCCGAGTTATTTACATACTTGTATCCTGAACTCCCCCTCCGGTTTCACAGCTTGCAGTTAACTCCGCGTTCCGCTGGAGATAACACATGTTGAGCTTGCGGCGTGTTTAGGCTACAACACCCTCCGAATGTAACGCCAGGTCACCAAGCCCACAGAGGGAAATGTTTCCAGCTGTAGAGACTGGCTAGAAAACAGACAGAAATATGAGGCTCCATCTCTCCAGCACCCTGAAGAAATCAACCTACTCAAGGGAAGGAAACAACTCAACAGCTTGGCAACGCCTACAAGTGGTGCTCAACCTCAGATCCACCGAAAAGATGTAAATATTTAGATTTCGATTTCATCCAATATAAATACAAAACGTCTATTTCCCTCTTTAAAATAAAAAAGTAGCGTTAAAATAGGTAAGCCACCCACAGAGAAAGTAGAAACACTGCAGAAGCGTTTTAAGTTATGGTATTGATCTTGAAACAAATTACAATCACAAGTGAAGCTATTCCCATTGAATTGTCTTCTGACGTACATAAAACACAATTACAACACATGTCCATATAGAAATACATACATAAACTTGTTTTGCTGCTCATTCCAAACATCCAGTGCCCATTAGTTTTTTACCTCTTACAAAGTGCCCTCCAGCGTTCCCTATGGAGCGGTGACTCTGACTCCAACCCAAATAATCCAAAATAAGCCCCAGAGCGACCCAGCGAGTCCCAACGATTGACCACCCACGAGCCGGCAGAATCTGACCCGCGGCTGTACTATAAAAACCTGAAATCCTTCCATAACCTTTTAAAGCACATAATGGAATTAAGGCCCCGCTACACATCCAGAGTCAACAGTCGTGCAAACATCCAACTTCTTTGGAGCTGGAGATAACACGGCCTCACCCCTAAAGCACCGAGATATGCCAAAGCGCTCAAGGTGCTGACGTGATACACCCTCCCAATTAGTTATTGTGCCGTTAAAGAGAAACGCCTTCTCAGGTCATTGCTCTGTGGGTTAAGTCAGCTAATATTCTCGAATTAGTGTCCCGAAGCTCAGCGATCGTTATGTAAGTGCCAGCAATCCAAACAAATCGGAGTGAACTTCCCCGTCCATTACAGGAATCGCTGCTGCGATGGTGAATTATGAAACTTCCAGCTGTTCGTTCGCTATGATCTTTATCTTTCCCAAGTGCTCCTAGTTACGCTGCAACCATCAGAAGTGCCTTCCCAGCAAGGGGCAAACTGTCTCTTGTTTTATTACTGGATTGTCCAGACCTCTGCATCCCCCCATCCAGGACGAGACTAAAGAAACCGGTGGAAGGTCCTGAGCAGAAATCCCAGTATCCGGTTTCAAACAGGAGACTGAGCTGTTTAAAGGACCAGAAAAGGATGAGCAGCAAATCCCTTTTCCTTGTCACATCGGGGGGGCTCTCCAGCTTACCTAAGCTCAACCGCTTTCCTGCGGAGGACGGTTTTAAGGTTCCTGCTTACAACCTCACAGCACTCGCCAACCTCAGCTGTTCAAACACAACAAAGCCAGGGCTGTAAAAGCTGCGTGGAGCCCTCGCCCAAGTCCACAAGAACGCAGATTTCTGGTGTCGCGGCTCTCAAGCACCAGCTCCGTAAGGAAAAAGTCCAGCGACCCCGGCTATGCCGACCACCAAACCCACGACACCCGGATCCGCGTTACCGTCCCTTGCACATGGAAGCCCACACACAGATGTTCTTCTCCCTCTCAGTAAAAGGCACTAAATTTCTCCGCCTGGCTGGTCTTTCATGGCGAAGGCAGCAGTTACCCGCTGGGGTCTCTCCAGGGCAGGTTTTAGCCCCGTGCTTGTTGGATTTCCTGCTGCTCCCTGCACCCACATACGCTCAATATCCATCTCCGCTTATTTTCCTGTCAGCTTCTAGGGATATTTTTCTTTAAATTAAAAAAAAACACCATCAAAACAGTCACACCTGGGAAACCCTTTGCCTATGGAAAACGCACAATTTCGACTTCAGGAGCACCGCGTACGGACTTGGCATCGTGCTGATTAAAACTCCCTGAAGTGACGGGATCTGGGTTAGCTCCATGCTAAATTGTTTTGTTCTTCGTACATTAAGAACATCTAAATATCATTCATTGCCTTTTTTCATTTGAAATTCCATAGGACTCTTGGCACGGATGCCGCGATTTCAGCTCACGGCTCAGTTCGCACTCGACTCCTCTGCCCCAGCGCAATGCTGTGGCATTTGGATTTTCTCCAATGCTCAGGAACCAAAGTTAAAAATAAAGTGTTTTATTTATTCCCTCCCCCCACATTAATTACTCCATTCCCATTCACACTGAATACTACAGAACATTTTTGCTTATAAGACGCATTCAGGCTCAAAATTAAATTTAGACATATCTTACTAATTTGAGGAGATAAGTATTAATTGCATCATACCCTATGTCAGCCAGCTTTAAAATTAAATTGGAAGGCAGCTTCACTATTGAGAGGAATTGACTATTAAGAAAACCATGGGGTTTAGATGTTGCTTTTTCCTTCTAAGTAAATAAAAATAAAGAGAAGACAGACATTGACGCCTGTTCCTCCCCTCTCCTCGAAATGAGGCTTGTATCTCGAATGAGAAAAACAACATGTGAAGAAAGAAACTCTCAACGGATGGTGCTGGTCCTGGAACAGGACATCACGGTGAATATGCATGAGTGGCATGAGTCAAACGGCACTGGGGAGCGTCAGCTTTCACTTGCCATTTTCTGAGGCCTCCCAGTCCGGCTGCCAAGACAGCAACTGAATAACAAGATCTCGGTGTGAACGCAGAGGGGAGATTAATGCTGCTTGGGACTAATTGGACAAACCTCCTTTAAATTAGCCCGCTTGAAGGATGCGCTGCTTCTCTATCCGGCCGACTTGCAGAAGCACTAACAAATTGTGACTAAAACCAGATTATTTATTTCAATTCAAAACCCCTTAGCACCGCTGTCAGTTTTAAGTTTTGATAATTTCTATTAAAAAAAATCAAGGCAAGGTCTTTCTAAACTGGTTGCTGTCAACCAAAATGAGAAGTTAGATAAAGCTCCCACACGCCAGATGGTAAATCACAATAAATGCTCGGGCTGTTAGATGCACAACAAGCAACAAATGTATTGAAATCCACCATCAGAAGCAAACCCAAAATAGAAAGGGTGTTTTAATAAGAAGTTATCATTTGTGGGAAAGATCCTCGTGAAGCTTCTCAGGATCAAAAGTCATACGTTGAGAGGTTCTCACTTCCCTCCCCACCTCACGTAACATGAGGAAAAACCATAATTTCAGCAGTTACTTTAAGCTAAAGTCAGCAAGAGCTTGGAGTTCACTATTTAGACATTACTTATGACCCTTTCTGACAAGTTACTTAAAAATATATTGTTAAAGGATACCAGGGAATTGTTTACTCAAACCATTGCTGTTTCCTCAACACAGATGCAAGAAAAAGTTATATTAAAAAGACAAACAGCTGCTACTGTATGCTGTTTAAACGGCAACAAAAGCATCTAAGGGCCATAAAGGGAATAGTAAGGGAATTAAAAAGCATTTTTATGCATGAAGATGGCTAACATCCGTACATTCATTAAAGCGGTATCAACCAGGCTTTTAATTAAAAGTTAGTGACAGAAACTTAAATATGATTAATGAAACCTAGCAGCCCAGCAGAAGTCTGCTCTATCAAAAGCAAGAAGCACAAGCAGCACAAGCATTTCCAGCCTTTCTCTTTCCCTCTCCGAGACGATCAGAACAAGGACCGCGAAGCAGCATTCCTGTGAGACACAGCGAGCCAGGACAAGCCGGCGGCCGCGCTCTCCTGCTTGGCCACGCTTTACTCTGTGCGTCCCAAGGAGGCGTTTCAATCACCGAGCAGCCCGGGGCCAAGACGACGAGCTGGTTACCTGTCAGAACAACCAGCCCCATGGTGATCTATCAACCCAGGTCTGCCAAGGGCCGGGGAAAAGCTGCCCCACAAACAGCAGCCTCCTGTTCAACAGCAGGAAAACAAACTTCACTCGGAAGCCAGCGCTGAACTCTGTAACGCGGTCGGTTTGCTTGTGTTACCTGGGAGCACGATGCGGCCACCACAAAAATAAACCACGCGATAAAAATATAGAGTGGGGAAGATGATGTGGGCACGGAGAGGGAATTAGCGTGCAATAGGAGGACGAGGAGGCCTGCAGGCCATAGATACTTCGACATGCAATCAAACCACCTCCTACTTAAGTCCTGATGCCCGCAAAGACTGATCTACCACCATTGTGTTGAACCTCTGTCATGCACAGAGCTGAGCACATGCAGATTATGTCTTCAAAGACCAAAGACTCTTTTTGGCATCGTATTACCCACTTAGCAGCTTCCAGACACACAGAGCGCAGAGAAGATGGAAGCTCTCGCTTCAGAGTGGGTAGTAACACAGGAAGAAACTTTTGGGTTTTTGTTTAAATACACAAGTTAAATAAACTTTGCCTCAGTTGTGGCATTTTAACATGAAATGTGAGAGGACTGAACAAGGCACAATTCTGAGGGGCTCCTGGCTCTGCTGGTGAGGCACCTCAGGGCTTCTGCTGCTTCGGTGGGCTGAGAGGGGCTGGGGAGGAGGCGAAGGGAGCGGTTTAACCCCCCTGCACACGTACAAAAAGCTCAAGCTGTCCATGCTGGAGCCCAGGGCTGTTGGGGGGCACCGGGCAGGGCCCCTTCCATCGAATGATGGGGAGGACGAGAGAAGGGAGCACCAGGCCCGGCTACGGAACACGCATCCTGCTCTTTCTAAAGGGAAAAATCTCTTCCTCCGGGGGGGAGGCACCACTGCAGGAGTGTGGCCCATTTCCAGTCAGTTCGCAGACCACAGGGGGGATCTCAGGCCTCGAAAGCCCACAAGGTTCTTCCTCAGCTATAACTAGTCAAAGTGTTTCTCCTGCGAGGCCGCTGCAGGTCTCACCCATGTTCTCCCACCGCGGGCTGCGAGGCCATCGCCAGGCAGAGCCTCCGTCCCCTCCTCACAGCCAGGGTCCCCACCGCCATCCGCCACACCACACATCCCGCCTGGCGCCCGTGCCAACGCCACATCGTTGGGACTGAAGCCCAAGAGATGTGGTAACCAAGGAAGGGGACGCAGAGGGCCAGGGCAGGGTCCCCGCCATGAGGCACCTCCGGCCACCCCCGGCCCAAAACGCTCCTGCTGCCGTTATGAAACCCGGTGCCGTCCCCGTTTGCCAGACACCGACACCCAAACCACGGCCGAGGGCAGGAGAAAGGTGTTTGCTGCCCACAGCAACCGGCACGCAAAGGTATAACCGGGGGCCGAGGGGTGTAACAACACAGCTCATCCACACACCAGCGGGTACGTTAGAGCAAAGCCACGAACCTTCGCTATTCCGTCCGCGATGCTGAGCCGGGCAGCGGCCGCTATGGCTGCGGCGCCCGCAGAGCCCGCGGCGCAGCGGACCGGTCCCCCCCGTCATTTACTCCTCTATTCGGGAAACTTTTATCGCCCACGTATCCCGCTGGCCGCCGGCGAGGACGAGACAGCGCGACCCCGCTCAGGCCGCGGGAGCGCCCGGAGGTACCGGCCGAGCACCCGCCGGCGGCGCGGCCCGCAGGGGCCGTTCGTCCTCCGCCGCCCGCCGAGCCGCCCCGGCCCCTCGGGGGAAGCTACAGCCGCCCCGCGGGCCCCAACCGTTCCCCCTCGCCCTCCCCGCGGGCCCGCGGCCGCTCCCGCCCGCACTGAGGCGCGGCCGGGCCGCCCCGGGGGCCGCCAGGTGCCGGGGCCCGCCCGCCCCGCCGCCCCCGCTCCCCTCACCACGCACCGGCTGCTCCCGGCGCCGCGGCCGCGGCTCCCGCTGCCGTTGCTGCTGATGCCGCCGCGGCTGGGCGGCTGCCGCTGCCTACGAGTCGTTGCCTGCCGACATGCCCGCGCTCCGCTGGCATAATCCCCGGCGCGGGTGGGCCGGGCGCAGGCAGCTCCTCACCCGCCGGCTCTGCCGCGGCGCGGGGACGGCGGAGGCGGAGGGAGGCGGGCGGGCGGGCGCAGCCCCGCGCTGCGGGGGCGGAGGGAGCGGGGAGAGCGAAGCGTCCCGGCGCTGCCGCTGTCCCGCCGCTGTCCCGCCGCGGCGGCCGGACGGCTCTACCCCCCGGCCGGGCCGTGCCCACCGCCGCGGGAGCCGCCACTTCCTTCCCCGCGCCGGGGCCGGCGCTCCCGCACGGCGGCGGGCGGGCGAGGCGGGGGCGCCGCCTAGCGGCCGCGGCGGGGAGCGCCGGGGGCCCGGGACCGCCCGCTCCGCCCGGCCGGGGACGCCGCGGGTCCCGCAGAGGGTCCCGCCGCGGGTGGGGGCGCGGCCCCCGGGCCGTCCGGGGCTGCGGGACCGCCGGGGAGCTCTTACCGGCCTCCTGGGTTCCCTCTCCTGCCGGTGCCGGTAACGCCTGCCCGCCGGAAGGATAAAGTAACGGTTACGGAGCCGAACTGCCGCGGCGACGGGTGAAACCGCAGCGCAGGCTCCGCTCTAACCGACTTTTTGCAGGTGTTGGTCACTTCTGTAAATTTACACCCTCCGAGGACTGTGAAAAAAAAAATCCCTAAAGGTTTAGGAATCAATTTATTCATAAAAAATCAGCAACAAAATTTGCTGTGCCGTTAAAATCATTTGACAATTTGCTGCATTTTTTTTTTAAGGAGGCATCACTTTGCCACTTCAGTTCTACTCAGCAAATGCAAAATGGTACCAGCAAACAAGCCCTTGTTGAACCCCGGATGATTCCATTGCTTTTTAGAGACGTGGACAAACAGAAAACTGGTTTTCTCAAGGTTAAATCTCAGAGTTGAAAGAGTTGTAATGTTTATTATCTTCGAGAAAACCTGCATGGGAGTGTCTCGCAAGGGCAGAGTGAGACAGAACAAAGCCTGGGGCTCCGACAAAAACCATCGTAGATCTGTGAAGGCGATAAATGCCGATGCAGAGCGGTGTCGGGAGGAAGAACACCAGAGGAAGGTGAATCAAGTCCTCCCCAGAGGAAGCATAAGCTTCTGCTTCTCTGGAAGTCCCTTTTTGTCCCCAAATATGGAACAACACAATTTGCTCACATTAAAGGCAAGAATTTTAAAGGGGATTTAAGCAGGTGCAGTCCCGTTTGCCACAGCAGACACGCGCTTGGTGTGCCCCACTTTTTGATGCTTCGGGTCTGATTTTGAGAAGCGCTGAGCGTTCAGGCCTCCCGCTGATTTAATCTGGAACTGCAGATCCTCTGCCCCTCTGGAGACCAGGCCGAGGGCACCGCACGGAGCAGAACAGGTCACCCAAGGCAGCCGTTGACTTTAAAAGGTTGTCCTAAAAGTTTACCAAGAGCAACACTTCCCACCCCCCCGCTTCAGTGTTATAATAGAACAGAAATAGCCTAAAGAGCTCCAACAGATGGAGGAGGACTTTTGATTAAAAAATAAATTCTGACTCACAATTCAGTTTTCTGGATGTAATGAAAAAAAAAAAGGAGTACATGAATATGAATAGCACTGGAAAGAATGGAGTGGAGATGAAGGGAGGTTATAAGGAAAGGCAGTGAAAGAGCTGCGCTGATTTACCTACTTATTTCTAGTGCCTGTCAGGACAATTGTTTGTTTGTGCTGTGGTGCTGATGAAAGCAAACAAGCCCATTAGTGAGCTCACGGCATTTTCCTGGATTCCTTGGCAAATCCTGCTGATGTTACTTCTGAAAGACACTTTTAAATGCCACTTGTTAATAACTCAAAAGGTGGGAAAATTCCCCAGCTAAGCAGCAGAGCTGGGTGGGGAACTCATGATTCTTTTTTCCTGCCTCAGCTCCTTCTAAGTAAAAATTACAAGTAAGAAGAGGCAGCACCGTCAAAATTGTACATCTGTTTGTGGAGCCTGGAAGTGCATTTGGGCAAGTTAACTCCAAGCATTCAGAGCCAGTTTCTACACTGTAAAGGGGAAAATGAGTAATTCACATCCCTGACTTCTCCCCAACTCTGATCTTACATTAAAAGAACCTGCGGGGAGAAGATGAGGCATAAAATAGCATTTTTTGAAAAGGCTGTGCATGGGTAGGATGGTTCTTCATCAAACATCTCAAAACACAGCACTCTAATTTTAGAATCAGACCTTCACAAGCTTCCTTTATGACAGCTACTCTGGCCCTGTAATCACATCATGGGTGGCTCAACGTCTTGAACAAGGACAGAATCTGAAACACACAATATCATTAAAACCTACATTATCGCTGATGCAATATCCCAGAACCTATTATCGTCCTATGGGCAGGAGGAAAGAATCTAATTAAACATTTATTTAATATTAAAATACAAACCAAAATATCAATGTCAGACAATAATTCAGCAGCATGCCAACTAGCAAATGTTTTTTTGGTTTGGTTTTTTTTACAAAGAAAAAACAAATGTATTTTCACAAATACAGCTCGGAGTTCATTTGGAAAGGTGTGCGAGCAGAACACTGGCATATTAAAACAAACTTGGGTGAAGTAGTTACGGTCCTGGAGCTGCTCGGTGGAGGCTGCTGCTGGTCTCACGAATCCCAGAACTCGCTGCCACTGTTGGGAAATATCAAATGATTTCGAGCAATATTTTCCTAACAGGCAGCAGCAACCGAAGCAGCAAAACACGTACTGATGTGCAGCCGGCCCAGCCAGAACGAAGGTATTGTTCACAGTTTTGTCACAATGAAAAATATCCATGTCACAAGGCTTAAATTAAAAGGATTTACCGTCCATCAGGAGTTATCTTTAACATAGGTTGCTTTTTGTATTAAAGTTCAAACTTCCCTATTGGCTAATATTTACATTATACCATAAATATTTATAAAATGGTGAGGAAAACCAAGTGCAAAAGGGTAACACTATCATTTTCTGAAAACAAGCTGCCTTTTCATTTCTTATTCTTGTTATAAATCGAATATCGCTATTTAAAAATAATTAATATTTCTAAAAATATTACAGGATAAACATTGATTTCTCAAGTGTAACAAAAATATGTTTAAAATATAGGTGGCTGTTCAAAGTACAAAATATTGCTGTTTGTAAAGGGTAACATGGTTGGAAAACTACTATTGAGGGTTTATAAAAATACAAACCAATCTGCATTAACTGAGTGCATAATTACATAGTAGTGCAAACAAAAAAAGCATATTTGCATTCAGGAGAATTGTCAAAGATTTGCAGAGGTACGTAAAACATGGAATCTTTTCAGAGTCATGCGTATTGAGCCCAGGTCTCTATTAATCCTTTCCAAGCGATCCTCCAGGGCTTCCTAAAAGAAACAGAGAAAGAAAAAACAATTTAAAAAATAGATTTAATAACATACAAGAAAATCCAATGATCCTTCTAAAATGAAGAAACTACTTTTATTCCTATATTCAACTGGTATCCCTTTTGGCACATGACTCACATTCTGTTAGCACTTTAAAAGGAGAACCACACCTGCAAACATTTCATATTATAATATTGTTACATAAGTGTGTGCACTTCTGGGTTCTTGGATTTTTTTTTAGAAATTGTTTCAGCTATTTTGGTGTTTGTTTTGGGTGTTTTTTGGGGTTGTTTTGGGGTTTGTTTTTGGTTTTTTTCCGTGTAACTTATGAAACCCAATGAGATAAACTTGAGAAGAATTAGGACAGGCTGATTGTTAGCGAGACACGTTTAGGAAAGATCTGACCACTTGCTGAGTGGCAGGATTGACTGTTCCAATTGAGAAATTGGTAACAAACCCTGGGATTACAATTTGGGAAATGCTGAAGCTGAAGGTTTTGCAGAGTCCTCTAAAGCACAACTTTGAGACACTTGTTTTTATTCCAGGAGTCGGCAGAGCTCTCCAAAGAAGGCGCTCTCCTGTATTCCACCTACATCACTTATTTTTGCCTCCTCATTTTCTTCTTTATACTTTGAGACGGACAGAAACGAACCTCTCGTTGTTATCACAAGAACAGACTATGGCAGTAATTTGGAAAAATAGATACTTTTTCTTTATATGCATATACATACACATATACAAAAGTTGTCAGTTTGTGGCAGGGCAATGGAAATCAAACATTTGCAGGGCTAATTATTATTTTCTGAATCACTTGTATACAATTTATTCAAACTTACACCTTTTACAGAGCAATTGAGAGTGTTTATAATTAATTTGCAGTAACCTCCCGATTATCTTCTAATGCAGCAAAGTCCAGGGAACCAAGAACATCTCTGACACAGATTCAAAGTTCAGTCATATTCAGGAACCCAGTGGTACAGAAAAATCCCCATAGTAATCGTGCTTATTATATAGCAGAACTTTCACTCACACTATACATTGCTCAAATTGGGGAAGGGCAACTTAAGGAACAGTCATACATAGAAGCTTTTTCACCTGATTTATTCTTGCTTGCAAGGTCATTCTTCCACCAGAACAAGGTATTCGACTCAATGCAGCCTCAATCTAATAACAGAAAACACTTCAGCTGTAAATTACAGTTTCAAGAGCAAATATAGACCTTCTTCACTAATCTTACAGAGAGGTGAGGTGTATAGATCACAGATACATGTCTGGTGTTGGTTTTAAACACTGACTTATTTTACCATATAAATCTGAAACAAAAGTCACCATCCATGAGCATACAGCCACTTCGAATAGAGCCCTCTCAGTTCCCAGAACAACCTTCCTTGTTTGAAAGGCTGATTTAAAGAATTGTCCACTAAGGATGGAAGTTAACTCACTCCAAGCCTTCCATCCATACTGTGTTCATGTTAAAGTGACTGTCCTTTAATGCAGTTAGGGACAGAAAAGGACTGGAGCATGGGGAGCGGAGCAGGGAACGATAAGAGCACATTCCTGGGGTAACACAAGAAATTGTGCATTGATTTCATCGGTGTTTTGCACAGCTACATCCCTCACCTCTCGTACAACAACTATGTTTCCTCCCAGCTTTAAAATAAAGATAATCTTTGCCTGTTGCTTTTCTTGAGTCAGCTCATCGAAAAGCCTCTCTGTGTCGGCCAGAGTCGCAATCCTCGCTGCGTACTTGAATTCCCCCTCGCAAGGCAGTGGCACTGGCTCGGATTTTTGCGTTGCGCTCCTCTCGTCCCACTCGGTCACCTTCTTCATTCCCGTATTGATGGATTCAGCACAAGAGTTGTTTCTGACACCTGAGTGTTGCCTTCCTAACAACAAGACAGGGGTCTTTTTATTTCTTTTGTCATTATCTGTGAAATCATTACATAGGACAGAAACAGCAAGGAAAGCAGCGTGATCTTTGAGGTACATCCACTGAGGACAGTGACCAGCAAAGCCTCGAGCAAACTTCTCAGCGGAATGTGAAACATTTGTAGGGGTCATCTTTCAAACCATCTTTATCATACAGCATATTTTTTTGTTAAACAGATTACTGTACTCTGCTAATTAAGAATGACTTTTACTGGTACGTTTTAAACATCACCAAGTAGACTAGTTGTCATGAAAACTCTCGTCTCAATAAATGCATTAATAAAAACAAAATAACATTGTGACAAGAATTACAAAAGTGATAAAATATTTGGTTCCACCGATCATTGCGGAAAAAATCCCCAATGACTGGCTTTATTCTAGTTACTCTTCGCTATCTGTAATGCAATGTTTAGCAATAGAATTTTATTAGGATGACTGAGTATGTACATCTTAATACAGCCCCTCCTAAGAAATGCATTGTGTAACTGAGTTAAGCATATGAAAACATATTGCCCTTCTTTCTCAATTTAATTATTTTTTTGTTCCATTGTGTTTGTGCCCACACACAGATACATAAAAATAAAATACTGCACGAATGGTATTTCTCTGTCTACAGGAATAAGCCAAGATTTAGAGCATTTTAAAAAGTTGGACTCCATAGAGGAAAGTGTCAGCATTCTATTTAAGCAGCTGTTAGCAACGCGGAAGAAATTATGGTAAAAAAAATAGCGAGTTCTCCCCACTTTGATAGATTACCTTCCACATCATCTAGTGAGAGAAACTGGAGCCTTTTTCTTGGATTATTGTGCTGTAAAGTAGATGAAGGACCAGCTTCCAGGTCATCTAGAAGTATATCAAACCTACAGAACAGGAAGCACACGACAATTACTTGCCAGAAATGATGTAGCAACCAATACAATATTTTCTACTTTTTCATGTTTTGGTTAAATAAACAAATGGTTTATCAAACGATTGCTATTCCACAGGCACTGCAAGTCTCCCGATTACTGCTAACAGTACCATACCCTGATTTACCCGTTTGCACACACTTCAATCTCACAGCTACATAAGTTCCCAAACTCTACGAACACTGCCAAGCAAAGATCTCTATAGAAACCATAGTATCTAGTACAGTTAGCAGAAAGTCTGTGTATTTTTTAACGTGCTGGTAGGTGCCACAACGGGTAGGCAAGTACTAGTTTAGACTTTTATTTTCATCTCCTGATAAGCAGCACATAGAGCTGGACTTAGCACACAGAACAATTCTGCTGTAACTTCTTTGTCACTGGTCAATCTTGTGTCAATATAAACCCAACGTCTCATCTTGGTGAACGCTAAAGATGGGAAATCAGTCTTGATTTTTCTTGCCAGATTTTAAAAAAACCTAAAATTTAGTTTTATATTCATTTTAAGGCTGCATATACATACCGCTGCTATAATAATGATCAGAACACAATTATGTTCGGAAAACTGGTACCTTGTTACTGTGTTTTCATTTTTGCTGAGCAAATGGCTGAATCCAGGAGAGAGGTTTTCTCTCGGAGATCGTTTTGGGCTGTACGTCACAGACACTGGTGCCAACATGATCTCTCTCCTTGCTGCAAAACACAAAGTGTGTTTAAATACCTAAAATTTCTCGCAGTGCTGTATCTCCCACTTGTGATCAGACGCTTACATCTTAACAGAACACTTTTCAAATGCCTGTGTGTTTGCTTAAATTAGATGAAAAGTGCAACGCAACATAGAAAAATGAAAATAAACTTAGAATTCACACATTTTCTATTATTATAGACAGGCACTTTTTTTTTCGGACTGTTAGAATAATCCTGTCTTCATTTTTCTTTCTTCTAGAGCAGCCTCTTATTATTTGCTTCTGCTCTTTGAGTAACGGAAACCAAGCGTCAGAAAAGCACTTACTTGGAGTATTTGCTTTCCTGTTGGAAGGAGGAAGGGACGACGACCTCTGGCTGGCTGGCGAGCTGTAGCGTTTCGGTCTGTGGGGGTCTTTGCCTTTCTCTGGGGATCGGTTAGCAACTAGAGAAGCTTCAACAAAGCCAACAGTTTGTCGTCGATTGGATGTTTCTATTTTAAGAGGAAAAAGTTATCATGTTAAACAGTCTTTTTCAATACCAGAACTCACAAATACTCTCCTGTGCCCTGCTTCTGGCGTACAAAGACTGCACTTAGACTGCCCCGCGTCAACAGATTTGTGCTGTTCTGTTCAAGTCTCACGTCCTGCTCATCATATTCATGAAGCAGTTTAACTCATGAAAAAGGTGCTTTGCAATACATGTGGGAGAAACGATGCTAAATAGCACTGATTTAATAAAGAGACAGCGGAAAGCAGGACAAAAGCATCTTTTGGGAAAGAGGGTTTGCGTACCTGGCTGAACCACGTATATAAGCATTTAAGAAGGACTCAGTGTTTTCTAATTACAAGGCTTCCTGAACCACTGTTGTCAGAACCGCTCGGTGCCGTCCCGCAGCACACACACCAGCTGCCTTAACAACATTCTGATACAACACCATGAGAACCAAACTCAAACGGACGTACAGCAGCCAGAGCTTTGTTGGGACTCCATTAACTGTTTATAAATACTGAGATATTCTTAGTAAAAGGACATTAACTACTCTCTAGCTTGAGACCTTTGCATTCCCTCTATTTTAAACAAGTCGCTTAGCTATATCATTTTGAATTTTCTTAGGAGCACTCCAGAAGTTCACATGCTAAAATTGTTTTTATCCCATCGCTCAAGCCTAATGGACTTCAATGCTGAGAATAACAAAACCAAAAGACATGCTAACAAAGGAAAGGCAGTGAAGTTCACGAATATAAAAAATAAAAGTTACTAGCTGATGCGTCTTCTTTTTCTGTTTGTGTACCCCAATCTTTAAATGCTTTTCCTTCTTCGAGTTCTTTAAAGGCTTTTATAATTGGTGCTTCTGACATCTCATTTTCTTTCTTTTCTATTGTGTTTGTTGAAGAGTCTTCTTGTGAGGAGTCTTTTTCAGGAGGAGAATGGTGCCTTAAAGAGTGGAGGGAAAAAAAAGATCACATTTTTTTATTTTATTTCATATATCCAAAGACTAGCTGAATAAACAAAAGCCTGGAGAAATTCAGTTGGAGATTTCCAGTCGTCAAGTCAAGAATCTTAAGGGCGCTTTTTAATTTCAGCCAATTGCGCTATAGCCAATTCAAGAATCTAAAGTAGAACAGAGCGAGTTAAATTTGGTGACTTGACATGTTCTTAGAACCAAATGCGTCCTGACAGAGGCTTTAGAAACTTCTGAGTCAGAAGGCAAACTACTAAATTACACCCTAAATTACACGTGAAGCTTCACGCTGGTGGAAAGCTGCAGCCAAGCACTACGGCTCACATCCAACACACCAGAGCGTGCCGTGTCCTAACGTGGAGTAGAATTGGACAAGAATACGAAGAGCATAAAGACACTGGCACAAGATGCAGCTGAAGCTTTCTGATATTTCAAGGGAAGTACTGAAGGCTGCAGCTGCTTGTTTCATGCCAGGTTCGCAAAGGAAAAACGCTGGGGTTTTTTTAAGGAATTGTATAGCATTGACAACATTGAGACGTTTTTTAAGAACTCCATTAAACTCGTACAAAATCTAGAAACACAAATCTAATCAATCCTGGATAAAACTATTCTTAGATGTGTTCAGTTTTCCATCATAGTGGATACGGAAGGAACCCAAGTCACCTCGAAGGAATGCAGGTTTCCTCTAATCTGTTATCTTTGGGGCTCTCCTGCGCCTCCAAAGGCTGGCCGGTGAAGATGGAATACTCCGCTCCTGGGATCAGCCACTTGCGCCTGCTGACGTCAGGAGTTGCCAACTTGCTGTGGGAACAAACCACTTCAAATTTATGAAAGGCTCTGGAGTTTTTTCTCTTTTTTTAAAGGAAAAAAAAAATCTAGCTATGTATTCTAGATAAACAGACACAATAATAAATATACTATAAACTTGTGGAGGAAATGAGTGCTTTTTAAAACATATTTGTAAAGATACCTGTAGAAACAATCTCTAGACACATCAAATGTAGTAATCAGCTTTCCAAATCAATGACACAAAGAAAACCCCTAATGTCTAATTGGACTATGAGATTTTATTCCTGAAATCTTTGTTGAGCACAGGAACCCCTGTTCGGATGAGCAACTGAGCACAAGCAAACACGCGGTTAGGAAGACTAGAGACAGTCCACCCAGTCACACATTATCCAAAGTACTTCTTTGCTTTTAATAATTTCTTGGCATATGAAATCTCTGGATTACATCACACACATTTCATCCAGTTTAGGCTATGGACTGACATCTTCTTTATCCATTTTTAGCCAAAACCCACTAAAAAGTATTCGAAAACACATGACCTGTTTTCACGTTGTTGGAATATTCACTTACTTGGCACAAGAGGTTCTTAAACGACTTTCAGTAATATGGCGAAGTTTCAACGTATTTTCATGTTCTACCTGCTTGAGCTGAGCTTCGAGTTTTGAAATTGTCCTAATGTGGAAGCAGTGGAGATGCATTATAAGGTGATTTAAAAGACATAAAAGAGATCATATTTCTTAGAGTTTACTATTTTTTATTCAGATATTCTGGGTGAAAGAGAAGAGCAAGAGCAACCACTACATTTTTATCCTAAAATAAGATTTTTTACAATGTGTACAAAGTAACATAAAGCACCATGAAAGGCTTCATAAGATGTAATTAAAAGTACAAGATCCACAGCCTTCATAATCTAGGAGTAAATATTTCCTATTGTTAAAACAGTAGTAAGACAGCTTCACATTTACCTTTTCAGATCAGAAATCTGCGTGTTTGCATCAAGCAATTTGTTTTCAGTTGCATTTAACGTGTCCTACGAGCACACAAGGAAAAACAAAGTAAAAAGCTGAGAAACTACAGAAGCGCATTAAAAGAAAAATGAGTAACTGTACATCAGTTTGAAAATGATTTGCTAAATATGCTTCCCTATTGGAAAGGGAGGTCCATTAAATTCCTTTGGCTGACTTGGCAGTACTTTTGGTGTCTCCGACTGGAAAATGACACATTCCAAACTCCCTCCCTTCCCCTTCCCAGGCTCTGAAGATGTAGTAAGAAGCCATCAGGTAAAATAAATATGAATCTTTCAGTTTGATCTTTTTCAAAATACCCAAGTTGACTCAATTCTATGGCACATTATCCCATATTTTGCATGTCTGATTTTTTAATTCACCAGCATGTACTTACTTTTACTCTTTCATGTTCTTTTCCAAGGGACTCATATTCTCCTAAAAGCTAAACAGAGAACACACAAACTCACGCTGAGACTATAAAAAATTATCAGTTTTGTTAACTGCGATCAAATCATCTAAATCACTTGTCTAACAGGCAGAAGCACTACAAGGAATACAGTGTATTTTAATAGTACTTTTTAAGTTCTAGCATCTTCTAATTGGAACAAAAAAGTTAGAACATGAGACAGAGCTACTTGCACAATGTCTTTTTCATTTTCAAATTATTTATCGCTAAAGAAACTGAAGGAGCTGAACGAACCGGTAAAATTCCTCAACGACTTTAAAGCTGACTTGGTATTTTGAAATTTTAATCGTAAAAAAGGAGTTAAAGCATGAAATAGCTCTTCCAGCTAATACCCATTTTCCCAATCCATTTAAACATTCCATAAAGCAGTTACTGAAGAATCAAAGGAATAATTCTTTTGATTGAGTCTAAAGTCATACACAAAAATAACATTTTAGGAAGCTGTGATGACTTATGAAAGAAATTCAGTCCATTCCCACTAAGCCCGAGAAAGGAAAAAACAACTTGTTCCAAAAGAATGTCCTGTAATACCTCTAAAACTAAAATGAACTAATAGCACATGGAGTAATAAAATACCAGAGACAGACGCTGACAAGTGTTATCACATCAGGTAAACACTTGCTGTCTTCGATAACTGTTTTTAACTGTTTATTAGGTCTGTAGTATCACCTGCCACCCAGCCTGCTAAGCAATCAACTAAATAATTTCTCTTCTCTTAGTTGTACATTAAGACTTTACAATGTAAACTCTACGTAGTTTTCCAAAAGCCAGGACTTACTGTGCAACTGTCAACACCACTGCTCGTTTTCCTACTTACATTCTGAAACATTTTATTTTCTTCCTTTAGCCTTGTGTTTTTATTATCGGATAACTTGTAAGCCTTTTCAAATGCTTCCTCTAGATCTTTAAGCCTCGATTTTAGCCGACTGATCGTGTTGTCCTTCTCCTTATTAGTGGTGCGCATTTCTTCAATGCGTTCTTGCAAAACTTTGGAAGTGTTACTGACTGCACAAAAGCGTTCTCTCCAGTCTGCCTGGAAGAGAAAAAAAATCATTATAATCCTTACCTACCAGATTTTTATTTCAGTACAAAGCATAATCTAAAATACTCTGCATAGGAAACAAGGGTACATCTGTATATTAACTAAACAAGATTTTAGCTCATTTCTGTGATGTATAAAGAATCACAGAAACGACTGGGTTGGAAAAGACCTCAGAGATCATCAAGTCCAACCCTTGGTCCAACTCCAGTCCGTTTACTAGATCATGGCACTAAGTGCCATGGCCAATCTCAGTTTAAAAACCTCCAGGGATGGTGAGTCCGGCACCTCCCTGGGCAGCCATTCCAATGCCTGACCACTCTCTCTGCAAAGAATTTCTTTCTAATATCCAGCCTAAATTTCCCCTGGCAGAGTTGAAGCCCATGGCCCCTTGTCCTATTGCTGATGCCTGGGAGAAGAGCCCAATCCCCACCTGGCTAGAACTGCCCTTCAGGTAGTTCTAGAGAGTGCTGAGCTCACCTCTAAGCCTCCTCTTCTCCAGACTAAACAAGCCCAGCTCCCTCAGCCTCTCCCCATAGGGCTTGTGTTCAAGTCCCTTCCCCAGTCGTGTTGCTCTTCTCTGGACCCGCTCCAGCACTTCAATCTCTTTCCTGAGCTGAGGGGCCCAGAACTGAACACAATACTCGAGCTGTGGCCTCCCCAGTGCAGAGCACAGGGGAAGGGTCACTGCCCTTGTCCTGCTGACCACACTCTTTTTGATACAGGACAGGATACCATTGGCCTTCTTGGCCACCTGGGCACACTGCTGGCTCATGTTGAGCTTCCTGTCAGTTAGTATGCAGTCATAAGCAAAAAGGTCTGCCCTAGCCAGGAAGACTGTAGAAATATACTTAGACAATATTTTTGTCCCAGTACAGACGAGATTTGCTTTTATCACAGCTCTAATAAATCAAAGTGAAAGTAATTATAAAAAATAAAATAGAGACATCATAAACACATCAGAATAATTCACTGTTAAACTTCGTTTGATGCCTGATAACCTGGAAAGGCTGTTCATAAGCAAAAGTGATGATGATTCAAGTAGGGAATCTTAAGAAACTCAGCGAGATAAGTCACGGGTGTAACATATTGGCTGATGACATATATTAAGGAGAAAGGTTGAAAATTTTAAAATATATATATATGGAAACACAGATCTCAATAATGCACAGGTGCATTCTCTTACCCTTTTAGTTAAAAAGCAACTTAAGAACATACACTTACCACTTGATTTTCTAGCATTTTATTCTTATTTTCAAGGGCTTTTATGCGAGCACTTGCTTCATTCAGAGCCGCATCTAAATGGTCGCACCTATTCAGAAGACAGAGATTAGAAAAATCTCTTGCAATTTTAAGATAATAGATCTACAGGCAGTGTCTCTGCTGGGAAGGGCTGCGGCAAACCGGGAACACGTGCAGAGATCCAGATGGCTCAGAGAGGAAGAGCCGCAGAACCAAAAGCAGCTGAGATGCACCAGAGCAGAGCTCCACTTCAGCTAATTGTTGATGCTGTGCGATAATTAATGACTGAGATCATATCGCAAGCTACTTGAACTCCGTAAGTGACTGCTCAGAAGTCACTTTTAATAAAGACGACACACCAGAGCTGTACAAAAGAGTCCCAGCTACCCACACTCTTTTTCAATTATTCTGAAGGGCACACATTTTGTAAAGTATTTTAGCTGTCAAAGCTTGTAAGATGTATTTAGACTAGCGATAATGATATAAAAATCACATCAGATTTTTCTATATAGCAAACATTCAAGCTATAGCTAACGGGTATAGATGAGGCACACACGCTCCCATTGTAATATCTGGTCAAAGAGCATTGACTGGCAAATTGCCTTTAAAAAGCGAACAATAAATTCCTGTATCACCTGTAATTTTTACATGAAAGGTAAAGAGGGACGATGTTCACCAGTACAACAGGCGATAACGATCTTACAGCACAGATTTACAAACTGTTTAGGGCTACCTCAGCCTGCCAGCCATTCTTGAGCAGAATTTATACTGGCAAAAATCAGGTCAAACAAGACTTCTGGTCCAAACATCACACTTGCTGCCTAACAATCATTTTAAACAGCTGCATTAAATGACACAAAATTTATAATTAATAGGAAAATATTAGCATCATAGATGCACAAAATGTTCAGAATTGCAAAGTGACAAACTTTTCAAGCTATTCTAAACAAGCATGCTCAGTTTTTAAAGCAGGAAGAGTACCATGTCACAGAGGAAGAGGACAATTAACAAACAGTACCTGTCAGCAAGATTTTGATTGATTTTCTCCAGGTCTTCAGATGAAGCAGTTCTATGACTTGCCTCAAGCTGCTGCTTCAAGCTCTGTATCTCAGAGTCATAGTAAGCGCGTAGATCAGCTACGTGGCGAGCATGCTTTTCCCTCAAGTTCTGCCTAATCCTATTTTCAAAATTAAGAACAAAAACAAATATTTGCAGCTATCCACACGAGCATGCGCTGCCGTATCCACTCACACGTGAGAAACTCAGCGCATAAATCTCTCTTGCAGAACTTTGTTGCATTCGTACGAAAGCAAAGAAAGTTGCATCACCTAAGGCAGTGGTGTCCGACACCTAAGGCTTGCGTAGAAGTCTTCATATTAATAATATATACAAATATATACAACTACAAAGCTTTCCCTTTTTTTCCTTTTTTTGCTATGCACTAGAAACTATGCACGCAAAATTAAAATATGATAGTTCAGACACTGAACTATCTTGAAGCCATCACCCCTTCATAAGCCCTCACATATGCAATATACGCCCCAGCTGCTTGTCCATGTGCCAATCATCAGAGCGGCAATAACGAATGGGGACTGTTTGTTTTTCCTAAGTATGGTAATTCTGTGCTTCTCCCACCATTTGACTCCAAAAAGGAAAATATAACCCCCACAGAACTTTGAAATTCTCTGCCTAAACTGCCTCCCTCATACAGCCTATGAAGGAAGAATGTATTTTAATGTATAAACAGAAATAACCAAAGCATTAAAACACAGCAAATTGTTTTGCCTTCCAGTTAATGCCTTGACATCCAAGGAAGACAGAGAACAAATACTTTGCCTTAGATTAAATAGCATGGTGTAAAGAAGATTAAATAGTACAGCCTAAAGACAGACAACTGTAAGTCTTGGGAAATGACTGTTCTATTTATACACCATCTGCAGGGGAGAAGAATAATAAAAAGGAAAAAAAAAAGCAGCCACGTCCAGCTATGTCCTAAGCAAACGCAACTCACATTTTGTTTGTTTCACTACTATAGTTAAGTTTCATTTCTTTCATGAAAGTACCAACTCTACAACTTTTAAAAAAGAAAAAACAAATTACTTACTTTGACATTATCACAGGATCTTCAACAGATGTCACTGAAAGGCTGCATTCTGGCAAACTGCTATCAGCACACTGAGTAACAGAAGACGGAGTTAGAGTCAGTGTTTCTTCCTCCTCGGCGTTGACTAAATTCTCATTATTAGCATCCGTATATGCCATTGGAAAGGGACAGCTGGTCTGGTGTTCATTTTGGAACGGGTGGTTTCTCCAGAGGTCCAAATGCGCAGCTCTGCTGCTGGCAGGATACTGGGGAGAATCATCTAACTGAGATGAATTACTCATCTGCGAAAAAGAGTCTGTGTCACAATGACTTGAAAACCCAGGCTCTGCCATAGAGTCTGGAGAAAAAGGAGTCGGCTCTTCAGGAATATTGAAAAAACAGCGTCCTGGGTTCTGCTGACCTGGTTTCATGTGCAGGGTTGGGTCCAACGTCAAGATCTAGGAAATAAGTTATAATGCTAAATAAATTGTGATTTAACTTTCGTTCTTGGAAATGGAGTTTATCTGAAGATATCAGCAATTCATACAATACACGGCAGGAATTGTATTGAATATTACTACAATTATTTGGTAGCGGCAAGCAGGATGAAGTGACCTGTAACAGCTGAGATGACGATACACATTCCCAAGGTTTGCAACTTGAATTTCTAAGTTTCCGTTAATAATAAAAGACATATCTAACATCTGTAGCTGTCTAGAAAACCTCTGAAATCTCAGTTATGTAAAGAGAAGGACCATGATGCCTTCTTGTAAGTTCAGATCATAACTTTGTACAGCTACAAAAATCACTTCATGGATTATATTAACAAGTTAGTCACACAGTAGCCATCATTACTGGATTTTGTACAAGACCAAAAGCTGTATAAAGAAATAGATATGATAAAGAATATTTCCACAACCTGCGCCTCTTCTGTTTTATGGGTGGAATGAACTGGTCTTACGGGAAGTAGTAAGAAAACCCCAGTCCTGTGACTGCAGTTCCACCTGCATTTCAGCAGCTGCAGCCTCGGCGTGAGCAGATTCCTCCTGCGCCATCCTCAAGGTTGTGCAGCAAAGGTCCTTCTCTACCCAGCGTGTTCTTGGAGGTTCTTTTCGCTGGATCCCTTCCCGGTCTGGTTCGTCACACGGCTGCACAAATTGCTGTCCCAGCATCATGCTGGAGGTGGCAGCAGGAGCCAGTGAATGCGAAACCAGCCTGTAACCCATCGCATCCTCAGACCCAGACACACAGAAATGACTGTTACCTCTGGTGGGTGACTGGACTGGGAAGAAGGCATAAAATTCTGGTCTGGCAGCTGCTTATTCTCCTTTTGTCTTTTATGATAAATATCCTTCAATGACGAGAGCTTTGTTTCGTCAGCAGAAGACAACTTCAACAGGAAAAATTGCTACATTAGTTGATATGAACACAATCCTCCACCTCCAATATAGATAAACAAGTTGTAGGTGAGTTTAGCTAATAAATCAGTTAGAACTTAATTTAGTAGTTTTTAAAGGCAGCTTTATTCAATGCAAACAATTTTTAAAAGAGTCTTTAATGAGGCACATCCACCTTTAATATACTAGTTGGTTTCTTTTTACCTTTCATACACCGATTTCTTTCAAATGACAAAAAGTGGTTAACAAATTCCAGGCTACTTTAGTGAGAGTAAATGAAAAACAAAAAACCAGAATATGAGAGACTGAGCTAATGAAAGAGCTCACAAGGAGAAGTTCACATCTTTCCATTGCAGAAAAAAGGAAAGATGAGAAGCAACTGTAAGACAACTTTTAAAACACATGCAAAGTTTACCTGATCTGGTGATACTTTTGTGGAGAAAATATCAGCAAACTCACTTCTGAAATTCTCTGGTAAAGAATGATACATCTCCTTTTCATCTAACTTCCAGTATGAAAGCCCTGATAAGAAGAAACAATTAAAGAAAAAACATTACAGATTTCAGGGTAATGGCTATAGAACAGGAATCCCAAAGCCCATTAGTAAGATTTTACTTTGTAAGTTTACAAGAATGCTGTATTAGTTATTTGCATCTATTGCTTAAGAATGTCACTCAAGCATTTGTTACCAGAAGTTACAAAAAATCTCAATGCAAAGCACAGGCCTCATGATCAGTATCACATCACACGACGTCAGTAACGAAAGCTCTAAATCAGTGAAAACGCAGAGATTTACTCTTTTGTGTGCAAAGAACAAATCCTCATTTACCACAAACTTTCATATTTCTACTGATTCTAGTACAACGCTTAAAGCTCATGTTATCCAAGGAATAATCCTCCACAGCCACTCGGTATCACAAACTCTTCAGTTTGGTTCTCAGCAGCGCTCTACAACATGCAAAAAGCAGACTACCGGGACTAAGGGATGGCACGAGAGGAACAGATACAGGCTCAATCCCGTGGCAATTTCTTATACGTGTCCCTCTCAATGGGTTCTGAAGAAGCAATCAATATACACAGTTTGCAGGGCTGCATCTCTGTGCCCCTGTTTGTTACCAAAATGAATCCACCCTGTTACGGTTAAAATGTGTGAATTAGTTGTTTGGCTTTCACAAAAACAAAACACCACGACAACAACAAGAAAAACACACAAAAAACCACACACACATCACAGACACACAAAAAACCCAACCGCCAAACCCCCAAAACCCACCACAACTACCCCTCAAAAGCAAAACTAAAACACAAAAAAGCAACACCCCTCACCCCGATTAAAGAATCACACACACTGCATTGTTTTGTTCTTGTTTATTCACACAATCACCGAATCCTCCCTTTGCCCTACAAGAACTATAACCCCGTCACCATGCACTCCTGCCACTACTAGACCAGCGATACTAATATTTGAAAGGTTGCTTGGTACCCCACCACGACTTTAGTAACAATTACATTATTGAAAGAGCTTCAAACATAAAGCTCAGCTTTGAAATATTGAGAAATCTGAAGAAAGAAATCGCTGCATGTCCTATATCTGCCAGCAGTGACATGCGGGAGCTCCTATCAGCTCAAAATGCAGAAGCAAGAAGAGCAGAATTGTGCCATAGCAAAAGTTTAATAGCTTGTCAGTGCTCAAACCCTCCTCAGCTTCCCAAAGTTGTTGGAGCTGCATTGTAGCAAGAGAGTTAAAAAATGAGAATTCAAGAGGAAAAGAAATGTAAGTGCAGGAAATTAACTATACCTGAAGCTTCAGACACTAAGGAATTCGGACTTTCATTAGGTTGGTTGAGGTAAAAAGTGTAAGGTGGCAAAGCAGCACCGCTATGGTTTGTCTAAAACAAAGGAAAAACAATTAATAAGGAAAATTGCAAGACAAGGAAGGAAAAAAAAATTTTAAAAGGGTACCATTTTTTAAAATATTGCATGTAAATGTTATTAGTCTTTTAAAGCAAAGAGATTAAATTTCACTATACAGCATGATTCAAACATATACAATTTATATTGAGGGCAATCACAGTCAAAAGGTGAAATAAGCTAAGCCACACAATTTAAAGACACTGATATTTTCCAAGTTATCCGCCTGTCTGTTTGTGGAGCATTTTTGAGATTAACTGTTAAAAAACGTGCATTCTGGACAGCCATCTAAACTTTCTTGCTCCTTACGAGATGCAAGTACGTAACGGGATGATCTACCGAAAAAGGGTTACTCTTCCCTCATTTTAGGATTGGAATTTCTTATATTCAGCTGTTATGACTCCACCTAGCACAAAGCGGGAGGTGAACCGTGTCTGTCATTTCCGACAGACAAGATACTACACACCCTTCTTCTCCTCACTCCAGACTTCCTAAGCAACCTCTGCAGCTAATTACAGAAACTTTGAAAAGGGTGGAACTAACACATGCCAAAAAAATTTCACGGAATTAAAAATTTGCTACAACTCTCCTGTTCTTAATCAAAGGAAGAAGCGTCATTGATGTAACACAGTGATACAAGAACAACTGAGTAACGGCAGCTGGCTTGAAATTCTCATCTCACGTTGCTCTTTTCTACTGTACACAGGGCTTTTTGTTCCAACACAGCAGCTTAAGAGTCATGTACATGGCAAATTTACACAGCTTATACAACCGAGGACTACAACAGGAAAGGAACCATTGAGTCAACACAAAATAAAAAAGAATCTAGAACTAAAGCTTTTGAAGCTGTTGCATGAAGTACCATCTCACCTCAAAGCTATTTTGTCCCTCTTAATGTTTTTATTTAGGTATTCTCCTTTGCCTAAGGAGGAAGAAAGGAAAATGAAGGGGTATCAACTAAATTCTTACAAAGGAATAGAAAGATAAAGGTATTTTCAAAAGCTGAGAGAGAAAAGCAACAATCCACAGCAGATAAATTTGACTCCTGGTTTGAAATATCCCCTTAGAGTAACAGCTGACAAGAGAAGAGCCAGCGAGTCCAAGCCGCTGCTCCTGCCCTTTCTGGATCACCCTCAACGTGACCACGGGGAAGAAAACAGACCCTGCCTTGAACCAAGTGACTCATATTTGCTAATTCTCCTGTCCTCTTGTAGGTGGAGTCATTCACAGAGTTTCAGGAGTTATTTCCTTAAAAACAGCATAAGGAGAGAGGTTTGTGACAGTTACTACAGCAATAGGCATTACTACAAATGCTTCTAAAGAGCTGGTTCATTTCCTAAATGTCTGCTGGGGGGGTTGGATACTTTCAGCAACTAGTGCTGTAGCTGTGCTTGGAGCAGTTCAATTTGGCCAAATCATAGTTATACACAGGCAGAAAAGAATGTATTATTCTGATAAAAAAATACAAAAAAAAAAAAAGCTTGGATTTTAGCATAAGAGGCTGCTAAGAACACTAAAAAAGCCCAAACCAAACTAAGCAAAAAAATCCTTGTGCCTTAAAAATCCCAATGTGGAAGAACACTGTCTGTCCTGAACAAAGTGGCCAATGCCTTCACAAACAGTCGTGTGTGCCAAAAGGGACATTACCAGCTGAAATCAAAGGTCCTTCCAAAAATTATGTGGCACAATAAATTAGCATGACCCGAAGCTTTAATTGAGAATGTGATTATTATTTCTATAAAGAAAGAACATTTGCCATTTAGGTAAATTAAGGCAAAAATGAGGCAACAAATAAAACGAGCCAAAATAGCCATGTGAGGAAGTACAGAATGATCCAAGAAGTAAACTCTGACCATATGAACTTCAAACATATAAATGGGAACCCCACTACTCAAATGCTTAAAGCTAAGTATGAAGGCACGTGCTGAACACTGAAAAAATACCAGTGACAAGAATAAAATTAGAAAAACGTCATAAAATAAAAAGATACTTACATTCTCAAGGGGTAATTTCTTTGCTTGCTCATTTTCATGCATAGAGTTCACACATACTTCTTCAGCGTTTATTCTTTTTGGTTGGTTTTGTCTCAACTTTTGTGCCCATGATGTTAAAGATTTACTAGATGGTAAGAAACACACACATACACCCTAAGTACATGAGCCCTTTTCAGTGGAGACACGAATGATTTCAAAAGCTGTCTTAGAAAGGTTTTTCAAGCTGAAACACACTCTTGAATTGAGCTTCTCTAGCTCTAAGTTTCCCTGGAAGTCCATGAATTGCAGCTACTCACTTCATGGCATGGAAAAAAAGCCAGAAGGGAATGTATCAATGGGGGGTTCTGATCTACCCTATATGCCAAGATAACACATTTCCAAACTAATTTCTCTAAAGAAAGTCGGTTCTGTGTTTTATCACATACTAGCAAGATGCAAGTTCATTTTCACGACTCTCTGTTTTTACAAATGAGGGAAAGTTTTTATCTCTGCAAACTCCTATCAGGGACTCACAGGCAACTCGCTGCCCACAAGGGCTCTGATACGGCTCGTGAGCACGTGGAGCCGCCGCCACTAGAGCCCAATCTGACAGGGAGGGTAAAGTCCATTGTTAAATTCTGTGCAACTCCAGCAGTCCTTGGGCAGTGCTGTTCACAAATCAGCTGGCCAGCCTTTCAAAAAAACCCTTGGTAGATCCACCCACCTCTTGAATAGAGCGAAACAACAACAAAAAAAGATCAACCCCAAAAAACCCACCACACAACAAAAAACTTCAAACATGTGGCTGTTGTCTGATACAATTTCTTACTGTAATGCATGCATATAAACCAGCAAAAAAGACTGGTTGTGCACAACAGCAAAGTGTCAGTCGTAACAAATTGAAAATCAACACTTACAATTCTGGTGCACAGATAAACACTGTGCAAACTGGATCTTAGCTAAAATTTGCAGTACAAAGCAGACTTCACATTCTCCCCCCCAACATATCTACAAGAGAGAAACACTGCAGATGCAAATATGCATCACACAGAAACGTTAGGCTAAACAAATAACTTTCTCTACCAAGAAGCATAGTATTTTTTTTGTTTACAATCAAGAAATTCTATGCAATTCTTTCATGTTTCCAGTTACCATCAGCTATTTACTGAATGGGGATCGTCTACAGTAAATTAGCATATTTGGGAAGTTGATCACTTACCTGGGTTTTTTTCCACATTGAGCCTCATGAACTTTATGTTCAGATTCAGCAGGAAAAACTAAAATATCGCTCCTTCCCGATAAAAATTTTTCCTCTTTTTTTGGGGGGTGAAGTTCTCTTTTCTTTTGAACACCGGCTACCGCTGCGTCACTCTGCAATACTGCTGCATCACCCTGTCCTTGCGAAGTTTTCTCCATGCAGTCTGTGCACTTGATAACGTTGTTCGATGTGCCAGGGTTCAGTTCGGAGGCAGAACATGTACCGTGCCCGCTATTCACTGAAGCATCATTTCCAAGACATTCCTGATGTAGATCAGATGCATTTGGCTGACTTTCCGCCTCATTTGATCTAAGTTGATTGACAATGCACTCGTTTTCTTCAAAGACTTCAGAACGCATCCCCATTTCGCTCTCTAGTGATGAGAAATTGTCTGGAAGCTTGGCAGGCAAACTTCTGCTCTTGCCGGCACCCCAGTTGCTGGTCTGTAATTTCACCAACTGCCTTATCTCATCCTGAATCAGCTACAGGAAAACAAAAGGCAACATTCCTATGAGATCATGCCACAAATCACATTTATTTTTTTATGCATCTTCATGTTAATAGTGAGAGAATTTCAAATAACTCACATTTTTCAATGTGTAGACATCTCATGCATAAAGTAGACATACGCTAACAGTAAAATGTGCATGGTAACAATTCTGAACTCCATGCAGTGAATTACAAGTCTCAGTACTCACTTATTAATGTAAAAAAATCACGCATGCATGTATTCACTACGTGCCTTCAGAACCATAGTTACCCACCAGCCAGGTAAAGAACTATCAACAAGCGACGTGTGTATCAGAAGTGGACAAACGTATTTTGCTAAAGTTAAGCCTAAAAAAATTTATGACTTGGAAATACATTTTTAAAGATTGCAAGGATGCTTTAATGGAAGAATAAACCATATCTATTACACTAATAGGAATAATGTACCTCTGTAAGATTATTTGCGTAAAACTTGACTTTAAAATATCTGATTTAGATAATATGTTATTAGGCAGTTCATATAATACAAAGATCTACATTTTGCTTGTTTTGGTATCTGATGGAGTGGAGCAAACCTGTAACAAGATCACCAGATTAAACAGGTTACTCCTTAGTCTACAATGTCTGCAAAGAGTTATTTCAGTATATTTCCATCAGTAATATTTTTTTAGAAGGTTTACAGTTGTGCCCTGGCAAACAGCTCTGAGAAACAACAAACACTTTTGGCAAGGGCTACAAAAAGATTTCAGGTAGTGCCCATGGCCGCGTCCTTCAGGCAGCGACCAGCACTTCTGCAGAGTCCTACCCGGATTACTGACTGCGTGAGCGCACGACTCTTACTGCACAAGACCAGAGGATGTAGTTGTTTTCAAGAATACATTTCAAACTAATTCCCTCAGGGGGTGAAAGAAAAAAGAAATAAAGAATTGCAATAATTTTACCATGGAACTCTAATACTATTTTTTTCACAGAACTACAGTACATTACCCACATACAAATAGCAAGTGGAAAGCACAAATTGAACAAAAGTCATTTGTTCTCAGAAAGTAAGAAATAAAAAATAAGACAATTTCAGAGGAACCTACATGTAACACTAGTCAGCACCAAACTTAATGTTTTACTAACTTGTGATAGAATTAACTATTGAATTTCAGCTCAGCTTAAGCCAAAAAGAAAAAAACAAAGCCATAAAAAAATAAAACAGGGATGAAGTTTCTGCGACAACGAAGTTTTTTGTTGTGCTGATGATTTCAATCATGACCACAGCAATCATTTGCATTTTAATTCTGTGATTCAACTCTGACAAGGAAAGTAGGGAAGGGACAACAAAAGGGAACAAACAGAATTGGGGGGGAAACCTGATCAGATTCTCTGCTGACATTTAATCTCTGTTATTAATACCTTGTGTGGGAAAAGTGAAAGGCTACTATTCCAATTAAATAGCACTTCTCTATGCATAGTCCCAAATAATTCCAAGAGAAGAAAAGCTCTTGAAAAATGAGATGACTTCTCTATAGTCTAGGGATTGTAGGTAACCATTTTTTTAAGTCCTCTTCAATAAAGTCTGATCTCAGGATTATCTACAGGTGGTGACAGTTTGTCATTAGCACACTAGTCATCTAGGGTATAAATCACACAAACCAAGGACTGACCGCACGGATTCCAAACTGAACTCAAGGTCTGCTGATCCATATTTTCACACGGATGAAGATGTATTTTTATAAGCACAGTGGGTCTTTGAACACAGCGCAGTGCAAGCCTTATCTCAGAGTCAGGTCAATGCTAATGCAGCATCTTGCTTTTCCACCCCAAACTGTAGATTATTGGGTTTGCCTTTTTCATCACTCTTATTAGAATGGGTTGAGCTGCTTGTATGTCAGTATTTTCACTAGGTCACTGCTATACCAGGTGAAGTTTGGAATAGCTCCATCTGTTTTCTTCTAATGCACTCATACAACTAAGTTATAGCTGTTGATTTTATATTTAGTGTGGCAATTCATGCAGTTAGTAAATCCCTGCTGATACCACAAGCTCAGCTCTTCCAGAGGTAGCCTTTCCTATTCATAAAGACAAAGACCGGCAAAGCCAACACAATGGATTAACAACACGTGAATCAAACCACTACAGCAAGAGGAAGGAAATACAAGAGGAAGGAAACACCAGTGGGACAAAAATGATGAGATGGGAGCAGGGAGAAACAGGAGAAAGGATAAAAGGACAGTACCTCGTTAATTCAGTTCAGGAACTGCTGATTACTACTAGTGTAGAGGGCGTCAGGAAAGGGAAGGGAAAAACAGCAACCAAAATGATGAAGACATTAAGCATTATATATTTATAGAATTACTGTCTCTCATACATACATATACATGTCTTCTGTTTTACTGGATAAATATGGTTCAGCAAAGATGTGAATCTTCACGTGGGTCATTTTGCATTCTTAGAAAGGAGACTGTTCAACTGAAGGGTGAAACAAGTTACAGTGAATGTTTTCCTGTGCTACTGTCTAGATGAGGGAATGACAAGTTGCATAATATTTTCTAATGAAGAGAAAATTAGAAATGATACAGTCTAACAGTTAATAAAAACAGCTTGTACCTACAAAAATCCAATTATCGTGTGGGCATTCTGAACCAAACGTTTGTGAAAACAGAACAACTGAAAACAAATAATCTAAGAATCTTTACTTCTGAAATGGTTTCTACCAGTTATTTTGTTCATTAGCCAAAGCTGTCTCAAATATGCATCCTGTAAATTGACATTCCAGTCACCCACTTCCATTAACTGCCGGTTTGATACACTTACAGAAAAACATAGGAGTGCCAGAGGCCGTAGTGTATTGTTTTAGAGGGGAGTAGTGGGGAGAAAATCAACATTCAGCCTAATCTACCTACATAAACAAATCATTACTTACTTGGATTTGATGGTGGAACTGCTCTTGCTGGGCAACTATTTGTTCCTGACATTGTTTTTCTACCAGTCTCAATAACTGTAGCCACCTTGTCTATTAAATCACAAAGTAAAATAATTAAACAACGGTCATGATGCATCACTCAGCTTTTACTCTAGATACACAATAGTTTTACAATCTTATACTTGGGTGTCGACATAATACAAAGTTTCGTAACAGCACTGTCCTTGTCCACCCCATAATACATGCAGCCCCCTGCATGTCAATCAATGGAAACAATTCGCTATGAACGCACTCACTTCAAAAAATGTCCCTCTAGGCAGCAAGATAACACATCTCTACAATTTGAGTTTCGTTTAAAAAAAACAAACCAATGAACGAACAAGGGAAAATAGTTATTCTAATTTTTAAAAAAATCAAATTACTCTGAAAGTAGAAATAGCTGGCAGGAAAGTACTGTCAAATGCTGGAAAAGTCGCTTCCAGTTCAATGTATTATAGGCAATTTTAAAATTGATAATTCAACATCCCTATGTCCAGTGAACCATTCGCTTCAGTAAGAAACTCTTCCCTTCGACAATCCAGCTAAAGTTCCCAATGCAGAACCATTTAGTGAAAACAAAAAGATAGTTTAAAAACCCCAAATATATGGGATTCCTAAAATGTGGTAAAATCTGAATTTTAACAACTATTTTATGCTAATGCTTATGGAGCCTGATACTTGAAGCATAGGACAAGGGACACAGAATGCATGTGCATAGACACAGACATCTATATTCTTTTCTCGGAGCTGCTAAAAAGCACCAAAATAAGCATCTGTCAACAGACAGTTTGATGGACCGTAGCCAGAAAGCTCAAAAATTCTGTAGGCACAAGCCCATGGTGTGGAAACCTGATGTTCCTCACGGAGACTAAAAATAATGATAAAATTTAAAATAAAAAAGGACAAAACATTAAAAAAAGAGCTTGAGAAAATTAGCTCATTGAACCTACATTATGATTGTGGTGTTGTTTTAAATCTGGAAACAAACTTATCATCTACACATCTTCACAAATGGAATCTATAAATAGTTCAACTAAAACAGAGCCATTTTTAGAAAGAAATCTTCTAATTCCTAGCGTCATTTCAGGGAAGTTTGAAGTGCTACCGTTTCAAAGGTTTAAATTTGTCAGTTGAAAAACTTGCAATCTTTAAGTACTGTAACTCTAAAAAAAATATTCACATCTGTATTGGAAAACACCAAGATTAAAAGCTGAGATATTGTAAAAAGCTAAGATGAAACTGCAATAAAATCCATCCATGTGATTTGTTCATACATTGTAAAAGGATTTGTCCCATCATGAAGAATAAACACATATATATATATGGATCTTACTGCTAAATGATATCATTAGATCCGTCTTCCAAAATGCAAAGACAATAAATTAATGCGTGTATTTTTTTAATAAACCTTAACATCAAATACCTCACAGCTCCTCACGATTTCTGAGTCACCATCTCCAATGTTGTGGATGTCTTGCAGGAAGGAGTCGAGCAGCCCAACAGACCCAGACATTAATGAGGATCTGGTGTTCCCTGAGTAACCAGAAACTCCATTGGAACTGGATGAGGGACTCCTAGCGAAACATGAGGAAAAAAACATTTCAATTATTTATTGGGCCAGTTGTACAACAAAGTGGCCAAAATAACACATGCCACGCAGCCATAAAAGAATTATACACTTAATTTACATTGTGACTCTCATCATGCTGAAAAAAAAGACCAATACCTTCATAAGAATAAGGATGTTTTACAAGAAAATGTCAAAGAATCCACAACATGCTTCATTCTTATCCTACATACCATTAAAACACAGTAGCTTTCCAAGAGAGACAGCATCATCAGCACAGATATTACTGCACGCTAGTACCACTGTCAATAAATACAACTTTTCTTCAAACCTATGTGCTTCTTCATAGATTCTGAGGTCGGATATTTACAGAGAGAAGCTTCTGCGTAACGATTTATGAAATCCAAGACTACGGCCTCCATTTGAGAGTTACACACGCAGTAAGCGACTTGTAATTCCCATCTTAACAGGTCAGTCAAGAACTTCTCCTAATCTGCTGCTTAGGCCATTAGTCCACCTTTGCCCTTGTTATTCACTGGGAAAACCTTGGGCACTGAACAGAAAAACTGTTCAATTTATCTAAGCTGCTGATCTCTACAAATGACTTGGCGTAATGCATGATCTTTCCAAAAAGTCATGTCTTATAATTTGTCCAAGACAGGTTTCCTGTCCTGCATTCTAAGAGACACAACGCAATGGAAGTTACTAAGTTTAAGGGAGACTTAACAGTTCTTTCAGTAAAGCTCTTCTCAGTCAGGATTATACCTGCAAATTTAAAAGACCACTAAAATATATTGCAGAATATTACATATAGTTTCACCTTAGTAACAACGTTACTGTAAAAACATACTAACTGAGCAGAGTAAAAATAATAAAAATAGTTGTTGGGAATGCCTTCAACACATTACCTGTTACAACTGAAGTTGTAGACAGAGCTGTGGGTATTTCTGACATCAGAGTCTGCAGAAGATGAAGGGATTTCTTGTCCAGTATTCACATCACCCCTTTCCATACCTTAGGCTCAAGTATGACATTACCCTGAAAGTATAAAGAAGCATCACCCTCTTAATTTAAGAAGCCATTTGACTGCATTGTTTGAAGAAACATAATTTAAGAGATGGATGTTTCAGCCAAATCACCCCAGAAAGTGACAGGATTCCAAAAACAACCTCTCCTCCTTGCCCCACGCTGTGTTTGCCAACAGGTGCTACATAAGCAGCCTTGTACTTGCTGCGACTCCTACAAATCCCAAAGAGATTCCTCACTGTGCGTTACACACCTAAACTGGGCTGTAAAGGGCGCCTGAACCAAACCATTCCAGGTACAACAGCATTTTGTTTGATTGCTGTTTAAATATGAGGTTCCACTGTTTTTGAGACTTCTGTGAAACACAGTTAATAGAGAAAGGGGCTACTGTCAATGTGTTTAGATCTGCTGAATGGGAGTCCGCGTCTTCGCTGGAAGAAACACACTTTAAAAACCTGAGACCTACTGAGTTAAGACTACAGTTAACCAATTCGGCTATACAGCTGTTTGTGTATATGATATTTGGCTTCTCTTACTACAGAATGCTTGTTTTATTATTAGTATACAACATCAATTTAAAAAGATTTAAAACTGTTTTGAGCTACATTTCTTACCAATTAACAACGAAATGTAGTCAATCAGGAATCCCATAGCACTTAAAACCAGCAGCTGGTTAACTGAAAGCATCATAATTAAATAAATACTACTTGTACAATGGTCTTACAACAGCAGTTTACAAGAACGGCTGTAGAGAGACTAAAATATTCTTCCAGTTTCCACACTTTCACCAAGAAAACACTTGAAATACATTGATTAATCAGTTCTTCTATAGTGCTTATTTCAGCATCTTCTACACCCTGGTGAATCCATCCTGTGTTCTAACACTGAAGAAAAACCTTACAATCATTTCACGGATGGAGAACAAGAAAAGACATTAAGAAATATTATCCTAGTGGTCTGTGATAAGACTAAGAATAAATCCTTGGTGCCTTAAAGAAGCACACCACCTTCCAAGTACAACCATTCTTCTTTAAGGGATTGCAAGGGCATGCTACTGGCTTTAGAGATGTAAGTTTTCATTATTTGTATACAGATACACATATCCCTTTGGCAGAGCTTCTTGGGATAAATTAAGGGAAATACATTTTTTTAAAAAGGTGCCTTTCTTCTTTTTCTAGTGGTCAGAAGTCCAGAAAACTTGAAGGTTATCAGGCATCGAACCTGACAGATAAAGCAGAAGCTGCAAGTGCCTCTGGAGCAGCTCAATGGTGGGGGTGCATCAGCCACCCCCACCTCCCCAGGAGGAAATCATGGGTGGCCTATCGCAGCAGCACAGCGCATGGGTGGGACTTCGCTGTGGCAGAGCCTCATTTCATAACCTCATTAGAAGTCTGTTTGCACTAAAAAAAAAATATTAAGTGAGCTATAACTGGGCTAAGGAACAGCTAAGCTGTCATCTACTGTTTCCATAGCGCAGAACAGTCCTCATAAGGCCAAGCTGCTACATAAAGGAGCAGGATTATAAAAATAAGATGCAAGATATTTCGACTTATCAGTGCAGATTTAGATGGAAACAGCCGGGGCAGCGCAGCCCCGGAGCCCGCGGTTCTGCGCCTCCTCCCGGGCCGCTGCGATCGCTGCTGCCCCTCGCAGAGCGCGCAGGGGTGACACGGCACCTCGGTCCCCCTGCCCCACATCTCCCCGAGAAGGGACAGCGAGCCTGTGTGCTCTACAGCCCCGCTCCCCTCAGGGAGCTCCCTCGCCCCCGTCCCCTCACAAGTGGCCCCTCCCGCCATGTCTGCCCCTCACGGTAGACTCTCCTCAATCAGTGACCTGCTCCCCAACTCCGCTCAACCCCCCGGGTTCCCTCGCCTCATGAGTGACCCCGTCCCTCCAGCTCGCCCCCTCAGGCTCGGTCACCCCTCACCCTCGGCTCTGCCTCCCGGGTTCCCCTCCCCCAGACCTGCACCCCCACTCACGGACTCCGCCCCCACCGCCCTCCCTCAGGTGAAGCTCCGCCCCTACACTCCCATTCGGCAGCTTGCCCTCGAGGTCCGGGATGTTGACAGCGCCGCCGCCTCGGATTGGCTGCGACGCCCGCCACTCATCGGGGAAAGGGGCGGGGCGGTGGAGGCGGCCTCGCGGCGCTGGGATGCGGCCAAACGCAGAAGCGCTGCCGGCTTGGGCCCCGCCAGCTGTCCCCGGAGCTCGCCCGGTTCCTACCTGCATTTCCGGGAGCCCACGAAGAGGCGTCCGCAGCTGCCTCCTCCAGCGGCCGTTAGGCGGTAAACAGGCGCGGCCCACCGCCTCCTTCCCGGCGATTGGCGGCCGAGTTTCGAACGTGGTGGGGTAGGGGGCGCTCGAGGAAGAGCCCAGCTCGATGATTGGCCGTCTTGACCGCGCGCCAGGCCGCGCCTTCCGCTCTGATTCGCTACGTGAAAAAGTACGCGCGCCGCCGCGAGGGGATAGGCTTGTGTGGCTACGCGCCGCACGGCTTCCCAGATCCTGATTGGTACTGGGTGCGAGGCGCGCGTAAGCCCGCCCCTTGCACAAGCGATTGGCTTTCCAAGTGCTAATCAGCCTGGGGGTAACGCCCTCCTCCGTTTGGTGCGCATGCGCAGAGGCGTCCATCAGTGCGCGGGACCGCGGGGGTCGGTGCGGGAGTGCGCAGCTGTACGCGCCTGCGCAGTGCGGGGCAGGAGGGGGTGGTGGCGCGCGCCCCGAGTCGCCTGAGGTAAGAGGCGGCGGCGGGGCCGGGAGCGGCATCGGGAGGCTGCCCCGGCTCCTCCCGGGTCTCTCAGCCCGGAGGGAAGGCCACAGGCCTGGGAGGGCCGGTGGCGCGGCGCGGTGACCGCGAAGCCGCTGCCCGGGGCCTCGGTGCCGGCGTGTGGCAGCGCGTCCCTCCGGGCGCCCGGCGGCTCCGCTGGAATCTTGCTGCTCGGTCTCCTGGATGCGTGGGCCAACAGATGCAGTTGCTTGGGCAAAGTTTTCGGCGAAAGTTGCTTTAAAACACGGTTTAATTGATTATCCCGAGCGTGCGGCGCAGTGTGGCTGCTCTGTCCTTCCCAGTGACAGCTCCGGCCGGCCGTTCCGTAACTGCTTAAAAACCGGGAGATGGATGTTCTGATCGACACAGCTCTTCTGTGGGCTATGCTTTAAAATCCCATCACCAAAGCGCTTTTTCTTCTTTTTTTTTAATTTAACCATTATCTTAAGATCTTTTTTGCAATGTTTCTTGAATCTTGAGAAAACTGTCCAGTACCTCTGCTTGTTTTACAGCATCAAGTAATAGAAATACAGCAAACATTACTTTTTACCAGAGCTGTCAGGTTTGGTTTCAAAAAACGCCCCTTGGAACAGGTAGCGCCCACATTAAACCGGCTGTTAAGTAAAAAGGCTCATTTCTGAACTCTCTAGTAGTTCTGCTCATTTTTTCTGCATGTTTTTTGCAGAAAAATAGTTACTATCTACTAGTGCCACCAAGTGGACATCTTTACTTGCCAATAAAAGCTCTATGAAAATTATTTCAACAATTATGTTTAACTTTTATGGATATTTATTGCTAATTGCCACTTCTTCACATGCTGAAGTATTTTCTTCTGAATCAAATAAAACATTTTAAGCATAACAGCATATATTGTTTTAATTGCTTACCCAATGCCTTGTTGGAGAATGGCATTTGACAGCAGCAGAACCTGACATTCCTTGTTACCCATGAGGATAACGCATGTTTCCATGCAATCTTTTCTGCCTGTTAGTAACTTGACTTGGGAAAAATCAGAACGCTAAGCAGTTGAAAACCCAGATCTTCTTTTTGGATTGTTTCCCTCCACCTCCTCTATGCAGTTTCCGTGACTCTGAGCCAGCGAACACAGGAAGCCAAGATGTTATTAGGCCAGTTACGTTATACAAATTTACTGCTCCTTCCAGCAGATTTTGATAGTTTAGAGCCCTGTTAAGGCAACCTCAGAGAATTCCTGCAGCCTCACGTCTCTCCCTTCCATGTAGTTCAAGCTTGTGGCCACATGTGAATTGCAGGAACTGCTGCCACTAAAACACAACCTGGGCACAAGTGGAGCATCCACTGAGGCTCCCTGGTCACACTGCAAGATACAAATATGCTCTCTTTCCTATTTTTTAAGATATCTTTAGTATTTTCCAAGCATTGGTAGGAGTTCTAATTTATTTACTGTTTTCTGGATCCCTTTCAACAACAAAATAATAACCTTGACTGTTTTAAGAAACCTAATTGCAATGAGAACTGAAGTTCCATTTGAAGTGGTAAGTATTTCTAGGCAAGTGCCTATGAAACCAGTTCAAATATCCTTGAAAATAAATCTGACTATCAAAATATCGCTCAAGATGCGCAGCTAAACTAGATCATCCTAAAAAAAGGATTCTCACAGTAAACTCCGTTCCCCGCTTCTGTTCCAGGTTTCATTCCAGAGAAACTCTGTCCTTGCTTCTGTATGAATGTTCCAAGTTTCTTTCATTTCACGTTCTTCCTGAGAGAAGTACGAACACCAGCATGGAGACGGTGGATTTGGAGGACGCAGCAGTTTTCTCTGCCCAGAGTGCCCTCGCGTCAGGCAGCGGGGAAGAATTCATCTTCCAATCTCCTTGGGCTGACTGAGGCAGAGTTAAAAGAACAGTTTGTAAGAGGTGATGGCCCAGGAGGTCAGGCCACAAATAAGACAAACAACTGTGTTGTCTTGAAGCATATTCCATCTGGGATTGTAGTGAAGGTAATTATCTTTTATTTCATGACATCAGTCACGAATTGCATCATGTCTTCCAAGTCTCCTTGCCTAGGAAAGCATATTCACAGTGCAAATGTAATGGAGGAAAAGTTTATAAGTACTGTGAAGGGTCTCAGCAAGAAGCAGTTTTGGCCATCAGTAGATAAACTTGGGGTCATTGCTGATCTTCCTGGCTTTGACAAGCAGAACTGGTTTGTAGTTTGCGCTAAGATGTATCTTCACTGTCACATTCCCACCCCTCTTGTGAGTTAGTCAGAATATCTTCCTTAACAAGCTGATCATACTCACTGTACATTCTCTTTAAGCATTATTCTTACATACTTCATGTGGATTAATACTCTGAAATTAATCTTTGCTTCCTTATCACAAGGGGAAGACACACTTAAGTTAAACTCAGAAGAATCTTTCCAAGGTAATATGGAAGCAGTCTTGCTCACTGACAGAATTAAAGATTACTGCAGAAGTCTGACAAGTTACAGTAGCAAATAATTACTAGGCAGCCTCTCCAAAATATATCACCTGGCTAGAAAAGTCCCGGCAGTTCTTGGTAGGAGGATGCTCTTGGCTGGGGGGGCAGGGGAGATTCTTAACTGCAATGGCAGGAATATGCAGACTGAAAGGAAAAGCCAGAGAATAAACAGGTTAAAGATCCAGTAAAAATGTCCTATTTTATTTCTTCAGTGTCATCAAACGAGATCAGTGGAGCAGAACAGAAAGATAGCCAGAGAAATCCTGCAGGAAAAAGTTGACCTTTTCTACAAAGGTGAAGATAGTGATGTTTTTAAAGAGAAGAAAGCATTAGAGAAGAAGAAGCAAGAGAAAAAAAAGAAAGCAAAGGAAAACCTAGAAAGGAAAAAGCAGTTCAAAGACATGCAACAATTGGATAAGAAATAAATGTGTGAAATACTGACTTGCCCCAGCAGGTTAAGGGAAACATTTGCTATTACATCTAAACAGTTTTCAAACTGACGGGTGATGTGGGGCTCCACAAGCACAACAGAAATGTTGAGTAGTGACCTGCTATTACTGTAAAACCAAAGCGATACAAGCAGACCTGTATTCCTACTTCTGCCCGCCACCATCTCATTAATCACATGTAGCAATCAGTTTTTCTGCCACGTTCAGAAGATGATAAACCAATCTGGTTAAAAAGGAACTAAAGACTTCCCACCATTGTGAACAAAGAAAATTCAATAGATCTTCTCCCCAGGTGATACCTTACGATATTTTATAGGAGTTCCAGTATGTACAGAACAGCCCTAAAAGGTTCTAACTTTGCATCCCTACTCAGGCAATGCCTCTGCTGCCATAAATCCTTATGCACAGTGACCAGGTTTAAACCTGCTGGTTCTGGTGGTGTAAACAGACATGCTGATGGAAGAGACACCAGTCACTGGGTGTCTTCTTCAGATCTGCTAGCGGAACAAACGCTCTGTCCTGCTCCATTCTGCATGAAGTTTAAACAGAAGCTTTACAAATCTTATCTGGAGAGGTGATGAGCATCGGGGAGAAGGCGCTCCTGCAAGCGGAGGTCGGTCAGCCATGTTCTTCTTCCAGTTCAAAGGTAAAACTGGGTCATCACAGTGAGATAACCTGTGTTGGAAGCTGCTTCCCAAGGCAATGGAATCCAGTTCATGCAAGCTGTGAAGTAATTAGCTTTGCTTCTTAGCACTGTATTTTCTTCAAGTATCTATAGCTCCATATGTATTAGATATCCTAGATATCACATTTTCCTTAGCATTTACATTTGATTGTACAATAGTGAATTACAGTCATTTATTCTGTTTATCCTATGCTGCACTTAAACTTGGACATTTTGGTATCTGCACTGATTTTGACAGGTTCCCATTTCATACAAATACATCCAGCTGCATTTCCTTTGGAGCCACTCGTGAACTTCCCTGTTTTAATCTCATTAACAACTCTAATTGCTTAACCAGAACTTCAGTGTTTGGAGGGCGCCCTCCCAGCTGCCACCACGTTCTGCCCATCAGCACTGAAACGCTTCATGAAGCAAAGCCACAGTTTGAATTTTGAAAGCAACGAAGCCTTGTAGCAACTGTCCTGCCTTCTTCCCAGAGATGGATGGCGTGCGGACTGTGCCGTGGATGGAAACTCTCCAGTCTGTTTCCCTTGTCTGTTCCTGAACTCGAGCCTCCCGCATCAAGATTCAATCTTTAGCTGTTGAGAGCGCTCGTTCGTGGAGTATGAATCTGATTAAAGTGACTATGCAGTGTTTTAATACAAACTGTTAATGAAAATAAGCTTTATTACGTCAAGTAATAAATACATACAAAGATGCAAATAACAGTTTTAGTAATTTATCCAGATTTTTCCTTTTTTTGGCAAACTTTAAACTGAAATCTCCAGCCTTAATGTAGAAATTAGCTTTCCAGGACCTTGTTATTATTTAATAGGTTTCCCTGTTTTCCATATAACTCATGCACTTTAAACGGACTTCGAAGCACTAACAGTCATGCAAATGTTTATGCAAAACGAACAAAAAAGGCAAAATAAGAGAAGGGGAAGGTTATTTCTAAGCAGGGTCTATGCTGAATGACAAATTGTGACTTAGCAGACTACAAGGTACAGCATGCTATTCTGCAGTTAGCAAAAAAAATCCTTAGAGCTTATGTCAAACTTTGAAAGATTGACAGTTTGGGTTTAAGTGAATATAGTCAAAGGAAAAGAAACAGAATGAGCCTGTGGCTGGATAAGAACTGAAATACAGCCTGGGAGAGAAAGAGCATTCCTCTGCATGCAGTTCGGTTTTCATGTTTTAGAAACCTTTTAGGGAGTTTTAACGTCTTTACAAAATGCAAACCCTCAGCAAGTTGAAAAATCGTTGTTTTCTCATTCCTAACTATACATTTTTGTAAGGAAAAAAAAAAAGTAGAACATTCAAAATAAAGGAATTTGTCTGAATGTTTCAAGAGTCAAAAGGAATAAGTGTTACTTTTTCTTCATTAAGAGATGGAAAATCTTGCAGCTGAATTAGTGGGCTAGGATCTTGCATTTCGTTCCGTCTCAGCCAGGCATTCCCGAACTAATCCCCTAGCGTGAATAATGCCTGCAAAAGAATTGGACACGTTTGAAATCATCTCGTTCGGCTCACACTCGCAATGACAGTTCAGAGGTTCACGTATTTCTGTCCCGAGTTGCCAGGGCTACCACAGCACGTCTCAGGAAAGGGACAAATCCCTCGCTTCCCAAACATCAGCTGCTGCTAAACAAGTTTGCTTTCCTAAATGGGCTTTATACATTGAAAAGCGACCAAACCAGGAATCAGAATGTGGTAAGGTCTGCAGTGACGGGTATATCTTAATGAGCAGTGCAGGCCTATTTAAAATCAGAGACTTAACTTTTTCAAAAAATCTTACCTACCTGTGAGTTATTTTGCTATAGCAGAGTGAAATAAAAAGCTCTGAATGTCTTAATAGCTTGGGATAGTTCTCTGAGAGGATGCATCAAAATTCAAGCCTTCATAATGCTGCTTAACCACAAGTTGTGTCTCTTGTAAGAGTAAGACATTTTTTTATGGTGTGTGCAAAAAGTTACCTCCTAACACTGGCTCAGCGCCCAGTGTAAATCATCACCACTTTAAATGCTGCCATATCTACTCTCATCTGACAGACATAATGTGGAATTTTCCACTACAAGTCTTGTTGCCTTGAGTTCCAGCAATCTGGACCTTGATTCTTGATCCTGGAACTAAATGTAAATTCATGTTCACAGAGCTGTTGAAAGAACAGAGCTTGAGACAGATTTTTAAATGAGAGATGGACAGATTTTTCTACAACAAATGAGGTTCCATTTTACTGACAGGACAAGATAAAGGTGATTCCTCTGCCCAGTCATGCTCCTTAACAAGGGGGAGAGAGGCCAATAAGGCACTAGATGAGGTTTAATCTCTATTTCAAGAGAATGGGTTCTGTTTCTAGAAGGCTGCAAGCCCAGACCACAGCAACAGCCCTTCCATCCGCCGAGTCCTGAGCAGGGACTTGCTGGGTGCGAAGGTTTGCAGAGGGTTCAGTCCCCACACAGGAGTAAAGCTGCATCGTGCAGCAGAAACACGTCCGCAAAGCAGCACATTAGACCCGATCTGGTGGCAGGGAGCCCGGCTTATGCAGCACAACTACCCTGAATCATGTAGAACACTGGGAATTTGGCCAGTTTTAGAGGTCAGTAGCCTCTGTGGAGCTGGGGATAGGGACTTTATTCCGGAATAACCTCCGCATGGCCACGGAGCCTGCAGTCACGTGTGTACAACCCTCAGTCATTTCTGCTCTCGCACTCGCACATGCTCCTGCAGTCATTAGGCACCTAACATGAAAGAGAGGTGCATTTGTGACCAAAAGATGGCAGCAAAAAGTACTTATTTGGGATTTTTTTTTTTTGCAACACTGGCAAGTCACAGCGGCAGCACTGAATCTTAATACCTACATTAGCCAACAAACTAAATACTCACTGCGAGAAGCAGCAAAACAACTTTTCCCCACCGAACTGAGCCATCCAGGTTCAGAGAGCGTCTGCATCTCTGCCGGTCTCTCTCCGGTTGTCCCCATTAGCCTATTGCCATTCATGATCTATTAATACTGACTCAGGCAATGCAATAAAGAGACTCCAGCAACATCGATTTTAGCTGGGCCAGATTCCACTTACCACTCACGAGCAGACTTTATTGCATCCTTTCCCAGAACAGCTACTAGTCATTTTATTGCATGTCAGGGCAGATATATTGCTCTTCCATAATGGTTGAGCCTTAAATAAAGCTTTGTAGTCTTGGGTAAATGTAAGGGGGATTTGCAAGGTGGTGAAGTTAGTCTGTTATAATAACATTCCTACTAGGGGTTGAATGCGTGAGCCAAACTCAGCACAAGGAGCGAGGAAAGGGAGGAAACTACGTTGTACTGGCAAAGGACAGAGCTGCCAGCACAACTGTTGTCGATGGCCTTTCAGGGTCATCTCAGGAGCTGGAGCACTGGAATGTCCCACTGCTCCTTCAGAAATAACCCTCACACGTCCCCTGCAGAGGACAATGTCAAGCTGATGTCAGCAGTGGGGCATGCGGAGGTTTCTTTTACACGGCAAGGAAAGGGCATTTATTACCCCTTTTAGCTGACAAAGCAAAGCTGGAGAGACCTCGGCAGCCAGGCCTAAAAGCTTCTATGTCCCTTACCAGTGGACTCTCAGTGACAGCCACTTGACAAGAGCTGATGGTGCCTCTGAGAGGAGGAAGGTGCATGTTCCACATCTCAGTCTCAACAACCTCCACTGACAACTTTATTTTTTCTGCAGCGTTTCTCTCCACCAGCCACAGTGGGAACTACCACAACACAAGGTGTCTTTAGGCAAAGTGCACTTTACCAAACACTCCGGGGTCAGGTAGACGGGTGACTTATGTGAGAAGATGTAAACAATGCTTGGCTGTGCATTTTGGAGACTGGGGAGAAAAGGGAATTGAAGGGGTAAGTCAATCAGCAGGAACCTAAAAGAACATGTCCTTTAGATACCTTAAGGGTTCTAAAATACGGTTTGAATTACTAACTGAAACTCCCCTTGCGCACAGGAAACACATTTGGTCACTGTTTTATCTATCAAATACAGCATGAATTGAGTGTCCCAAGGTTTCCGTTGCTTGTTCATCCACCTCGTTTAACGTTTCAAAGGAAACAGTTGTCATGAAGCTGTGTCCAAGCAGGCAGTGCACAAAGTGTATGGAACATGATTTTTTTTTTAAATAAATTTAAACATTACCTCTTTTTAGCCTCTCCATCGCACTTTTACTCCCAGCGTACGTAGGTCTAATCTCTTTTCCTAATTCTTCTATTATAGCTAGAAGTTCTGCATATTTGCTTTGCGGTACTTGACTGCTGCTGGTACCCTGTAGTTAAAAGTAGATTGATCTCAATTCAATAATGCTAAAACCACAACAATTACAACAAACAGCAACCGGAAATTCATGAAGGACCAGAAATAGCCCTGGAAACCACTTTTTTAAAAAAATAAAATTTCAGGTTTATTATATAAACAGGATTTTCTTTTTGCAGTTGCTGCTACAGTCGGACACAATGCTACGTGCCCTTCAAAAATCAGGATGCGCTGGGAGGATGCAGCCGCAAAACTGGGACCCAGGTGAAAGAGAAGTTAAAGCAAACTGAGAACTGCTTATTTAACTCTCTTTCTGCCTTTATCAATGTCCAGGTATATATTTTATGGATGTTAGGTAGGCAGGCAGAGTGAAAAGCAGATATACACAAAACTGCCCATATGATAAGGGAAATCCTATTAAGTCAAATACATTTCACAGGAAATGTTTACCACCCCATAGGACACGTACTTTGTGAGACTAAATTTTAGAGAAAAGCAGTATAGGAATATTCATTTGTTAACAAATCATTTCAGAATATGTTAGAGCCCTTACAATGAGAACATAAGACATGTTTCACTGTGACTCAGAAGCGATGGGACTAACAGTTAATTAGTAACCAATCTCACTCAGCACTCTGCTTTCTCTAATTTGATCCCAAGACGTGTGCGATGAATCAGTCTGCCATTTGGATTCGATTTCAGATCTTGGTGGGAGGGAGGAACACCTCAGATTACAGGCCACAACCCGGGCTACCACGCAAACCTGGGGTCAGTGATCTGATTAAAGAAAACCAAGCAGAGCTGTACCTGCATCCCTTGTGTATAGCCTAGAGACGGGGGGCCGTAGTCATTTATAAGCTGTCTATATTGCACAGATGTTGCCATGCTTGTGGAGGGAGAGTGAACGCTCCCAGCTGCAGAGAGAAAAGAAAAGAAATCTGTTATTATCTAAAGATTAATTAGATTGTTACACTGGGACACATCTTAGATCACTTTTTTTTCTAAAGCTGTGACTGCTCACCTTTGTCTGAGCCCACTAATGCCATTTCAGAGTCACTATTTGCTAGGAGGAGAACAGTTCAATTAATGCTTCTCTAAGGTTTGCTGTACATTTGAAAATAGCACAGCCTGCAACACTATCAGTGCAAATTGTTTGCGTAAAAGTGAAACAGAGTGTAACATGACAGGTTGTTCCGCCTAGACGAACTGTAAATATTAAGGAGCCCTATTTTTGCGTATATACATTCCACATAGATGAGTCTAATGTGCTGCGCTATTTTTACTTTTTCAGCGCAAGTTATCTGAAAGTAATTTTGCAACTCAAAGTGTCATCACATGGTCAGTGCAAGTTACCCCCAGTACTATTTTCAGGCAATGCCAACACTATTCCTACCAACAGTCCGTTGTGGTACATCAAACCTGCTGCTCATTGTATGACATTAGAGGCAAAGAGTGCTACCACTATTCCTCTTTGTGTGATACCATTTTTAGCCAGTCAGATTGTTCTATTTAAGTAAACCAAAGGAAAAATAACACCACTTTGGGTTATGGTTACTTTTTGTAAAGTTATGATGTATTATATGCAGACCTACAGGGTTTTGAGTCAACCAAGAGTTCAGCAGCAGACTCTAAAGTGATCACTGACAAACAGAAATGAACTATCGCAAACACTTCTTCCCCAACTTTTAGATTTTTCTTAGGGGGTTTAATTCTGCTGCCTGTTTCACAGCAGTGCTAGAGGACCTGCTGGCTCTGGACTGTGGCTCAGGACCAGAGCAGCATTTCACCGCTCAGCTTGTTCGCTCCCGCAGTAGGTGCCGCTGCACCCACCGACGCTGCACCCACCGACGCTGCACCCACCGACGCTGCACCCACCGACGCTGCACCCACCGACGCTGCCGCCTTTGCCCGCCGGCACAGACAGACTCTTGTCTGGAAAAATCTTCCCCCTTAAAACTCCCTTGCTGAAAATTCCCAACTGTCCTCCGTGAGGGAACAGATCTCATTTACCAGCCTTCATTTAAATCTAAATTATACCGATGCTAAAAGCCACTGGGGCTAAGAACTACGTAAATCTCTAGCTTTGTTTTAAAGTTGCAAGTGACTTTACTCATGGTTTCCCCTCACTACAAAAAGAAGAGCCAGCAGTTATGCAGTAAAAAGCAGCGCTGAGCACAGTGGAACAGGCTCTTGGCCTCAGCTGGGAAGTTTCCTTCCACTTCAGAATTAATCACAGGGTATCATTGTGGTGTTGCCTTCATTACAAGAGAGTGTGTTCTTAATTTTAACTAGTTAACCAAATGCGAAAACCTAAAAAAAAAGGTCAATTAGTCTGGTCACTATGTCACCTTAAAAATAAAAAAGGCAGCAAGGTTCCTCTTTGTCTTTAACTAAGCTGCTAAATGTTATGGCATTACAATCTGCATTTCCACTGCTAAGGTTTCACATGGAACTAACTGTCACATTTTGCTAAAATATAGTAAAACCCCCAAAACCTAAACAGCACAGGCAGGGAGCACAGCACTGTGAGAAACACCACAGCTGCCGGCTGTTCTCACCATCAGCTCTTCACCTTATCAGCTCAGAAGACATGCACAATTGTTACATTTCTGCATGTACAACTCAGTCAATATTTCAAGTCCAGACGACTGAATCTCAACAGTTCTCAAACATGACACAACAGCAAACTGCATCTTTCCTCCAAGGACTTCAAAATGCTTCAAAAACATTAATAAGCCCCTTGTACTGCCAGGTAAGAAGGTTTAATTACCTCAATTAAGCAGAAAAAGACTTAAGCGCTGTTTCCTTATGTGCAATAAAACAAAAGACCCATCCTGCAATGACTTGTTTGTGAACTGTTGCTGCAAGCAGGCACACAACAAGACCCGGGAGCTCCAAACGGGTCCAGAATTAAGGCAAAGACTCCACTGACCAGGCTCAGAAATCCTGCCCGACCCACTGAGCAAACCGGGGCCACAGCCCACGCCAAACAAAAAACCAACTTACCACCACCATATCAGTTAATGACAATACAGCAGAGATAATTCAGTGATTGTTTCAGATTGTGTTGACTTAAGCAATGACACGTGTCCGTACGAAATAACACAGCAGGGTATGTCTAGATAAGAAAGAAAAGCCGACTAGAATCGCCATGTGCCAAGACAAAGCACGAAGGGCCCGAGCAGGAAAGTTTCACAGATGTGAAGCTGGTCAGGGCTTGGTCTCAGCACCGGAGTGCGAATCCAGCAGCGACCACCTCGACACCGAACAACCGAAACAAACCAGAACTTTCAGGAGGCAACTCGGAGCGAGCAGAACCTGCGGCCGGAGCGGGAGCGTCGCTCCTGCGGTGAATCGGCAGCAGAGGTGCCGCGTTGTCACAGGCAGAGCTGCGCTGCAGACACTAGAGGCCATTGCAGAGTGCGGCGTGCCCTGCCAAGTGACAGATCGCGGTAACCATGGTGAGTTTACCCGTTTCTTTGCAGTCTGCATCAAAAATGTAATAAGACATAATGCCATGCGCCGACCACTTTATCAGCAGCGGCAGGCCCGGAGAACAAAGAAAAGGATTTGACTTGGCCGCGGTACCAGCCTCAGTGCACTCGTGTCAGAAGTTGTGCCAGTCAAACTCTGCTGGAGGGGGGAATAAAATGAAAAATACTTCATTTCACCTCAATTTAAGATGATGCAATCATGAAATTAATTGTGGGAGTATTAGTATCTCACAGGGTAACGGACCTTGAGCTTTTTGACCTATCACTTTGTATGTTAATCTCAAGGAGAAGCCCTGGGTCTTAGATGACTATTACTCAATTAACCCAAAATACATCTGGATGTCTGAACGTCCTGTATATTTCAGATTATTAAATATATATATATATCACTACCTATTGCTATTACACTTAGCAAGAAAAATTAGGGCAGCAAGTCTCACAGTCAATACCCACTCAAAAATCAGTGTGATGATCAGGTATTCGCTAGAGAGAAAAAAAAGGAGGGGGGATCTAAATTGAGGTTTGCTCGCTCACGTTAAGATGACAATGGAGACAAGACAGTAACGACTGACAGAATCGAAAAGGGAGTGTGCTTGGTACTGAATTTAAGTGACACCCTGTATCACATCCCAAATTGTCTTAGTGCTTGCTGCTGTTTGAAACCTAAATTAATATACACACTTTCCTCCCTCCACTTTCCTAATTAAATGTACAAAAAACCGTCCATATACCTATTTATTTTTGTGCCAACAGTGTCTTTTATTTCTATATTCAAACAGAAAACTGCCAGAACCATTTTCCGCACAAAAATACAGTGATTTTCTTGTTAATATTAAGCTTTATTAAGGGGGGTGGGAGGGGGTGTCTAACAGCACGGCCAACAGAAATTAAACCTTTGTGTCAAAATCTCTTCCTTCCAACGGTCTCTCCAAGCTCGAATTAACACCCAGGGAGACAAAGGATTGCGAATCAATCTTTGTTTGCCTAAACTCCCACTGACCAGGAATCTTCCCATTAATTTCTGATGGAATTGTAGGGATCCCTCTGGCTCCTTTGCTACAACTCCAAGCCTGAGCAGTGATACCAGTTTGCTGGTCTAAGTTTTAATCCTTAATTTTATTGCTGCTGCTTGCTGGAAAAATAACTGGGAAGGCAGGTTCCTGTGCACCTCACCGACCCACAGCATCCACACAGCTCCACTGCCGCCCTCATCTACTCCAAATAAAATCAGGAGTAGTTACTCAACTCAATGAGTTACTCAAGTAGAACTTAGACAAGCCAAGGGCCAACCCCATTGGATTTGTGTTTCTTTACCACCCTGTACCTTGTAGGGTCCTATGAAACTGCACAGGTAAACTCCTGCCATTTTACAAACTCTTTCTACACATGAACATGAGGGCGTGTAAGAAGAGATGTCTGTATTTTCGGAGGAATCTCACCGCTCCTGCCTCTATTTCACAGTCCCTTCAAGCTGACGTTGTTTGCAGCATAAAGGCTGTTGCCGTTGAGGTGTCTGTCAGGCGTCACCTCTTCACACGGAGCCTGGTGCCGGAGGTTGCTGCCTCTGCCACAGCTGGAGGGCGTCCCTCATCTGCTCCAGACGACAGCGCTCTGACTCCTGATGGCGTGCGCTATGAGACAACCAGGCTGGAATATTTTACCTGATAGGGTGTAACAACTTCTGTCCTAAACCAGACAACTTTGCAACAAAACACATAAGAAATGCTCACGTAAGCTGCTCTGCCAACGTACCTTGCGAGGAAAGTGTCTTCAGCGCAGGGGAGAGGTGACATCTTCGACTAGCACAGCCATTTCTGCAGCGAGGATTTGAACACAGCTTGTTTTGGCTGACTACAAGAATATTCGATTCCTTAGCCCTCTACGCACTTCAGCTGAAGTTCAACAAGAATTCCTTGCCATCCATAGGACACCACATCTACGCAAGTACATCTACCACACAGCCAAGCCACCGGCTGAACTACAGGAGTTTCCAACTCAGAGCAAAACCAGACACCCCCCACTTCCCCCAACCCTCCAATAAATTTTTTAATGTAAAATAATGGACCCCGTTCTCATTTGCACAAAACATTCCTTATAGCGCTGCCTGTGAAAGTTGTATTTTCACCCACTCTTTTCCCCTTAAGCAGCCCTTGTGGTAGAAACAGACCTTTCTTTGAATAGAACTATTTCCTTTTTAAAAAATCCAGTGCGCACGCACACACAAGTATGTTCTCAAGAAGTAGGACATTCTTTATCGTAACAGCCAGAGGCCTTGCTCTTTTGATCTGTCACACTCTGGGCCTTTCCTCTAGTACTCTCATTCTGTTTAATCTTTCCATGTGGGTAACGGGCATGTTTTATGTCTCCTCTTCTTACCCCCCTGCCTTTATTTTCTTTTTAATTTTCCCAAATCACAAAAACAAAAGGCAGTCACTTAGCCTGCCCACCATTCTCCTTTTCTAGCTGAAGATACGGCCTGTTTCTACACTACCAAGTTATTTGGCACAACAGGAAAGGATCAAGACATGAAAGCGCCTCGTACATGTATAGCACATGTAGTCAGGGTGAGTGACTTAAGACTAGATTTTAGTCTGGTGCCCTGGATTAAGTGTCTGTACCGTGGGTATGGCTCAAAGCGGTCCAGCCTTTGGTGTGGACCCTTGTGTTCCCATTAAGGGATGGAGCATTAGCGGTGCACAAGTGGAGCAGAGCTCCTGGTTTACTTTTATCCAAAAAGAATCAAGTTATCATGAACCCAAACCACCCTGCGATTCACCCAACGTGTGACAGGTGGGGACGCTGAGATTTGCTGCTTGTGCAAACCAAACCATTGCACTCAGGCAGAGAAAGCCAAAACTGCCGGGTTTCTCAATGTCCACACAAGTCCACTTGAAAATTGTTAATTCTGAAACATGCTTAGCGTGCTTCTCTTCACATCATTTTCAACTTCACGTGGACTTCAAGAGATCAGGGAACCAGCAAATTTCAGTTTGAATGGGAGGGGGGAGTCTATTTCCTAGAAATTATCCCCTCTGCTAAGGCACGAACACTTTGCTCTCCGCTCTGCCTACAAACAGTATTCTTTCCAGTACTCCCACTCCAAAAACCACCTCTCAATATGAACAATATCAAAAAGAAGCTGTCTCTGTAAAGGGTGACATGCCAGCCAGTTGCTCATACAAGTCTGCACTGCAGTCTTAATAATATAAGGAATGGCCTAATGTGTCCGGTATAATTCCTCAGGACTGAATAAAATCGGTCTTTCCAGCTGCAAGCTCCAGCCCCAGTTGGGGATATTCTTTTTCTTTCACCTCTCAGTGAGAATCTGCACTTTTCACCAAGAAACACCCGGTGTGAGGTGCGGCAGGTGCACTGACAGCCCGGCTGGTGCTCAGCTACCGCAGAACCTGCCGTACACGTCACCGCTTGTTCATGTTCAGCCAAGACACAGCTCCTTCCCTTGTCACAGCCCGCTGGAATTTGGTTTTTCAGATCCTACATACAACAGTTTTTAAGCTTTATTACAGGAACAGCATTTTGTCTTGAAACCTGACATGTCTGCAAGAATTAGAATAAAACCAAAGGAAAAGCCCAAGCTCCTTCTGCTGGCTTCTGTATCTTAAAACTACTTTCCTCTAACCTGTGCATACTCCGAACAAAATAGGAATGCTGGAAAATATCCACAGAGCCAGAAAACACATGGAAACAACGGGAAAGACAAACTACAGACCAGTTCACAGCTGGTGTAAATCACCCTGGCTCCACTGAAGTCAGTGGAGATGCTCTCCTTCACCTCAGCTCAGCAGCTGGCTCTCTTACAGAGAAACAGGATTAAACAACATGAAACACAACACAGATGAGGAGGAAACTACTTTGCAGGATTCAGTACAATAAGCAAGAGAATACAAACCAAACAAAACACGGCCGTTCGAAAGGGTAACGGAGGTTCCCCTGGGACACTGCAGGCTCAGGTGAGGCTGGGCAGGTAGAGCCACAGCATCGCAGGGCCCTTTGTATCGCCCAGGCACAGAAGATGCTTGTGCAGGAAACAGGGCTCCCCAAGCACAGTCTGGCACTGACGGCATGGGGGGGCACACACAGGCGCCCCATTCCCAGAGCACAGGCTCTCCGGGAAGGTGGCAGATGATTCAGATAAAACCCTGCAAGTCTGGTTGCAGACACCCTGGGCCAAGCGTCTCCACTGACCTGGGCAATGGGGAAGAGGAACAGGCATCAAATTTCTGCTGTGACAACAGGTTCTCCTTCCCCCAGCCTGGTGCAAGGCAGAGGAGCCGGCACCCGGGTGCCTCCAGCATCCTGAGTCACTCGTGGAGCAGCTGCGTTTCCCTCACCCACAGCCATCCCCGGATCTGCCAAAAACCCACGGAGGTTCCCTCCCCATATTTCCTCCCCCTCAGGCCTTCAGTCCAGGTCTCTGAGTCCCCAAAAATGCTCCTGTGCAAGAACAGAGCACATTCACCCACCAACCACAACTGCTTCATCCCACCGAGCCACTTGCTGAGCGCAGTTTAAACACGATTTTGCAGAGTGGCCACTCTCAGCCTGAACTTGAAAGGAGTTGGCTCTGCAGCGAGGATGCAGCTCCGGGAGCTGAGTCGACACTGCCTTTCCAAACACTCCTGCACCAGAAGCCCTGCACTGCAGGGAAGCAGCGTTACCTCCCCGAGCAGAATCCCTGTGAGATCCACAGCTGGCCGGAGCCCTCCGTCGGCCGAGACCAACATATTCAGCATTCATACAGAGAGGTTTTTCTGCAGGGCTGATTTCAGGCCAAAAGGGACAGATTTCCTGTTTTCTCCTCCTCTGCAGGACGGGGCGGGGGGGTCCTTCACCCCAGGTTTGGAAGCAAACCTCAGATTTCTCCTCCTTGCTGGGGTGGGGGGGGCATTTAATTTAAGCACAATAGAGAATTAAGCTCCAGAAAGGAGGGGGCCATTTGCAGTCATATCACTCTGAATACGATACGTGCAACTGCAAGGACGGCTTTGTCTAACTCCCTTGGCCTTAGGCCACGGTGCTGGCAATACCACTAGCTAGAGGAAGAGCTGGTGCGTGAGGATAATGGCAGAAGACAGGGAGGGAAGAGAGAGCCCATTTTGGATTCAGAGGAGGACGTTCTTTCATTGAAAAGATTCTGGGGGTGTTGAGGACGATCCGAACTCAGAAGAGAGGACAACTTAGACAGGAATAGTTCCAGCATGACAGCAAACTGCTGCTAACTTGCCATTACGAGGAGAGTAAAAAAAAAAAAGGGGGGGGGGGGGAGGGAGGGAAATATAAAACTGCATTAAAAAATCTAAAGCCCTGATGGTAGCCGGAGCGTTCGCAAGCACACCGACACGGCAGCGAGAGGAGCGGAGGCAGAAACTTCACCGCTCGGCTCGCATTGTCAGCGGCAGCTCTGAGCCGGGCTTGTGCAGCCAGGCTCGGAACCCCCCATAGCACGACCTAATCCCCACCCCTCACCCACCATCACAAAATACCACCTTTGTTTTCCCTACGATTTTACGGCTGTTCCGGAGAGCAAGGCACAGGTTCTCGTGGGAGCCAACAGGAGAACGGTTTCCCTTGCTGGGCTTTGTTTCTTTTTTTTTTTTCCCTCCGGTGACACTTCTGCTTTTTGTCAAAAAAATCCTCAGCACATCCCCTGCTTCCTGAGCCCTTTGCAGAGTATCGGGGGCCCGCGGTGCTCCCCACGCACCCCCCAGGCTCATACAGGAGCTCACAGCCCCACCGAGCTCAGCTCCACGCCGGATCCAAGTGTCTGAGGCAGAGGGACCTCGGTTCATCCACCAGCTGCTGACGATTCCTTGCAGTAAAATAAGATTGCTGCTCTCCCGGTAGCTAGAATAGGGGTGCATCTCCTTGATCCCTTTCGTTCATCAATCTCCCAGGATTACAACTACCAACGGCGCTGTAAAAATCACCGAGGCACGATTTCCCTCCCTCCTAAACACAACTGCAAAACTTTCCCTTCTCAAGAAAAAAAATAAAAAAAAATAAATAATCAGCCTGATTTCTGGCTGCGGATGGTCTGATGCCAGCCCTGCAGGCTGGGGCTGCGGGGGAGACGGGAATATTATTGAAGTCAGCACCAACTTCTCCATTTTGGTTCTGTTTAATACCAGCCGACGCGCACAGATTGGCGAGAACCCCTCGAAATATCCCACAGCGAAGCAACTGCTGCTGCGGCTTTGTTCGGGCTGCACCGACCTGCACACGCTCCCCGCCACGGGGACTCACTTCTACAGCACCAGAAAAAATACCTGCCTGCTGTTACCTTCGGAAATTGGGGAGGGGAAAACAAAAATAAAAAAAAAAAAGAGGGGAATGTAGTAGGGGGGGAAAAAAAAAAAGTTAATGCCATCAAGGAAACTTTTTAGAGAGGAAAGTTGGAAAGACTACGCATCTAAGGAAGAGGAATAATTTTTAAGAAGGGCTTTTGTAAGAAATACAGAGCGGCTGCTGCTCTCTCTTCCCAAAAAACCTCGAGCGAGCAGAGCTCGTCCGCCCCGGCTGCTCCGCGGAGCCTCGGAGGGGGGAGCGGGGACCCAGGGCCCCCCGAGGCGCTGCTGGCGGCCCCCGGCGGCGGAGGGCGCGGGGCCGGGGGCGCGGGCGGCCCCTCCGGCCGGGGAGAGCGGCCCCGGGGCGGCCCCTCCGGCCGAGGAGAGCGGCTCGGCGGCCGCACGCGTGAGGCGAGGCGCGGGGCGAGCGGCACTTGCGGCGTCCCGCCAGCAGCGGTCCTCGCTGAGGCGCCGGCGGAATATTCCTGATCCAGATCAATCAGCCGCCCCGGGGAGCCGAGCATGGAGGAAACCCGGCGGCCGGAGCCCCGGAGCGGTGGCGGCGGCAGCGCGGGGCCGAGCCTGGCGGGCGCGGCGCCCCCGCGGAGGGGGCGCGGAGGGGGCAGCGGCGGCAGCGGGCGGGCGCTGGTAATGGCGGCGCGGAGCCGGCGCGGAGCCGGCGCGGAGCCGCTGCCCCGCCATACCCGGACTGGGCAAAGAACTCGAGTCCGGGGCTTCCCCCCCGGTGCCGGTGCGGCGCCCCCGCGCCCCGCCGCTCGCCTCCCACACTTGCCACCCAGTTGCCGCCGCGGACTTACCCGGGTTGAGCGGAGTCCCGGGGATGTGGGCGTTCAAGTTGGGCTTGTAAGACATTCCCAGAGACATGGCCAGCGGGAGGAGGAGAAGCGTCCTGAAATTCAGTGAAGCGTCTCCGTGTCTCCCAGACACTTTGGGTTGTTTACAGCAGTAGCAGCACCGGCAAATATGGCCGTCAGTTATATTGACACCCACAATGCAATATATCATCCATACATCATGAGGAGACGCGGATCCAAAAACTTTGGGGGAGACGAGGCAGCAGCCACCCGGCGCGGCCGCCCGGCTCCCCGCGCACCTCGGCGCGGAGGGAGCGCGGAGGGGGCGCGGCGGGGGGCGCCGCGGCCATCCCCTCCCAGACAATGGAGCTCCCCTCGGGGACGCCGCCGGGAGAGGAGCCGGGCGGGGAGGGGAGGGGAGGGCGGGCGGCGGCGGGGGGGGGGGGGGGGCGGAAAGGGGGGTGTTTTAATTAACTTCGGAAAGTTTTGGCACAAGTTCTCATTAAACCGGCGGTGCCCGCGCGGGGCGGCGGGGGGGCCGCGGCCGCCGGCCCCTGTCAGGAGAAAGGCGGACGCGTCCTCAGGAGCGGCCCGAGTGTCGCTGCCTTCCCGCCTCCCCCCTCTCCTCAAACCGGGTTTCACCTCATTTATTCCCTGTCTCCCCCAGCTAATTTCGATGGAAAATACCTGTTGATAATTTTAGAATAAAATACCTTTTTTTTTTTTTTTTTTTTTTTTTCCTGGATGCCGCTGAGGAAAAATCTGCCTGGCCTTTTTTTTTTTCCCAACCACTATTTCTCTCCACTTGGAGGTTGAAGGTTAATGTAGATTGTGGCTTCTGAGGGATTAAAAATAATACGAATCTCCTTCATCATTGACTCATGTTCTGCTTGCAAGCAGCAAAACTCCCCCCACCCCAAATAAAAAAAAAAATAAATTTGACGGTTGAATTATGAAGCTTTCTGGGATGCATCCGCTGCTTCCGAACTCATCCTTTTTACTGTGGGATGTTCAGGTTTGCTCCTTCTGTCAGTTAATCTCAAACACATCTCTATAATTGTTAAATAACTCCAGGTTTATACCGATATAACTGCTTGGGACCTGGAGAACCCTTCCTTGGGTGCCTGAGACCAGGGAGACAAGACCCACATGGGCATCTCACCAGCAGCCACGCTGAGAGCCGTGAGGTGTTTGGTAGTTTAATTACACAGGCTAATTAAGGTAAATCCAAGGCTATGTCCTGCTCTTAACGCCCGTGACAGCAAACACGGACAGCCTGGTCCTGCCCCGTGGAAGGCAGGGGCAAATTCCTTTTAAATGCCGTGGGAATAGGCGCACGGTCTGTCACATCGGGGACTGCAGCTCGTGTCCCTTTGCAAAACCACAGAAATAGTCACAGGGAAATTTGATGATTTCCTCAGCAGAAAGGAGAATTGATGCACAGTGAGCCTGTCTTTGAACTCCTGCCGTAGCGACTGCATGCGACATGAAAGAAACATCTAAAAATGATGACCGGTACCAGATGAAATATGTGGTCTTGTTACTGTTTCATGTTTCCAGTCCAAGTTCATGACTCCAGGTATCATGGGGAAGCCCAGAGCGGCACAGACCATCCTTACAACTGCCCCGCGCTCCGCTCTGTTAGACGGGACCTGAGGGCCCCACGCACAGAATCACACACTCAGTGACCATATTTTCATCCTTTAACTGTGTAAATTCTCTTTAGGGTCCTGAAAGATCGCACTGGGAAACCCTCACCCCCAGCACCGTGCGACCGAGAACTTTGCATCCCTAAAACTTCATTTGCAGATTTGTCACCAGCTGCCTGCCCGTTGTCCCCAGCCGCGCGGTCCTGCTGGCGCGGGCCCTGCGCTCTGGGATTTTCCATCGCTGGGCGGTTGTTTACAGTCACACCAAGTGAGAAATGGGAGTGTTCCGAGCTTGCCGTGTTCACGGCTTTACACCAATCCTACAAAACTGTGCTCAGAGCAACGCTGTGAAGAACAAGATCCCCTGTGTTTTCCTTGTTTGTTTTTTTTTTTAGCTACAACTTCAAAATATACAATATTCTGCAGGGGTTAAGGAAACAATCCTGTGAAGTTTATCCTTATTCCAGCACAAGACACTGCTCATGTTGGAGCAAACTGAGAGGGTCTGGCTTGATGAGATGCTCAGGCTTGTAGGGCCGGAGTATTTCTCCTGTCAGAGGGAACCCAGCAGAGCCACATCTCAGGATTTCACGTTTGCTCTGCAGGTCTCAGGGAGCTTTGGTGGCACCAGACCTTGGTAAATGACACCCTCACTGCATGTCGTCAGACGCTTCAGAAGCTTCGAGTGACTTTACCGGCTGCCTCTTGTTTTTTTGCGGACATGGCTGCAGTTGGTTCGCAGAGGAAATACCTGCAGGTTCTCCCTTTCTGCCCCGCACTCTGTGGATTCACTTCGGTTGTTTTGAACCGGGTCTGGCTGCAAGAATAAAACCACCATCACGCTGGGCCCTGGGCCAACTGTTTAGCGAGGTGACCACAGATTCGAGGTCCCTCAGAGGGGCTGCGGGCAGCTTGAACTTGGTTTATGTCACGAGCGTGGCTTGCGCTGCTGAGAGTTGTGTTCTGGACATGCAAACCCTGCATCGCGAGGAACGCCGGCAGTTCCAGCAGCTGTTTGCAGCCAAGCCGCAGATCCCCGCTCTGCAGACGGATGGCACAGTCTCGATTACCGACAGCAAAAGCAGCTCTTCATCACCAAGTGGCCAAGTGATAGAGCAGGAAATGCAGCAGAGCCCTTTTGTCACACATGTGACATTTTCAAGCCTTCTCCACACTAAGAAATGTCTTGAAAATAAACACGTGTGCTTATGTTTTTCAGCGAGGGAGGATGGACAGTAAGAGGTACTTGTCTCTTCAAGTCATCTGCAAATGCAGGTGATGTATTTTCCAGGTATGGCTGTCTCGTCTCAGCTCTGCCAGATCTGCAACATTCACCCTGTCCCCTCCCTCTTTTTCTTTGTATTTTCTCGATTCCCTCACCTGGTTTGACTCTCTCACCTCAGCTCTCCCAAACCACAGGGAATGCTCCGTGTTGCCACAGCTTTCCAGCCCCTGCTCAGCCAAAGCTCTGCCTGATGTCCGGGTTTTCCCTTCCCGAAGCTCCGTGAGGTTGGATGCTGCACCCCTCTGGTGGGGGTGTAGGGAATACACGTGCAAAGGGTGATGCTGGAAGGCGCTGGTTGGCAGGACGGAGCTGTGGATTTGTTTGCTTGTGCCCTTTTATCTGGAAATAAAGCTCAAGAGCCATCGGGGTCTGCAGAGCTGGGCTGTCACGCTCTTGGAGAGCTGCAAATGGAGAGCGCAAACTGGGCTTGTTTGTTATCATCTTGGATTAAATCAACAATGAGAGGAATTAAAGATGGCACAGCAAGACCTCGTTTTTTCCTGGCGTGTCTTTGACATGTGCAAAACACTACATTGGTGCATTAATTTCAATGTAATAAATTGTCACGTTTAATGAATCGAGTGACTTGGGGGTGTTCTAACTGCCCTTTACCCAGCACAGAGACCCGTGTAGCAGCAAGGGGAAAGAGATGGGAAGTTTGTTCCTTTCTCTGGAGGGAGTTTATATTCTAATACTTATCTCCACATTTCTAGGGACCCAGTATCATACTTCAAATAGTCATAGATGCTCCTACAGATTTCTGAGCACAAATTTAATCCGGAAGTCTCTCTTGTGCTAAAACTACGATGATCATCCAAAATGAAGTGAAAGTCTTTGACAGGGCTCGGGTGAAAACTCAGCTTTTTAAGTGCAGGTGGGCTTAACCTCTTTAAAGAGCACAAGTGGTAGATGCAAGTGAGCGCTGGCTCTAACAAATGGCATTTTAAAAGATATTTTCCAGAGCTGAATACCTTACTCACTGGGATCTTCATGAGCCAGCACCTCCTGGTGCAGAACAGCCTCCCCGGGCGCTGCTCCAGGTCCACCCCGCGTGGGGCTGCCCAGGACACTGGCACAGAGGGAAAATTGCGCATTTTATCCTTTTTGGCTCCATTGTTGCTCCATTCTTATCTCCTTGCTACAGCTCCTTACATTCCTGCCTCTGATCCCAACAACTGCTGATGGTTCGGGGTTCCCCTCCCGCTCCCTCTGTTTGGAGGCAGAGCTGGCAGCCCCCGCTGCCCCTCCACCACCAGCTGCTTTGGGGCTGGTGTTTGCTGCTCGCTGCCCCCCAAAACGCACCAGAAGCCCCTAACCCTGACTAGAAACACAGATTCTCCAGCTCTGCCCTGTTGCCTTTTCTCCTCACACCCCAAAACGCCCCTGGAGCTCTGGATCGCTCCCCCCACCAGGAAAGAGCCCTGGGACCCGCTGCCGAGGGGCCGCGGTGCAGGGCGCTGGAGCCAAAAGCTTCGGACCCGGGAAATCCTCTCGCAGCGCCCGGCCCACGTCAGCACACCGGCCCCAGCAGTTCTGGATTGGAGCTCGGATGCTGACTCCAGACAGATTCTCCACTTAAATTCTCCTAGAAAAAACTTCCTCCCCAGCCTCGCCCAGCTCCCCACTTTCAGATGGTTCCTCCCAGGCCAGATGCCGTATTATCTAGAGTGACTTTTCCCTCCCAGCCTTGTTTTTCCTCCTGCTCCTGAGCCTTTTGTCTGGCTGCCAAGCGGAGCAGCCCTGCCAGGCCGACAGCTGCTCGGCATCGCCGCGCGGGTGCTGCCCTGTGGGCTGAGGAGACGATTCCAGGCTCGTTCCATCTTCAAGGGGGACGTTCTGCCCTCCCGATAGCCCGTACCAGAAGGAGAAAAAGCAAATAGCACCTGTAAAGCTGTCAGGAGAGACTGGAAATGTTTAAGATAAAGAGGCCTTACTGCTACTCGGGGTTTACCTTGGAGATGGTGTGAGTAGCAAGCCTGCTCTCTCCCTGGAGGATCACGGAGCAGGAAGAAGTTTCCAAGCCCTCAGCCACAAAAGCTCAGGCCTGGAATCTCTCTAATGAGACTTTTCCCCTCTGCAGCTTGCCAGGCAAACAAGCACCAGGCACCAATGGCAGAACCAGACCGGATTCCAATGAAAACCAGCAAAGAAAATAAGAGCAGAAAGAAAACAGCTTCATTTTGCTTGTTGAGAACAGGGAAATGAAGCTACCGACCCCCCTCAGCGGCGGAGAGCTCTCCCTGCCCCGCGGGCACCGGGCGAAGCCAAGGGGCTCCTCCTCCTCGCTCTTGCTTGCGGGGATAAATTATCAGTTATCCCCAGGTTACAGGGCTTCCCTGCATCGTCTTTCTGGAGAAACGAGCTCCCCGCCCTGCCCGATTCCTTCAGCTCGCCTGCAAGGACTCTCCCTTCTCGCCCCGCGGGCTGGACTCTGGTCACCCTCCCAATGCAGGGCCCTTGAAGCTTGTGCCAAGGAGCCGGCTCGGCGGGGCCGCGCGGTGCGGGGACACCCCACCCTTTGGCCGGAGGTTCGGAGAGTCGCTCTCATCCCAGCCCCGTCTGGGAAAGCTCCTGAACCTGCTCCGCGCCCGGAGCCGAGGAAGCCGCAGCAAAGCCGAGCGCCGGCTCGCCCGAAGCGCTTCCCGCCCACAGGCTGGCGTCAAACTCCCGAATGGCCTCACGGGCTGTGCCCGTGCGGAATGAGCATCCAGGTGGCACCTGCCACGGCTGCAGAATCTAATCACCTTTTGGAGGGGCACATTGGGGTTAAGCCTCACTGAAAACCTTCCAAGTGCAAACTGAGTGTTACCGGAGCAGTGACATATTCCTGAAACAAGTAATTGAGAGTCACAAATACCTCTGTCCCTCGTAGCCTCATTGCGACACCGACTGTAGAGCCTGACGGGAGCATCCCTAATTGTTTTGTGACTGGTCAGTTGAGCAAAGGAAGCGGAGGAGAGAGTCAAGCAAAGCCCAGGAGTGGAGAATGGAAATGACTGTGAGGAAAGGAATGTGGAGCTTCACAACAACGGGGGGCCAGGGGAGAAGAGCGCAGAGCGGAGGTGCCCGCAGCGCTAGGGCTTGGAAACGCCAAATAATCCAGCTCTGCATAATGTCTACCTGGAGAGAGACAGAGCAGCCGGCTGCCCTGTCGTGCTGCCCGTGAGCTCCTTCTTCTCCCCCTGCAAGGCAGAGTGGAGCCCGTGGTCCCGCAGGGCTCAGTGGAGCAGACACGCTGTGTGTCCGTCCTGCTGTGTGTCCGTCCCGTGGACCAGCCGCCCGGCCCGGCGGTCACCGCAGCCTGGCAGCCGCCACGGCGGCCCCGTCGGCCGAGAGAGGGATGGACGATCCCGGATGTGAAGGATTTACAGCCCTGGCAGACGCTCGTCACAGGAGACAGCGTCGCCTGTGATTTAAATAGTGCGGTCTGAAGCCGAGACTTGCCAGCGATCGGAGGCAGCGCGGCTGAGGCGTGAGCCAAGGGCAGAGCCCCGGGGCCTGGAGCCTGGTCCAGCCGCCCAAAAGGGCTCTCAGGAGGGCAGGCCAGGCCCTGGCGCCCTCCTCCCCTCCCCAGGAGGGCTGGGACCTGCTTTTCTCTTACCAGGAGAGGGAGGAAACACCCGTGTTTGTATTTTGCTTGAGCCCACCCTGGGAAGCAGCGAAGGGCCAGTGGGATGCTCGTGGCTCAGCAGCCACCTTGTAGCCCCAAAGCTCAAGTTGGGGATGGGAAAACTGGGAAAACTCCTTCCCTTGCAAAAGCAGCCCCGGGAAGTCCCGGTGCGAGCTCTCCCAACCGCCGGCACCGCGAGGGCAGCGCCGGGGCCGGTTTGCAGGGAGCAGCCACCGGCTCCCATCCTCACTGCCCACGTCTGCCCTTCTGTCCGCTCCACGAAACTCCACGGGAGACCTTACCCAGGAACAATCAAATCACTTGCACCCTGGTTTATGATTTAACCAGGTCACTTTGGCCAAGCCGATACAGATCTGCATTTCATGCCCTGCAATCCTTGTATATTTAGCAGGCACAGTCAATTCCTCCGGGAAGGAAGGAACATAAACCAGACCTGGACTTCCAAAGGTAGAAGCCGTCAGCTCACGAGCTGCCTCTCTGGCATTTTTAAGGTGTATTATTTACATACTGGAGAAGAGCCAACCAAAACCTTTCTTAAGACATTTCTGCCTGACTTACAGAACAAAGCCTACTGCTTTCTGAAAATGAGTAATTAAATTCTGAGGTTTGGGCATCTTCATTTACTGCTGAGAACTTGGCATCACCACTTTTCCAGATTCAGGGAAAATGAGAATAAAAGTCAATATAACATGATTCACGAAAATCAGATTACATTAGCCTGTTCGTCCCAAACGAGCTCTTTGGACAAAGGAAAGCTACTTGCCTGCCACGTGTAGAATCTTGACACAGTTCTTATAAACTCTCCTCCCTTTTTAAAGATCATTACAATTAACATTCTGAGAATGTAGTGAATCTGCTTTTAACTACCAATGGAGCCGGTTTAATTAACCAGTGAAATTAACCAGGTTAAGTGCCAGGTATTTAAGCTGATTGAAAGAAAAGATGTTTGGATTATTACAACATGACTTCTGCTTGTCTGAAGGATCCAAAAATGGAGCGATGATGAATATGTTTAATGTATGCAGAGGTAGCGCTGGAAGGCGTTCCAGGATAAACAGCCCATGTGGGGAAGTTCCGCAACAGAAAACTAGAAAGGGGGAAAAAAAAACCCAACATAGTAGTAGTCAGTTTAATGTCACAGAATCACAGAGTGTCAGGGGTTGAAGGGACCTGGAAAGCTCATCCAGTGCAATCCCCCCATGGAGCAGGAACACCCAGATGAGGTTACACAGGAAGGTGTCCAGGGGGTTGGAATGTCTGCACAGAAGGAGACTCCACAACCCCCTGGGCAGCCTGGGCCAGGCTCTGCCACCCTCACCGGGAAGAAGTTGCTTCTCAAATTTAAGTGGAACCTCTTGTGTTCCAGTTTGCACCCATTACCCCTTGTCCTGTCACTGGTTGTCACCAAGAAGAGCCTGGCTCCATCCTCCTGACACTCCCCCTTTCCATATTGATCCCCATGAATGAGTCCCCCCTCAGTCTCCTCTTGTCCAGCTCCAGAGCCCCAGCTCCCTCAGCCTTTCCTCACACGGGAGATGCTCCACTCCATCATCTTTGTTGCCCTGCGCTGGCCTCTCTCCAGCAGTTCCCTGTCCTGCTGGAATTGAGGGGCCACAACTGGACACAATATTCCAGATGTAATTTCTTTAACATTTTTTTACAAAACCAAACCAACAAACACACACAACTTAATGCATAATTCATCATGTTCCACAGTTTGTCATTGTTTTGTGCGTTTAAATCTTTCTAAGAACAGTGTAATATTTTATTCCCAGGCTCTGCCGTGTTGTTTGGGGCCAGCACAGGTGTTGTCTCCGTGACTTGGCAGGTAAAACCGCCGTGATGCGCCTGCAATGAATCTGGCCTTTTGCTGGTTATCCTCCCCAAGTCAGAAAGTAGGTAAATAAATACATATGCGATCAGCACTGTCAGGAGAAACGTCTCTTTATCCTTCCCAGTGCAAACCAAGTACAGGAAAACTGCTCCTCCGCAGGTCACCTGTCTCATTGCAGTTACGCCCTAAGTGTGGCCAAGTTAGAAAAGCCAACCAAAGTTAGTTCCGACAAAATAAAACTTAATACATTGATTATTTTGGACCAAGTAGTGAACAGTGAAGCGCATCAAAATCAAGTTCTCACTCGGGTTCTACTCATCACCCTTCAGCGTGAGGTTTTAGAGGCAACCCGCCCTCAACTGGTGCAACTATGGCTGGGAAACACTGTGTTTTTCTCCTTAAAAAGAGCTGTTGCTTCTCAAAGTCAATGAGGCCAACGCGGGTCTGGGCTGAAGCGTCAGCCCCAGCGGTTTCCCGCGTTGGTGGGTGCGTTACTGCGCGGCTTCTGCCAACCCCACCGCTCTTTGCCATGAACTGGCTGCAGTTGCCCTTCCAGCACAGAAACGCCTCCGCTGCTTCTCCACGTTGGTTGTTAAAGCTCAGAAGAAACCACCAGAAGAAATGCTCTACAATAGATGCATCTTTTCTACTCTCAAATAGTCTAGAAAGACGGCTTTTCAGACAGTTAACGTTTAATATGAATGTAGGAACGATGCTTTTACACGTTAGGACAGTGGGAACGGCCTATTGCCGATGCGTTTAATTCTAGAACTCAAAGGAGCGTGTGGAATGCACGACTGGAGATATTAATAAGTGGAAGAAAATGGAAATCTGGGATTAAATATCTGAAACACACTGAAAAGACTAAAGAAAACAACTACATGAAAATGAAATGGTTTCTCTGTGCTATAGGTGCTAAGAAGTGAATAATCCCAGTCAGCTGGAATCCATTTCTCCCAAGAAAATGCACGATACACTAAGAATATAGAATAAAACCACACAGCATCAAAAGGATCGTGAAGACAGACAACTGAAGTTTTGGATAAAATGACGACAACATATAACACCTAGAATGTATGCAGACATCCCTTGCAAGTTTTATATACGCTATATATAATTCAAAGTACAGACAAAGTGCCTGTTTGGCAGGTTGAGGAAACGGGAATGCATCTGGGAGGGCATGGAACAACACAAAGGAAAACAAGAGTTATTTACATTCAGTAATTCAGTAGCCTTTAACATCTCTATATACAGACAGACTCTATATATGTACAGGCTGCAAAGAGATCTGAATGAATGCAGAATACAAAAAAGCCTTTATCATTCACTTGATAAATGTTTACAGGTTGCAGAACTTTCTTCATTTACATAGAAAATGCCGGACACCGACTATGGAGAGGGGACGTGAAGTCCTTACAATAGGTGTTTGTTCCCAACGGACCGTGTGGAAGAGAAGGAAAATTTGCCGTGCAGAGGGGCTTAGTGGGTTATAATGGCATTAGTGGTGTCAGACACATCTTAAGTATGAAACTAGTTGATAAGTCAAGATTTAGTTGTTGTCAAGGGACAGCTTAAAAAAGAAAAGCCCAAATGTTATCCCTTCAATTCCCAAGTCAAATAAGTCTCCTCCCCATGGACAGCACATTTCAGAATAGCAATCATGAACAATTTATGCTGTGCTTTGCTCCTGTTATCAGAGACAACCGGCCTCTCTAAACTTCATATCCGTTCCAGGGGGTGATTTGTACGAAGCAGATCAACATCACACAAATGGGAAAAATACAGAGACCTTTCTGGTCCAACCTGATTTTATAAACTACTTATAAATCATCATTTAGATGACAATTGGTGTCTCCTTTTCTTGCCCGTGCGGCAGCGCTGCAGGATCCACCACCCGCTGTTCCTCAGCCCTCCCACCCTATTTCCATCCCTCTTCTCCCCCAAACTTTATCAGCAGCTCCTGCAAGGAACAAACTCCCACCAGAACCCACCACAGCCCAACCACCCAGCAGGAATTAACAAATAAAACGTCTCTGTGGCTTGAATACTATTTTAAATTTTGTTTATGTTAACCTTTAAGATATTATAAGACTGCAGAGCTTCAGATGCAGGTGTGTTAGTAACTGGATGGCAAAGCCAAAGCGTTGATGGTGGCAAACGGCAGAGAGCAGGGACGGGAGCAAGTGGGGGAACAGATTCTGGAGTGGGAACAGTCCTTATGGATCTTTAGGTTAAGTACTGGAGGGTGTTTGCCCTCCAGGGGATGTAAGTCCACGCAAAGTTTAGGAGGACGTGAGCGAACAGTATATACTAGAAACTCCTGAAATGAAGTAGTATAGTTTGGTTATCAACACAGAGAATACGCAGTTCAATATTTGCTCATCCCGTCAACCAGAATCAGCACAATGGGCTGAGAAGAGCCCTTAGGAACTGAAGTGTATTTAAACAATGACTTGTGAACCTAACCGCTTCTAGAACCATCTTACTGAGGATTAAGATCTAAAATATGTTCCCATCTCAGATGGTAGAAGTTTTATGCCAAATACTAATAATTAAAAGAGACAGTGAAGTCCCCACACAGCTTGCCGGTATTAGCCATTTGGTTCGCTATCTGTTGCGACAGAAATCCATCAACATACTTCTCAAAAATCCCGTTACGTTTCCTGGAGTGGACACCAAATCCACCCAATGGTGGGTACAAAACACAGAACATCCTCCGCACCTGCTGTGTCCTGTGGCTCTCAGGGCACCACTGGTCCCACAGCACCGGGAGCTGCTCCCTTTGCTGCCGGAGGATCAAATCTCCCAACACAGCGACCGCCTGCGTGACAAGGAATGGAGAGAGGTGCTCCAGACCCTGCTGGTTAACAAACCTCAAAGTAATTAATGTACAGGGACTCACTTCAGCATGAAGTTGTGGAACTTCCAGTCCCGTTACTTATGTAAGAAATTGATGACACTGAGTCTGGCTCCAAGAGCTCTCGGGGTGACACGCACTCCGGGGGTCGCTGCTCTATCAGGTGAATCTTACTTAAAATACGCATCAAGGTTTAAACAGAATTTACTTCTTGCCTGGTTAATGAGCTCAACTGCAAGAGCTGGGCTGTGAGACAGCAGCCTGGTGAAAGCAGCCCAGAACGTGCCAAGTCCTGTCAAATTCCAATTGTACAGACTTGTTAGTGTTTTTTTTGGAATACAGCAATTGCCTAAACAAGACTCCGCTTCTTGTTAGTACAATAACTTTTATTTGACATCTACAAGATCATTATCTTGTAGTTTTTTTGGACAGGTTTATACAATCTCAATTTTTCAATAGTGCAACCTGTGCAAGCAAGAAATGACAAACATTGTCCTTCACTTTCTTATAAACATCTACTATTATAGGCAAAACAAAACTTACCCATATTATAGATAAGTGACTATTCACATTTGTACATTACAATTTCTTTTAAACAGCTCCAGATAAACTCTACAATGTCTTACAACATATTAAACAGTATTCAAGTTACTGGGTAACAGAAACAGCACATACAGCAGAACCCTCAAGTGTTTCCCATTCTCTAATTTACAGCTCAAGTAAGGTTTCATCTTACAAGTGACAAATTAAATTATTACATTAATGAAGTAAAAAATATAAGATTGTATGCAAGATGGAAGTGAATTTGCACTTAAGTTTCCAGAACCACCTCGGATTAAGGAAATGCTTCAATTTAAGGAAAACAGGCATCCAGCCGCCTTTGCAGTACACATTAGGAATACCATTAATACATTAAAAAGGAACTAATTTTAATTTAAGATGTTTATCACAAAAAAGAACATGTTGTAGACTCAAATATATAACCCCCAGGAGAGAACCAGAAAAAAATGCAACACCTGGGTATAAACACTATAAAAATGCAATAACCAATGCTGTACAACTAAGATTGTGTTTCTCTCTAATTGCCGTCCGGTGTGTTTATCCCGTCCATGCCCGTTTCCAGAGACATGCACTGTCAAACAGAAACTGGGAAGGAACCTGAATGCATGATGTGCAACCTCAAGGTTTCATGCTTTTATAAACTCATAAATCGAAGAGAAAAACCCAATATATATTTTCTATATATATATACTCGATACATGCATTCAAGGATATCTCCCACAGCAATGGCATTGATGCACTGCGTTAAACCCTGAGCACTGTATGACAAGATAAAAATAAAGCCTGCTTGGGGATTTTCAAGCATTTTCAAACAAATTGTGGTTTGTAGCTTAAAAGGCCAAAAGTAAAAGCAAACAGGAAGCACTACAGAGAGCATAAGGAAAGACAGATGCACCACCATAAACAACTGCTGGCTTTCAGTTCCACCAACCCTTTTAGATCTCTTTATTCCCAAAGTATTTGAGAGCACACAACTGAACTGAAAAAGTTCTATTTCTTTGGAATCTGTCCCTGATTTTTATGCGAGTGATATGCTTTTACAGCCTTTTCCTCAAATGCCAAAAGTCAACACCTGCGCTTTGTCCTCTTTTAGGCGTTGTTGAAGTTGGTGATGCTCTGCGGGTGGTGCTGCTGCCAGATCTGCTGCTGCTGGACCGCGAGCTGCTGCGACTGGTCTGACGTGGACAGGAGGTTCACAAGGGGCGACACACAGTTTGCGGGAATGATCAAACCTGAAAACAGCAGTTTGTTCGTTAAAAACCTCACTCAGGCTGATGATTCTACCATTTCATTCACACAACAGCCAGTGACCACTTCCAACGGCAATTTTAATCAAGCACAGCTACAAGTTCTGCTTCTCAGCAAGAGATTTATCTTTGAAAGTCACTAGATCCTTTAGGTCATGAAGCAGAAGAAAGAAGTTGCCATTTTGGCCCCCAAAGACAAATTTTACGTTTCGACGCTGCCACATAAAATGTGGAGTCAGCTATTTTTGTTTTTCTAGTCTCGCAGAAGTTACACCATAATTAAAGTTTACATATGAAAAGACTAGTTTTGACATCTTGGGAAACTGCTACTAAGAGGAGGAGCTACCCATGATATTGCACATCCACAGGAAGTGCTATTAAAAAAAGGAGACTTTAGCCTTTGAGGTACCAACTACGTGGGCTTCGCTAAAAGCTCTGGCGACAAGACACAACATCAGCATCTTAAAGTCATTCTAAACTATTGATTACACATGACTTTCAGTAGCTCAAAAACCAGGAAAACCACCATGTCAAGGGCTCACTATTCTTCATCAGAAGTGCAGCACTTATGCTTTCAAAGGTCACTTGGCTGGAACAGACTGAATGTAATGATTTTGTTCCTAGTAAATCAAAAGAACTGAGAGAATAAGTGTTCCAAAGCCTGGCTGAAAATAAAAAAAAAGGTCTTCCTTCTCTAACCTGACTCAAACCAGTGTTTGCACTCTATAGATTTCAAGAGCTACACTCCCCAACACAGCCACTGATGGGCCTTTTCTCTTTTAAACATTTTTATTATAAAATCTCCTACCTGACCCTCACCACAGAATCACTTGTAAGTTACAAATTCCTTCTACTCCAAGATGGAAATAAAGGAGCAGACAAGCCGCTTACCTACAATCCTCTGCCCATCTTCCGTCCTTAGGCGAACGATTTGCATTTTCACATTGGTACCGCTCACAGAGGCTAAAACACCTTCTACTTTTGTCCAGACGCTCAGTACTGAACCACACAAGACGTAGTAAGTTCGACAGCGCAGTCCCACTTCACAAACTAATCCCAAGCCGGCCTTCTTGCAGTTGCCTCTCCTGTGTAGAGGAAAAAAAAAAAGCTTTCAAAATAATTCTGGAAACAGGAAATATCTAGTTCAATTAAAAATGAGACTTGAAGTTATTTGACCTATTCAGAGTTGAGCGAGGGCTGCAAGTACACAGTCTTGTGTAGAATACTTTATCTGCAGCATACGTTTAGATAGTAAAACTTTGAGAAGCGTTGGCCTATTTAGGACCAGATGTTCAAAATACACAGACAGAGCTTTAAGGCAAAGATATTGCTCATTTACATCACCCAAGAACCCAAATCTGATCCATGTAGAACTGGTATCTGATCAGCGCTATTTCAGAAGCTCCAATAATAACCTGAAGCTCCTACCAGCTACGCTGCTCCTCAGGAGTTAAACATCAGCTGCTGAGTTGGGACACTGAAGAGGCAGCACAAGAGCAGCTGTTTCTGACGTGTCTCTCAGCTCCACGTGAAGTATAAATATTTCCCCTCCCTCAAATAACATCTGAACTATTTGACCGTGATAACAGATCAGATCCAGACACTTCAGCACAAGTGACTCCCCAGGCATTATACTCTTACTGGAGTGCAATTTATATGTTAGCATTCATCTAATATATTAGGACTTTAAGGGCAAGTACAAAACTTTGTGTTTCCACTCCACAGTTGGGCCATTTGACTGGTCATGGGTTAATTTTTCTCCAGCAAGAAACAAAATTTCACATGAGGAACAGAAGAACGGAATAGTGAGAAACCAGCTTAGGTAAACAGCTGAAGTTAAGGCATCTGTGTGCACGCAAATACTTACCAATAAGCATGGGTGCAGGTGTCCGCAGAGGAATTGTACTGCTCCAGCCAGTGCGGCAGAGCATCTTCAGAAGGTACCTGGAAAAGTGATTCAAAGTGGGAATAATAAAGTAAAACACAATAAGACTTGCATAAAACAAAAGCAATTTGGTCATTACTATAAGAAAAGAGGGAGCACCACCACTCTGAAGGTGAAAAGAGGTACAGTACTCTGTAATTTCAGGCTGTTCAATGGAATGCCGTCTCAAAGGATGAGCAAAATGCTTGAACGCAGCAGAATCTCAGTCACGAGCATGGCAGCAGCTCTGAGCTTTTCCAACAGCCAACGTGATTCTCAGAGTTACCTCAAGTTTTTACAAATTCAGCACTATAAAACTGGTTAAGTGTTGGGTATCTTACCAGCCTCTAAACAAAATAATCCATTACAGTATTTGAAGTGTCACCAGCAAACAGCTGAAGCTTCACAATCATTGCTTAGAACACACTGTACAGAGCTGCTTATTTAAGAACACATTTATACACCTTACACAAAACAAAAGGTTTTTCCTTGCTAGACCCCAACCCCCCCCACTTTCTAGTACACACCACAGACTCTTCATACTCAGAAAGCTTTAAATACAGGAAAGCAGAAACCAGGCACACCTGCTTCAAAAGACCCAAACACAAGCTCTCCTCTGAAAAAAGAAGCCTGTTTTTTCACTTGCCAGAATTATGCACAAATTCCAGAAAAGTCCTTATATTTATTTTCCTCTTTTAAGCTTAAAACTAGCATAACTTCAATGCTTACCTTCTTATATTTCTTTTTCAGGTCTGCACATGTTTCGAGTTTGAGTTGTTTCCCAGTATTTGGTCTGTACACTAAAAAAAGCTTCTTTTTAGGATTCACTTCTTTTACTAGAATAGCAGTTTTCTTGTTATTTCTTATCTGGCAAAGAAAAGACAAACCAAAAATTTTGAACATGCTGACAGTATCGACCTTATGTGATTCCATACTGTGCACATACAGAGTAACATGTGTGTACATGCAACAAGACGACCAGTAATAAGGACACCTTTAGAAAACAGCATTGCTCATCTACATTAACCTCACAACTTTTCCTTACTGCAAAAGCTGGTTCCTTGATGAAGGTGTAAATAAGAGCTATTAATTTGGGCTCACATTCCTATCAGAAAATCTCCTGAGTAGCTAGAAAGGAGCACTTGATACTCAGCGTTGGAAGCAAACTTAATATCAATTTTAATGCAAGACTGAAAGCATTTTGCAAAACTGAACAGTAGTTAATATGAACAGTAAGTTTTTCAGAGGAGATGGTGTATTTGGTTAGTCCCTGAAAAACAACTCTGAATGTAATCCAAGAGACAAAGAATCTTACCTGTAGTGATAAATAAAATCCATCGTCTGGACCCGTCTGCTCTGCCCAGATCTTAGTGGCCTCGTCCCACGACATTCCTCTCTCTACACTGATCTAGAAAACAGCCACACAGGATATTTACAACAGCAGACACAGGAACCAAAGAGCCATAGAGCCAAATATTGCCCAGCAAAAGGCATGGAACCTCCCCTCACTCAGCTAACTGCTGTGTTTTAAAAACAACAGCAAGCAAGTTTTCTAAGTTCAGACAGAGAAGATCCAGAATTAACTTACTGTGTATAGTTCTACATGTCCAGAGGTAGAATATCCGGGAGTTAAAAACTTCTTAACATCGGCCTTCCTTACTTTCTCATCCCCAGAGCCCAAATCTTAAAAGGAGAAGATAGAGTTATTCTGTTTCTCTCTTCTGACTGTAGTACAAGAGCACCGAGAAACCGATGTACTCACCTAAGATGCCCATATCGTATCTTCCGTTCTTTTTAGCATTCTGAATAACTGCATTTAACGTGTCGGAAAAGTACTGGAATAAAGCATTCTGCTGATGTACTTCCATACCAAGAATTCTATTCAGAAACTTCCCAATATTGTTATAATCTTAAAAAGAATGAGAAATACATGTATTAGGTCAACGATTAAGTTGGATGACAACTCTCAATCAGTATTCAAAAAGTCTCACAAAGACTACTTGAATTCATTCTTTCAGAAATTAGGAAAACATTCAGAATTTCTCCAAAAAAGTGACTTTTTAGATAGTTACAACTTCAGTTCTCTTGCCAGGAATCCACTATCATGATACACAACATTCCTAGCAACATTCTAAGATATGCTTAACACACAAATACCTTTATCAAGTGTTAGTATTCCAGATCTGTCTTCTACATTTATCAAGCCTACGCCAATCAATCCCTGACGAACATCTAGGAGAAAGAAATAAGTTAAATCACAGCTGCTTTGCCTTCTAAAAATAAACCGACCAAGTAACAGCTTGTTTAGCAATCTTGTTTCAGAAGCCAATTCCAAAACTTCTGACACCCCTCAAATACATTACTTGCCATTTCTACAGCTCAACAAGCAAGACAGAACTTTGCCTTCTGTCCTTCCAGGAAGCACTGGCAGGAAAACTACTAATAGCACACACATGAGTTCAGAGGAGAACAAGATATTGCAAGAGATAACAGGAAAATTAAATTAAAGAACTATATGTAATGCTTTGGCTAAACAGATATAGAACATGCCTTATAATGAGAGTTCACATATCTTGTTTCATACATGAACTTCAACATTCAAGCAACTTGCACAGCAGTAACATCCAGTGAGAGCATATCCAGGCCAGCTGGTTGGTTTGAATAGTAACAATGTTTTCTAGCTCTAAAATTATTTGCATTTTGTTCATATTGGAGAACGATCAAAAGGTAGCTGTCATAGCCACTGAGCTATACGTACCTTTGAAGAAGTCTCCAGGAAAATCAGGAGGAGGCGAGACCATGGGGGAGTCCAAGTTCACAATGGATTTCATAACAATCTCCAAAGCATTTCTGCCATACTGCACAAGAAAGAGAAAGTCGCTCTGATAACATGATCCAGAATTTGAGCCTCAGCCCCAAGTACATGCGGTTTAACAAGCATTTGTAATTCACAACAAAACGTTTCTCTCTACAATAGTACAGGGAACCGGTTATTAGCTTTTCAGTTATGAACTACACTATATAAATAGCCCAGTCTTAATTTCTAATTAGAATTACCAAATTAACCTTTCAGTTGTGACTGAAAGGACACATTGTTTACTTAAGACTTGGGTTGTTAGCAAATGTAGAAAAGTAATTTACACACATATTTGTGTTCCATGTGGCTTTGCCAGCAGAACTAACAATGTTTCCTGGCTATCTCAGAAAGAGGCCGCCTATCAGAAAGCAATACAGTTAAAAGCAAAACATGAGATGGAAGAAATCCTTCCTCAACAGGTCATTTGTGGAATAAGCACCACAGCATGAGCTTTCAAACAAAAACAACCATCACCTTGTTGTCAAAATTGAATCTGCTGAGGTCTCGAGTTTCTGTAGCCCGTCTGTCACCATGAGTGAGAGCTCCCTGTGAAGACACACCTTTGTAACTACACCACGTTTTAAGGAAAAGAAGTCTAAGTTGTGGTTTCTCAAATGAAGGATCAGACTTCTTGAAACAATCTTACCAAGCTCTCCAGTCTTTTTGCAACTATAGATGCAAATCTTTGCTCTCCTGCCAGTTCAGAAATCAGGAACACATACTCTGGAGCAGTCACTTGGTTGGATCGATGAGTTCTTCCTGGATAATCAAGTAGAAGCACATATGTTAAATAAATTCCACTTCATTGAATGTTTCTAATAAACTATGAATTGTGAAGAGTAAAGAAAAACGTCAGAACTTAATCCTGCTGAAAATTAGATTCTGCTGTAATACAACCAAGGGTGGGTAGTACAAACACTCTAGAGTTGCGGCAACTTTCATAAAGCCGCTTGCTACAGGAAACATCCCTAAGCTGCAGTGTGAGTTTAAGTTTCTTTCAAAACTTTCAAGAATATCAGCTATGATTAAAGAAAATTCAGTATTACTGAGTATGCTAGGAGAAGGATACAAGAAGTTATTTACCAAACTGCTGTATTGCTCTGTCTGCGCTCCACGGCAACTCCAGCGTCATGTGAACTCTCCGTCTCTGATTCTTCGCTCTACGGTCTGCTTGCAACGATATCCCAGAGCTGGCAGCCTCTGAGATGATGGCAATGTTCTTGTTTTAAGAAAGGAGTAGGTAGTTAACAATAAATCCAAGGTCAAACTTTGGTTTTCAGTTTAAATTTTACAATTACTACTAACATGGGTCTGGAATGGTTTCATTGTTATTTGGTGTTTCTATCGCAAGGCAGGGAGGGGAGAAGTACAGTTCTCTTTATCAGAGTTACAACAGAAATACTAACATTCTTTGAGTGAAAAGAGTGGTTTTCACTCTTCAGCAACACCTTTCTGTGCAAATGAAGAAAGGCAGCGTATGTTGCAGTCTTCCCACTCCAAAAGGCAGGTTTGAGGATATGGCCATTCTAGTATCTGAATGCATTTGCCTTTAAAGAACGTAAATGTTTTGACTGTGCACAGGTCACTTACAAAAAAATGTGTGTTTACCCTCAAGTGTAAAACAGACCATGGAAGTTCCACACAACAGTTACATTTACTTAATTTGCCCTCTTGTGGCAGCAGAGCCCAAATGAACCACACAGGTGGTGTTTTTCTTTTTTTCTCCCTTTTTTAAAATCAGCTTCAATTCTACCATTATTCCAGGCCATTTTCTCAATTTCATAATTTCCTCTTGGAAGCAGAGGTGCACAGTAATCCAGATAAAGGAATCACAAAGCTGTGGAAGGTTTATCTGCCTTTTACACATAGGCTGTTTCACAAGGCCGGCTTAAAGGCGCTGGCAGTTTGGCACCTGTGTGCACAGCTCTGAAGCACAGGGCTGCCTGACCCCTAAAGCACGCTGCAGCTACACCATACACAGGACTAGTGAGCACACTGAATAGAAAACACTTTAACTAGTACATATAGCACCTCAAAAAAAAAAGACACTGTGGGATAATGGTAGAGTCACAACTTGAGTAACTATTGTACGTCTGTAACAACTACCTTATCTCCATCCATGAACCTCTGCTTTTCTGTGATGTTCAGAATCTCAACAGGGACATCAAGTTCAGACCTGGACTCGTAAGATATGCTGCCATCATCGTTGCTCACAACTCTCCCTTTGCGGCCCGTCATCTGTAAAAATAAAAGGGAACGCAAGCAAAACCAAAATTATTACATGACCAAAAACGTCAAGCAATGATGTTATTTATTCATACACCAGCCTTAAAATAGATTCAGTAATTTACTCTAAGTGCAAAACTACATTAAGAAGCTTAGGCTATTTTTTGGTTGAGCCATTATCTGCTATGTGGAACACTTCTTTAGAGGTAACTTGGGGAAGTAAAAGCATAAAGCCTGTGTAGAAATGACATATTATACTACTGTCCATGAGGGATTTACCAAAAGTACTAAGAAAATAAAAACAGTGAGATTGTCACTGATCTTATCATTGTGATTTAGAAGACAGTGTTCTTTCTATTTGATAGAGACAGGTAGCTTACTGAAGTTTCTACAGTTATTGAGAAAAAGCGATAGTAATTCAATCAGGCTTTTCACTAATGCAGTTTTATTATATAGGTTCTTAGTATTCATCACCTGGAAGATTAACTAAAGCTGTTTTGTTTTATATACACCATCTTCAAAATGACTACAGCTACTTAGAGAAATGTACCACCGTAAAGAGAAACTAGTATGATCTACCCAACAAGAAACTATCGCCTCAGAAATAACCTATTTACCCATTCAGAGCTCTTCTCTGTATTCTAATGCAATCTTCAAGTTTCTCTTTAATTCAGAAGCACTCAGCAAGCATAAGCAAGATTGTTACCCCAGGAGATTATTGTGTAAAACTGATAAACAAGTTCTCTTCAGTAGATACTTAAGTCACACACAACCCTGAAGAATGACAACACTGTTTCACTGCAGCCAGACAGATAATGGATGGCTACAGTAGAAAAAAAAACACATCATTTTTTCTAAATGTGCACATCAACTTACCTCTGCCACATTTTCGGGACCACCCAGTTCGTCTATAAGCTCGTCCAGTGTATTAGGTGGAAGATCTTCAGCCAGCTTTTCCAGTTTATCAAGCAGTTCTTTTTTCATTTGTTGGGCCCTTTCAACAGCATCCTGACTTGTTACGAAGCTGCTGTTTGTGTTGCTGTTTGCTGCAATTTAAGACAGACTCTTAGAATTTCACTGACTAATTGCTAAGAAAGTGAATGGTGACAAAGGAACTTATTCTTACCTGACGTGTTGGTGCTGGAAGTGGTGCTACCAACAGCAGAAGTAAAGCAGCTAGGTCGTTTTGATCCGAGACCAGAAGCTAATAAGGCACTTTGAATAGAATCTGGGTCTATACTTTTCTTCTTTTTCTTGTCTTTATTTTTTTTATGCTCTTTTCTAATTAACCAGGGATCTAAAATTAAATAAAAACATTTTAAAAGTTTCAAGCATTTACTACAAAGCTATCCTTCCCTTTCAAAAAACTACATTCTCATTACAAAGGGTGACTTAGAGAAGTATGAACTCTAGTGTGTAAAACCTACTTAAGGAAAATGCAAATCAACATTCTAGTACTAATTCCAGTCTCATTAGAATTAAACTACATGGTTATCAAACACTTATTTTTGGCTCACTGAAATGGTTAGGGAAAACCTTATGCTTCCTATCTGTAAGTAGTTACTTGCTTGATGAAACAACCTGTCTTACCATCTTCATCATCTTCACTGGATTCATCTCTGAATGGGTTGAAGTCATCATCATCTCCAGAACTCAAAAACTTGGAGCTCTCATTGTCACTTTCTTCATTGTCGGAAGCATCAGACTCACTTTCACTCTCGTCAGAGCTGCTCCCTGCGAGGCCGCCTGTTTTGCGAGCTTTTTTGGCTTCTCTGCTTATTTCTTCACCTAATTCCATCATCACCCCAGAAGGAAAAAACAAGTTAAATTCAGACCTTGTAGTCTACTTTTGAGCTTGTTTTACCAGCACTGCATACAGACTAGAAAAACAGTCAACTTCTAAAACCAGAACCATTTAAAATAATCTAATCTAAGTTTGCTGGAAGATCCCTCTCAACATCTTTTATGATCCTCTACTTTTTGCTGAGGTTATAATCAGTTTGGGAAGGGAGCAGTATTAGGCTTCTCTACAGAGCCTCAGGAAAAAGCAATTGTTTGCTTGACTGCATCAGGAAGTGGCCTGACACGTGCAAAGCATTTTGGGATAAAGTCACATATGAGGTCAACACATTTTAAGCAAAGTAACCACAATTTACAGGTTATATTGTTTCAGCAACAGTTTTAAAATCTATTAACGGAAATTTCTAACAAAAACCTCAAGAGACTCGTAATACATGCTTTTTCACAAATGACTGCACTGCTATTTACATTCCCATATTTTTTCCCAGAGTTCACTCTTAGGCAGCTCTAGAATTGTCATTTTCACTGTGGCATTAGTGTAAGAACTCAGGCATTACCTTTCCGTTTCTTTATTTTGTTCTCCTTGCAAGGGCTGTCTCTGGGTGAATTGTTATTACTTTGAGCAGTCAAGTCAATTCCCAACAAGCTGAACAGCTTCTTCCTGTCAGGAGCTGGAAAGTGCTTTTCAATAAGAGACTGGAATACTCCTCTGTTTAAGAAAGGAAAAAAGGGATTCTTCAGCTGAATTTACATTTATTTAGAGTAGAAACCTGTAACATTTTAGCAGCTTGCTTGACTTCTCTGAAGAATTATTCCTTGTGAATGCTATTACACAAGCACCCCATCTAATTATCACCCGTATTACTGTATTTGTCACCTTCGTAAAAGTAGGAGACATTTACTTTACAGTACTTCTAACTTGTTAAATTTGTTTCTGGTATCAAGCTGTATTGCTACTCGCATTTTCTTATTGCTCCAAGTTTAAATGACAGATTAAGTTGAATTTAGATCTTCAGCAAGCTAGTCTCATGATTGGACCCGGCTCATCTGATAAGAAAGGGAAGTCATGATTCTAGCTTGCTTTGATATAAATAAATGCAGTGTACGCTTGACAGGTCTTCCCCTCCAACCAGTTTGAATAGAACAGCACCAGCTGCTCACATCCAAAAACATCAATTCACAGAGTGCCAGAAGAACTAGGAACCAATGGTTCACTTAAGCGATACTGTCAGATTTTATATCCAGGCAGCTTAAGAACATTGGTACTAAGGGACACCCAACTTATTCTGTGCACTGATGCAGAGTTTATACATTAAAAGACTCATTATTACATACACTAAGCTGGATTAAGGTTAGTTTTGTAAAGGACAGTTCTAACAAACTTCAGTCTTACTTTGCTGTAGAAACAAAGTCATTCAGTTCACCACCACCCTCCTCCAAAGCTTCTAATGTTCTTGCTTCTCCTGTTGACTGCAGGCCAATAACAACACACTGAAGGAGAAATAAATACAAGGCACTGTCACCAAGATGACTGAATTGGTAAGTTTATTTTTGAGTGAATTTCTGCTCATAAAATAGCTTCAATACCATAAAGTACAAAACTACATTACTGCTATGTCTGAAGACGTGTTACAAACAAACAAAAAGATCTAACAGCTTTACATTGAACAAAGATATTTCAAAATGGGGCTTGATCAACTTACTTTCCCATTCTTGATTTCTTCTCGAGCCAGCTGCACCACCCTCTTCACTTTCGATGCTATGCAAAGGTACTTGAAAAACCTCTGATGAGCTGACCAAAACTGACCCCACATAGACTTCTTCATGCGTTGTTCCGCATCGATAAGATCGGCTGCTTGTTGGAACCTCTCTCTAGCACTGACCCACTAAAAAAGAAAATGTTCATTACTTTACATGCCACATTTCAAGGCTATATAAGTATATTGTTTAATAGCCAGATAAAGACAGAAGCTTCAAGTTACAGTACTATGGGACTGCAAGTCAAGAGAACTCGTCATAGAAAGCTAGCTCACAAAAAAAGAAAATAGCTGTGGCTTAATAAATTCAGAAGATACCTACTCACATAGGGAAAAGCAGACACATTTACATTGCTACCAATGCAAACATTCACAGTATTTTCTAATTCTCATTTATCCATTAACACACTCAGGTTAAGCAAGCAAAGAGCACTGCCCATCATTAAGTATCAAGCAAGAACCCAAGAAGAAAAACACCCACTGCCTTCATTTCTACAACATTCTGTTAGAGCAGTTGTTTCCAGGTTAGGTAAAGTAAGCTCTGGACCCAAATTTAGGGATCTTCCTAAACAATATTCATGAAGTACTGCTTTAAAGTTGATGTCATATACCTGCCAAATATAAATTTTAATTACTGTAGCCATACTCCACAAATACCAAGCCATGCACAAGCACTTCCTAAGCAGGTAAAGACCCTGGTCATTTCAATCTATGTCCAAGGAGCAACTATTTTTATCCAATACAGCAGCAGTAATGTACAAGCAGAATGTGCACTCAGGAAAGAGACACTCAGCTTCGCATGTGGACAAAACAATTACGAACAACATGAAAAAGATAAGCAGCAGGTGAATAAATGAAAATATTAATGGGAACCACAGCTACGATGCTTTAGATTTGATCTGCCGTGTGATTAAAACTATCCCCCTGCACAGTTAAACTACAAGCATCACTCCAGAGTTGCCTAAAGGGGGAGGACTGGAGCACAAAACCAGGACCAACAGGTGAACAGCTTTATCTCAGGCAATGACCAAGGTCTCAAGTCTTGCTAGAAAGCAGATCTGGCAGATGCTGGACAATGCACCCAAAATTGCAGCATTTATGACTTAGAATAAGAAGTAACAGCTTTTGTCAAGTTTTAAATGGAGAAATCTCTACACTGTCTCTCAAGAGGCAACAGTACTACACGTGATTTCAGGAGCATTCAAGTTTAAAGCAAGTCACTTCAGCCTTTCATAACTCAGTACAGAAAGCAAGTTTTAAAAGGCACTCTTACCAGTTTCACAGATTTATTGTACATTTTAACATATTCCTGTGAAAGCAGAACTTCATCAATTTTGAAAGTTACACCCGAAAAACTCAGCTGTCTTGCTATGTACATTCCTCTCAGCTTCATATCCATAGCAACTATTTCCATGGCACCAACACCTCTAAAATAAAGGAACAAATTAAGTCAATGTTATAGCTTTCAAGAGCAAGGATTTGTTAAAAACAAACAAACCAAACAAACAAACCCCAAGTGCTTTAGAAGAAAACAGTTTTTAGTGTGTCAGGACAAGTTTACAGAGGACAAACGAGTGAAGATAAAGGAACTGGAAAGCACAGTCAATCACAACCACACGTGTTCTTGCTATGGCTCTTAGAAATATTACCTTCTTTCAACAGCCTGAATAAAGTCGCTGAATTCCCTAAACGGAGTTCCTTCACCCCATATTCCAAGACGGTTCATATACGCCATATTTCTTGGCTCAGACGCACCTAGGAGAGGAACACACTTTGTACCAGTGCCGATAAAAACACACTGAGACACTGAACGCAAAGCAAGTTGTACACACCTGTGGCACTAGCGTAGACAACCCTGGCTTTTGGAAGTTTATTCTGAAGTTCCAATACGGCCAGACCTGTTTTTGTTGGTTTTGATGAACCAACAGGACACAGATTCTTAGCTTTATGACACTCGTCAAATACAATCTGAACCGTAATTAAGGAAAGAATTTTGTCCCACTTGTTTTTAGAATGGAGAGTGTGCGATACAACAGAAGACAAGAAAAACTGCTGATTACAATTTACTACTGCCACCTATTGTAAACTTGAAAAACCACTAGTTATATTTTTCACTAAAAAACTTCAGGAAACATGTTTAGCTAGTATGTATTTAAGAGCGCAATTACCAACACAAGTTCTTTAAAATGCTGTTGATACTCAAAATTTAAGAATTCACTGGAGAAAATTTCAGTGAAAACTTAAGGTTCTTAAACATCCCCTTTTAAGTGTTTGTTATAAAAAAAAGCAGAAGCTTCCCTCTTGTACCAGAGTTGTGTGGCAGCAATATGATGGTAATAGATTTGGCACAAAGCGTGTAAAACTTCAAGTCTAATGTCAGAGTATGCACACAATCAATTACCATCATAAATAAAGAACAATACCTAGAAGCAGCAGCAAATAAAAAGATTGCCTTTAAAGGTGCAAGCTTGAATAGCAGTTTGGTTACAATCAACTGAATTGCAGATAAAGGATACAACTCCATCAAAGTCTTCACCACACCAGTGAAGAAGCTGCTTTAATCTGGTCTTGTATTTTCCACCAGACTGACTTTCACCAATAAGAGAAGAATAGGTAGCGAAGATGACACCTTTCTTCACGCTGCCATTATGTTTGGAAGAAATTTTCCCATACTTGAACTGCAATACAAAGATAAGAAATTACAGAAATCACTCAAACCAGATCCCTCACCAAACCCACCTACCATATGCTTAAGACACGCTGGTGGTCTAAGATGTGTGCACTTTGAACCACCCGCGTCCCTACATCACATTAGGGCAGAGCTGGCACACGGTGATGTGGTTAAGGGGGTTACACATGGCCTTAAATTTATACTTCAGGAAGACTAGACCTGAGGCCTCAGATTAACAGCCCCATTCTTCAACTACATGGTTTCCTTAACTTTAATACAATTAAAATTTAGTTTCTGTGCATCCCTTAGGGCTAACGGGTCAAGTGTATTCACAGCTGCTACCATAAATGACGACTTCTAAAGCTTTCCTGTATTTTAGAAATTAAGACTTCACAAAGCAAAACTACTACCTTAAAACCAACTAAGTTCAGTGAATTCAACCAGTAATCACACTTCACCATTTGTCTAAGTTGCTAATTGTGAGCTGAAGCACAGTCTCCAAAAATAACTTCACATGCTACTGCTGCTTTACCAAATTACTAAGGAATCCTACTATTAGAATAATACATATAAAATGTACTACATACAAAATGTGCGCTGGGAGATAAAAAGGAAAAAATGTAAACGTCTAAAAGATTTAAGGAATATTTAAACTTCTACAAAATGCTCTACTAGTAGTGTCAGTAGCAGCTTAAAAATTAATATTAAAATCACAGCTAAGACTTAATCCTACAAGGGGCCTATCAACACAGTTAACTTAAAGCACCATGTGGTTCTTCATAAGATTAAGGCCTGTTAAACAAGACCCAGACAGCAGCTTTATTGAAATTAGTACATTTTTGCTCTTAAAACAGTCAACATGCACAACTTGTCACACAAGCATACCTAAAGTTTTGCCCCAACTGTACATAGTAAAAAGTTTCCACACCTTGTTTAATGAATGAACCAATATGTTTTTTGCTCCAATATCTCTCAAATCTCTTTCAGCATCGTATTTCAGATCATTTGACACGCTAAACCTGAAGATATGAAACAAAGCATACATTCTGTAAGTTACAGCAGAAGTTAAACTGTTGCCAGAGTATCTGTCAGAAGACACGTTACACCAAAGTACTACGGTCACTACAGTGTCTGCTCTAACAAATCCTGACACACTTACCAGACTGCTCTTTTTCTGCCTAACAAGTAATTTTCATAGATTATTCCAGCTATGGTCCTTCCTTTTCCTACACCAGCACCATCACCTATCAAGAATCCAGCTCTGTCTCCATTGGGCAGGAATGTTTCATGTTGCTGTAGGAGAAAGAACAAAAAACTTGTACCCATTCTCCAGCACACATCGCTGCGGATTGTCAGAAATGAGCAAACATCAGAAACATCCTATTGAAGTAGACCAGTGGTCACCCAGCCAAGCAGCCTCCCAACAGCAGGAAGAAGGGATTTCATTTAGGGAGAGCATATGAGCCTAATTGCTTTATGTGACCCAGTCTGCCCCTTCTTCCCTCAGCACCCAGAACTGCTGTAAAACCGCTGTACACATCTAATTATTCGAGACCCTACTAACAGACTGGCTGCTTTTTTTTTTAACCCACTGATACACACCTCTACAGCCTTTTGTGGCAACAAGGCCCAGGTATCTAGTGCCTGCATAAAGAAGTATTATCCTATTAGTCTTAAACCAATCAGTTTTGCCAAGTTCTGCTTTGTTCTTGTTTTGCAGGATTCCACTGCCTTCTTGATTATGTAAACCTTGATTTCCTTACCATTCATTTTTCTCCTCTCCAGCCTCAGGCATCCCAGCCTTGTTTGTCTCTTCATGAGGCAACTTCTCCCCTCCCATCATTTTAGTTGTCATTTAACTTCACTGCCTTCCCCCCAACATGCAGCGAGCTGCACGCACAACATCTGACATGGGCCCGCTGAAGTTTAACACAGCAGCAAACACCCAGTCTTGTTCTCCACACCCTTCCCAATGATGCCAAACAGTGTTGGTTTTCTTACCCTACGGCTACTGCAGCCACTAAGTTATTTCAGAGCAATATGGACAATGACTAAGATGCCCTTCTGAGTTTTAAGAGAGTTTGAGATCAGCATCATGGAAGTGGTTTAGACAAAGCTTTCCTAGGTGTATTACCTCACATTTATCTCAACTGAAGCTCACCTGCCACATTCTAATGCAACTGAAACCTTTAAGTTCTTACTATTTCATCTCCTTGTAAAGTGGACATAGCTGCGCTTGGCAGACACTTTCTCTTCTTAAATTCTACATTATCTTTTGAGCTGTACTAATGTCTGGCATACCTGAGCTGCGTAAGTGATTGCTTCAAGTTGCAATGCTGACAACCAGCCACTATCAATTGTTTCCTCTGATATTGATGTCTGGTACCACACATCAGGAGGAGTCACACTGGATAAAGAGCTGGTTTCCACTACCGGGTCAGGATGACGTAGACCAATTTTTACTGGTTGAAAAGGGAAGATGAAAACGTAATTACAGAGCTCTGTTGCTGCAGCACAGGTTATTGTATTTACCAAAACAAATTACAACTGTCCACTGCAAAGGCTGAACTCAAGAACAACTATGTTTCATTGCAACAGTACTTAAAGTGTTAAACCGCATCTCATACAAAGGAATACATTAACCTGAATTTGTACAACTCTATAACTTTGTTTCTCAACACCTTCCCCCAGCTTTTCATGAAATTAGATAAAATTCAGTTCACAGAAAATGAAAATATTTGTACACTTAAAATGTTTGGAAAAGAACCCAAACAAACTGGTCTGGACCTTGCCTCCCCAAAAGGCCAGAGGCAGCCGCAAGATGCCAGAATCACAAAAGCAACATTCTTCTCACTGTTTATATAGTGCTGGTTTTAAGCAGTATGAGAGGAGAAAACATTTGGAACAGACATTGTTTAATTGCTGACAGATCTCAGTGACAATAGAAATTAACCATTTAGCTACAAACTCCATGCAAAATGTTCTGCCTTGCTTTTACAGCAGGTCAGCAATGTACCCAGGAAACAAGAGAACAGCTTTTCGTCACTGATTAAAATAAAGAATAGAAGGGGGGGAATTAAGGGGGGAGAGAGCAATTAACAGCAGTAAGACTCACTTTTTTTTAAGAAATAAAAAAGCTCTAAGAAGTCAGTCTGGAATAATGCAGGAAGAATGTGCTTAGGGTGACTTCACATCAGAAGACTCAAACTAGATTCTTAAGTGTAGCAGTGACCACTTAATCCCTTTATAAAATTTCCTCTGCCGAGGCACAAAGTGTCTTAACACAGGTAAAGAGCCTAATCCCAGTTCAATCATATTTTTGAAGTGAGTACTGCTCAAAGATACACTAAAGAATTCATTTTCTATTGAAAATAAAAATCTATGTGCCTTTCAGAACTAAGCATTATAGAACACAAAAATTTCCACAAATTCAGGTCCTTTTGACTTGATTCAGATAGTAACCTGTTTTCTGGTGTTAGTAACTACAGACGAGTAAATAACACATTAGGTCTAAAAACATTTAAGCCATTTGACATAAAACTGCAAGGCATACATTTTATTGGCATATACTCAGCGTAAGTTTCTGCATGGCCCATTTCTTCTTCATCTTCTTCCTCGGGTTCCTCCTCCTCCTTTACTGCTGGCACTTTCTAGAATAGAGAAATAACCTGCGTTAGTCAAACACCACCTTGTTAATATTCTGTGTTCTGGATATTAACATGAGAAATGAAATGAGCACAAACTTGCACATGAATGTTGTAACACGTGTAAGTAGATGAACCAGGGAGCAGCTGGGAAAACTACAGTCAGAACTGCAAGATTTCGTACACTTTGAACCACCCTCCCAAGACACAAAGTCAGGGAACTTCTCTCCTTTGCAAGGAGATTTAAGTACTTCAAACTCAAGTATAATTAAAAAAAATAAACACTTCTTGCAAAATTTTAAATCCAAACTGCCACTTAAAGAAAACTGTCTTGAAAACAGAACAGTTAACAGCCAAAATATATGTACTCGCATGAAGCCTCCTGCAGTTTCACATTCATTATGTAATTTCGCAATGTAAAACTGGGAAACAGTTGCAATAGTCACAGTTCTATCCAGTATGGTCTGAAACCTGACAGTTACCCATTTTTTAGGGTCATCTTGGTCAATGTAAATATATGAATAATTTTAAAGTACTCACTAGATGATAAATAAAATAAGCCTTCCACAATTATTCATTCAATGTTTAATATAAAAATATATATATATCTGAAAATCCTTCTGTATGTCAGTCCCTAAGAAGCACTGTTCAAACTTCAACCTGATTCTAGTTATCAGTGAAGATGCTGAAACTCAAGTGCTTACACCATCAGAATGTACTTTTGTTACATTTAGAAATTTGAATGATACTTAATTTACATCTTAAAAAAAAAAATCAAAAAAAAAAAAATCAAACCACCCAGGTCAGCCATGCTAGAAAAAAGTCTTAGTTTCCTTGTTGCTAGTTATACAAACTGGAATATTTTAAAAGAAAACATCTTCAAGCACAGAGCAAGTGATATGCTTATCAGCTTTAATTGGAACACACCCATCTTCGTCCACACAATGAAGTTCTGTTCAAGACAGTAATTTATTGAAATTGTCATCCACTATACAGGTATTCTGTTCTACACAGCTGCTACTTTTAGTCATGTAACCAAATATTCGTCTAGTGGAGAAACCAACCTTTCGACAAAACAGATGCACTTGATAATTCTACCACACAAAAGGCACGTATGAGTAACTACTGAAACTAGTCACAGGTGGTTATGGCCAATAAAATATACTTCTATTTAGCAACTTAACCATTTGTACTACTTACCATAGTAGGTGAAAAACTTCTCATTTTAATATCATTTATCCATATTCTTGCTACCTCTTTTGTGGAAGCCTCCTTCTTCACTGCACCATTGCTGAGATCAGCTATAAAAGAAAAGTTGTTTTACAGGAATTCCCTCCAAACGTCAACTAAAATTAACATCTTTCTCTAGTAAAGAGCTGGAAGAGACATTTAAAATGTCCAGTAGCACACTGATGCTTCAAGAACACAATGATGATTTTTGTCCAAATTAAAAAGTCTCTGAGCAAGCAGTTAAATCTGTTACTTCACCAACTGAAGAAACCTCCCATACAATACCACTGCATCTGACATGGCTGTGTAGGAGTTTCAGTATTTAGAAAAAAAAAAAAGGGGTTGGACCTTCACCAAATGTACACGTAATGTTAAGAAATACTCCATCTTGTGAGCCTTTGAAGTTTAACAACAAACCAGAAAGCCCAGTGTTTCAACAGAAATGAACTTACCTGGTCTGGTGGCATTTACCACCTTAGGAGAAACTACAATTATTTCTGTAAAACAAAAAAAGTCAACACTTGGGACTCAATTGTCTAAAGTTTGTAACAAGATCCTTCAAAGAGGATGATTTATTAACCTGCCTGTCCTCAGCCCAATTTGGAAGCAACTGGCAACAGGGCTCAGTACTGAACTCAAAAAAATTACACAAGGATGGAGATAAAACATTGTGAGCAGCTGTCAAGGTTCTGTCACATTGACAGTCAATGCACGTAATAAATTTCACATAATTGCCCTTCAAAGACAATTAATACAATTGCACAAATAAAGTTTTCCTCAAAGAGGTTCCATAATTTAACTCTAATATTTTCCAATCAAGAACTGCTGCCTGAATTATATGAAAAGACCATGTTGCTTTCCAAGACCTTCTCTACCCTTGGATTTTCTACAAGTATTCAGTTGCGTGTCTCAACCTCAATTTTTGTCAATCACTCCGTAACAAAGCAATAAAACAAGGATGCACATTCTTCTTTTTGTTTCAGCCCCAGACAGCTTTACATATTGCACGCTCTATCTGCAACTGAAAAAAATAGGTTACTTCCAACCCCGCCTATGAAAATAGGCAGAGACAATGAAAATAATGCAGAAAAAGTCTCTGTACTTTTCAAAAGCAGCAGCAAGAGACATTTTCAATCTTAACTAGTCTGTTCTTAACCTCATGCTAAAACTAGAATAACCTGAAATAATCAAGTAATACATACAGATGCACGTTTTCCTTTATATTAAGTGGACCACATAACCTGTCCACATATTAGAAGAAACATACAAAAAAAGATTATGAAAGGAATCATAAAATGAACATTTGGAGTGTGGTAACTTAAATGCCACAAGTACTTTGTTAACACCACATTTAAGAAGTAACATGGAAACAATCAGCAAGCTTTTCGGACTTAAGTTTTTAAACACAATAGATCTGATGCCTCCCATGAAACATGGAGGGAGAGACAAGTTCTTTCTCAGGAGATGCTTTACAGAAACCCCCTATGATAGAGCACTCTCACAAACTACAAATCTAGTTTGGAAGATGAAAACAAAAAAAAGTGCTCACTTGTCATAGTTCTACAGCAAATATACAGCAGAACAAAAACTGACACAGACTCAAGATAACTACATCCACTTCAGTATTGTTCGACAACTGATTTTACCCATTTAACAGCTGCAATCTAAAACGTTATTTTGCTCATGTCTTGCAGTAAATCAGAAGTTTAATATATTTTAAAGCCTGTTATTTAGTATTACCTCACCCTGAATTTTAACACTATTAAAGTTAGAACAGAATTTATCAGGTTTTCTGAACCATTTCATTTTGCTGTGATATGTTACCAATCAATGAAAATACAAGATGTGAAAGATCTTCACATTACATTGTTTCACATTTTGTCTAAAATAGCATAATAATGGAGAAAGAAGAAAACTCACTTGCTGCTGTTGCTACTGGTTGGGCAATATTAGGAGGTGGCTTCAGTTTCATGAGTTCGTTAAGACTATTATTCTTGAGCAGATCTTTCAGCTGAATCTGGTCCTTGGAAGGTGCAGTGGTCAAGGCATTGCGAACTGCTGGTGCTGCAACCGACGGTCGAGTAGTTGTGCTGGTCTGAATTATTTTTGCTACGGTGATAGTCTGTCTCGTAGTAGTAACAGGTGTTGTTTTTGTCATCACTATGGTAGTTCCCAAAGTTGGAAGCTGATTTATTTGATTCAGCACAAAGGTTGTGGTGGATGGTGGTTGCTAGCAACAAAGAACCAGGCAAATTTTCAGAATACAGGGGAAAAATAAGCAGAGTTTATTAGCCTTTCACCTGGAGCACAGGAGTCACCAGTTTTTAAGACACTTGTAATAAGAAATGTCTCAACATAATACACTGAAAGTGCTAGAGCATCTCCTGGTGCAACCACCTGAGCATGAAGTGTCTATCAGTATATTACCATACGTATTTTTGAGTGGTGTTTTTCAATTTTATTTTAAGGTAAAGGACATTAAAAACCAGCATGACAGATTAATCATGTACGTACAAGACGTGACTACTACAGGTACAAGAACACTAAGCTGAAGAGAATTTCCAATATATAAACTAGCTACACAACTAGCAGAGAAAATAGCTTGGTTTTTACCCCTTGGCTGGACACCAGGTGCCCACTGAGCCGCTCTATTGCTCCCCCTCCTCAACTGGACAGGGGGAGAAAAAAACATGATCAAAGGCTCAAGATAAGGACAGTAAGATCAGTAATTACTGCCATGGGCTAAACAGGCTCAACTTGGGGTAACACCACAGACACAAAATCCCCAAGTATCAATTCTTACCCGAACATTTAATAAGGCTGGACTTGATACGGTCTCTGGCTCCTGTTTCACAGCAGCTGTGGCCTCAGTCTCCAAGCCTAGTTCTAACGCACTAAGTGGCACTGACTGCAGGGAAAAGAAAGTAAGGATCAGGAAACACATTAGCGGGGAAAAAAATCCCTCAAGACTAAATATTCACCCACAAAATGGAAGTTAATGGGCAAGTCCTTAACTGTGCTCATTAACAAAGGTTCCACTGAAAATAAAGATCATCAAGTGGTTGATTTCCCATTCAAAGAAGTTAAACGTATAACACCTGGTTAGTTAATTGTGGTGAAAACGTAATTAGTCTTGTGATGTCACCACTCAACATACTACTGTTTCCAGTCTGTAACTGAAATCGTTACATTCTTACAGACTGAATACTGTCATGGAGCTTAAACACCGTGTTATATTACACTTTTTGGACATTTTATAGAGCAGAGCAGCTAGACTCCAGTAATATTAAACTTAGCCATGGATACGTGACAACACGCTCCCACTTAATATCCAGAAGTTAAGCATATTTAATGTTTGCACTGAGCTCAATAGTGTATTTCAGACTGTTTTTTGTATAGAATTTTAAAATTAATTAGCAAGTTATTTTCTAATTTCAGTACTATTAAGCAAGAAATACAAGAAAACTCATTCTTTAACCACTTGCTATGGCCACCATCCCCACCCTCCACAAAACATCAAGTACAAGCTCTCTTATCCTCTAGCAACAACTATGTTCTTCTTTTAACCTGCTGAACAGCTGGAGTTGGTGCTGGATTTGCAAGAACCACATCCGGAGAGTCAATATCAAATAGATCATTTGGACTGATTCCACTCTCACTCAAAGCAGCAAGCAACAGATCTTGTCCTGGCTCCACCATCTCTGGAGAAAAAAGAAAAAGGAACCATAAAGACAAGTTACATTTAATTCTGCTTCATTTTGTGCACACGCACTCACATTTAAATTTCCCTTTCCTGGATTTAAGGGCACACGCACTGCTGACTCTCATACACAGAGTTTCACTTTCTAGATTTGCTCTGGTTCCTTTGTTCTTTTGTAGATTTTTTTCCTCTATTTTGTGTTTTAAATTTTTTTCTATATACCCACCACATTTAGGAGCCAAAAAAAAGAAAAATTATTTACTATATGAAATGCTATCATACCCGCAACCTTAAAAAGAAAAAACACTTCTAGTCTTCACTACATTTTTAAGCATCACAAGAAACACCAAGAGGCAGAAATGGTGCGACTGTGTGATGCTCATGATGCGTCTCTGCCAGTGAAGCTCACTGCACAAGCGAAGCACAATTAAAACTCATTTAGTTTATCTTGTAACAACAAGTTAGCGATAAAAAGCTTATAAGGAAAGCTTTTATTTCTTCCTTGCCATTACATTAGGTAGTAATTCATTCATCAGGGAAATTTTGTTTTGCATAGTGGAAAGAACAAATGTTCCACTATTATAGTATGTTAACTACATATTAAATAGGACACTAACATCAGGTCACAGACTCCTTTATGTGTAGGACAAGGAAAATTCATTTCAAAAAGCTATTCTAGATAGTGTAAAAACTTAGTAAAAAGCCAAACACACTACATTTTAAGATGAAGAGGGAAGATAATGTGTTTTGCTTCCTTAAGAAGGAAGCCCATTTGCCCTAGTACTAAGACAGCAAGTAAATGAGTCCACATCACTAGAGCTGTTGCTTATGTCTTCTCAGATATACCCCAAGCAGAAACTCATTTCACTTATTCTCCACAGCCTGTAATGCCCACTGGTAAAAAATAAAACATTGAAAACCAACAAAACTGAGCACCTGCTATAAAACAAACAAATACATTTACTGAGATTTTAGATGCGCTCACTGACAGACTCTGAAACAGCTCTCACTTGCTTCTCCCTCTCTACATGTACAGCAAAGCCACATCCAGCTGTTTGGTCACACACAGAGCGAAGTACATGTAGCAGAACAGGTAATTCTTGTAATAAATAAAGCCCCGGGCACTTCATTCTTACTCTTCCTAGTTTTAATCTGCCCAATAGCAGGGAGAAACCTTCTTTTAGTGGACTGACACTAAGATGGCTGCACCACAATTGCAGTGGTGGATATAAGGTACTCGGACAAGGGGAAGACAGATTTTTAAGCACTACAGACTGTACCCAAAGAAACAAATAATAACTGTTAGAACTGCTACTAACCACATGCAATGCCATTAAACACCACTTGCTGGGTCAGAACTAGAATCTTTTTTAAGACATTTGAGGTGATCAGCTAAATTGGCAGAACGACCTGGTTTGCAGTTATCAGATACAGAAGATATTAAGAAATATTGAGACATCTGGCAGATTTAATTAACATGGCAGGTCCTTCCAAGATGTCACCTCCCACTAGTCTGTCTCCTAGAACCCTGAATGGGTCAAGAAAAATGAGTAAGAACAGACTGTTAGCTTCACCTTCCAGAAGGACGAAGCCTCCTGCATCAAAAAGAGGGGACTACACAAATATATTAATTGGTTAGGATAAATCCTTAATTTTCATCCAACTAAGACACCAACAGTGATCATCGTATCTAAGCTCAGAAGCTTACAACATTGTTTACTAATTAGAAACAAGTGAGAGGAGAAAGATTAACTCTGCAGATCAAGTTTTAGCTTATCAGTACTTTTGGTGTTAGGAACTTTAGAGCCGCTATTGAAAGTGAATTTCTCTACAGAAGGGGAATTAACACAAGTAACCCCCTCAAACCAGCAGCTCTGAAACATTTTACAGTATCCGTTTGGCAAAAATGCACAAACACTCCGCCACACAGTGTAACATCCACAACTCTGCTCAATGCGGTCAAATAAAAATGTCTAAATGTGCAAGGAAAAAAGTTTGCTGTGTCATTATTTGGTCTGCATGTAGTTTCGATCACGCCATCTCTAAAAGAAAGTATGACTAAAACTTGGTGGAGAGAAAACTGGCCATACTGACTAGAGGCAGGGAAGGCAGAAGCTTGGGGCTGTTTACTTCAAAGAGAACTGAAACGACAAAATTACCCAAGATAACTCCTCGTCTACTCTGGCAATATACAAAGGAAAGGCCTTTCTATTAAGTTGAGAGTCAAAGCAAAACCGAGGCTATAAAAAATGCCAACACTACCCAAGAACATCTACCTCGACCACTCTAAAATGGTGCCGCAACCTAGCAAGTCTGTTTCAAGTCAAGTTCAACACAACCATGATGACACTAAACTCTACATTTTTAACTTTTAAAAATAAGATGCTTTGAGTACCTTAAGCACAGTCTAACCAAATTCAGAAAAAAAAAATAAAAATAGCAGTAATAGTTTAATTGGTTACTTCCAAGTCTTCGCTTAGTGATACATATTCGCCTAGTGACCAGTGATAGAAACTAGTACAGTGAATCCTAAAATTCCAGAATAAGTATCTTCAGTGTAGAACCATCCCTTTTCTTAGCAGAGCTGTTTTCACGTAAGAAATGCCCCAGCTGCATCTCTTATGCTAACTGCAATTTTAAGTCTTGAAAATTAGCAGTTGCTAAGAAGGCAGCAAAAAGCTCAGTAAAACAGCAGCAATTGTTTACTTGTCTGTCAGTTTGGACAATGAAAGTTTGACTAGTTTCACTTATTTTGTTTCTGCACACTAGGAACAAAGCTTCATTGTTTGAAACTGGAACAAAAGGAATTCTGACCTTCTAGAATTTTTACATTAAAAAAAAAATCACTGAATACATACCACCAATTTTAGGCTTTGTAAAACTTCCAAGCACTGTTGCTGCCCTCCTTGCACTCTTTAATTTCTCTTTCCCCCCATATAGTTTTAATTTAGTAAGGAAATTAAATGGTGGGGGGGAAAGACAAAAACAAAAACCAAACCAAGAACCACCCAGGAGAAGCTGCATCATGGTAGCTTAGTTTATTTTTTGTGACATACACTAGTCAAGCCTGAAATGTTATCACGCTGAAACAGCTCCACGATCTTACAAGGTAGGAGCCTCTTTAGTTAACATAAGTGAAAGGGACTTTACCAAGCTCTGCAGCTCAGCTTTGGCAATACTATATAAGGACCTGTTTGCCACATCTTAAAAATCTCCCAAAGAAAATAGTTATAAAAAAGTTGTGAATATTACAAGCTGTTCCCTGAGCATTTCACCAGTTGAAGAACTGTTCTGAGCGTGCAGAATCTTGCAGCTAAGGTTGTCTATGTTTAGTTAGTCTGTCCAATATCAGTGAGCGAGAACCAACCTGTTAGATAAAACTAAAAAAATGTATTTATAAAATTTCAACAGTAGTATCTCTATTTTCTTTGTATTAATAATATAAACTGCTGCCATTTCAAGAACATCTATCACAACACACCAAGCATTTTTTAAGGTGCTCTTCTGCTGAAGAATAGAGCCTGAAACTTTGATTAAAAGACAGTTTTGCTGCCACTGCACATTATGTAAATAATTTCCGATTTAAAGACACAAAACCAGAATGCCATGTTTAATATTGTGTCATGTATCCATGCCAACATGGCTCTCTCCCTCCCTCCATTTTAGCTTTTGTACAAAGAAGCAAAACAAAAAGAGATTCTAAAACACGTGTCAAGCAACCTGCTCTCCATTTCCTCTAAGAGAAATAATGGTAAAATCCTAAACAATTAAAAGGCTTTTGATTTTAAAGTCTGTGAGTTACATGTTGTAACACTGTACACCTGAAGTACTTATTTAAAAATCACAATGAACACTAATATCACAACTTAGCCCAAATCAAACATCATCATCAACCAGGTCCAGCTATTTCCAAACCCTTCGGACATGTGGTCTCTGTGGAGAACCCAACCTGCAAACTCAGGTTTTAATGCCTGGCCTGAGACACTAACATAGCAAAGCAATTCTTGTTCTCCTTTTACTGGAAGGGTTTTTCCCACAGGCTGAGGAATATGTATCACTTGAACTATACTGGAAGCCATTTAAAATACCCTCCAAATTATCTGGCTGTCTCAACTGTGAGCTATTATCAACCTAAAAATTTCACATCTCCATTTGCAGCCTCTTAACAGAGAGGTAAGGGCTGCAAAGCCCCAATCCCAAACAACAGGACTCTCTGGATATCCAGATAGATCTGCTTATCTCGCAGCTTTTGACTCCTGAAGGCAACCTGGGTAACAACAAAACAGAAAGAACTCAACCAGCCCAATCCCTTCTGGTCCTTTCCAAGTCACCATCTAATCAAAGAGTAAAACACTAATTACTGAACCCACCCACCCCTACATGCTTTAACCTCAAGACTAGTAGTTGAGATTGCATTTAAATGGACAAACTTCTGATTTTTGTGAAAATGATTCCAATCCTGTAAAAAACACACCGGTTTTCCAACCCCTGGTTACCTCTCCAAAGTCATAGCTTGAGAGGACATGAGGTACAGCTCAGGATACTGTGGGATTCAAATCAGCCTCAAAACTGTCTTATGAGTGTTTACGGAATTTACACTATTCAGGATAGCTGTAAGCTGTGAAATTCAGAAGTTGTTAAAGAGACTTAACAATACAATGATTTGGCATGAAATCAGCTTTCACACTAAGTGGTTGAAGGTGATAATTTAGCCAGTAGTGAAAGTTTTTAAGATGTAAAAACCCAGAAGAGATAAGAGCAGTATCTGAGCACCAGAACCCTTCCTCAGTTTTGGCCTGAGTCAGTTCTAAGTGTATCTCAAGCAACAAGAAATACATTAACTGTATCTGGAACCTACTTCAATAGCTTTTGAGTAGCTATCAGCCAGTTCTGACACCAGAGAACCTGTCTGGGCAGTACCACAAACTGTTCACATTTTATTTTTAAAGACTAAGATTTCACTCAAATGAAACGTGCTGCTAACGAAGATAGAGAAAAGCAAACCAAATGTGCTGTTATACAGCTTCTACCATAGTAAATTCTTCGCTTTACCTCATTGAGTTTTTCAATTTAAGGGAAAGAAAAAAAAAACCTTGCAAAATATTCTTGTATATATTTACATTATTTTAATCCAGACACAGCTCATGGACTCTAAAGCCACACAGTCTCATGCTAATTCTTAACTCTAGAACAAGTTAAAAAAATTCTTAGCGTGAGCAAACAGCACAGACTAATGTTAACTAAGACATCAATTCAACCTTTTAAAGCGTTTAAAGGCTTTGCCTCATCTTTAACAGAAATCAATCATCTAAAATCAGCCTACGAGTACCTGGAAGGAAATACGAGTTCTAATTTATACCCTCCAACAGCGCAGAACCTGATCAGCTAAAAATAATAATGTAACAACAGAAAAAATATAGAAGAAAAACCCACAAGGCCTCTTCCCCTTCAGCCTGTAAAGGCATTTTTAATGTTAAACAATTACTCACCCTAGCAACCCCCGTGCGAGGTGCGCTCGGGAACAGTTCCCTGGACTTTGAGGCCGGGTCTGTGGCCGCCACGTCCGGCCCCCCCGCCCCGGGCCGGGAGCTGCGGGGCCCCGGTGGGGGGGGGTCCCGGTCCCAGCCCCGCCAACACGTGTTCCCGACATAAACTTCCGGGTTAGGCAAGAATTGGCTGCGTAATTGTGTCCCATGCACGACTTTTTTGTTTTCAGCCTTTCGTGGCTTTAAAGAGCCCTTTAATTGCGTTCGGAGCGCGGGGAAGGGCGACAGAGCTGCGGCTCACGGCGGCTTTTAGAGCTGCTCAAGCACCATAAATCACCAGCAAACACCCCCCCGCCTCGTTTCACCAGAGCGGCTCCATTTCAAACCTTAACAATTAACCCAGACGCGGAAAGAGCGCACAAAGGCGCGGACCCGGCAGGGAGACGCCGCGGTCCCGATGCCGTTGTAGCCGAGCAGGGCGGGGGGAGCCCCAGCCCCGCGGCCGCCCCCCCACCCCCGCGCCGCCGGCTCCGCCAGCCGCTCCCCGAACGCTTCCCCGGAGCCAGGGGGCTTCGCCGCCCGCCCCAGCGGCCCCTCCGCCCCCACACGCGCTCCAGCACAAAGTTTGCCCGACTCCCGGGGAAGCGGCGGTGCCGCCGAGGCAGCGGGGCCCTCCCCCGCACGCCGGCCCGGCCCTGGCCCACCGGGGACCCCCGGCGGGGGCGGCGGCGCGGCCCAGCCCAGGCTCAGAGGCGGAGGGAGACGCGGAGCTCGCTGCCTGCACGGCGACCTCCGTTCCGGTCACCCTCCCGCTGCCGCCGCGGGCCCAGCCGCCCGGTAACGGAGGACTGAGGGGAGGAAACCCCCAGGGGCGCCGCGGCGACCCCACCACGCAGGGAGCAGCCCGAGGCGGCCGGGCAGGCCCGCGGTCAGGCGAACGGGCGGAGCGGGACTCACTCTCTCTCGCTCTCGGTCCTCCCGCAGCCGGTCCTGGAAGTCTCCGCCGCTGGCCCCGCCGCTTTCTAACTCACGGCCGCCATCTTTGCCCTCCCTCCCCTCTCACAGGGGAGGGGGAGGGGAGGGGGCCGGGGCCGCCCGCCGCGCCGCACCACGTGACCGCCGCCGCACCTCCCCCCGCCCGGCGCGACGCACCCTCCCCACGTGACACCCGCCACCGCCCGCCGCTGGACCGCGCTCCGCGCCACGTGACCCAACCACCGCCTCCACCCTGTCACGTGGCCCGGCTGCCGCGGTCTCTCGCCCATCCCCCCGCCCGCCCCCCCCCCCCCCCCGCCGCTGCCGCCGCCGCCGGGCTTTGGCGCGCGCTCCCCGCGGTCCCCGTTCACGTGACATGCGGCTCCTTGTCGCTCCCTGCCCCGGCAACGGGCGAAGGCGGCGAACTCCCCAAACCACGCGGCGCTTCCGGCGTCCGCAAAAAGCGAAGCCCCCGCGGGCGGGCCCCGCCCTAGGGCGGCGGCCGAGAGTCGGGAGTGATGATCTGGGCCCGGTTCCCGGTGGGTGGGGGAGGGGAAGGCGGAGGCGAACGGCTGCGAGCGGTCACGTGATCCCGGCTTCTCCAAGATGGCGGGTGCCGCGAGGACGCGAGAAGCTGCGCTCTCGCGAGATCCGGCCTGTTCTCGAGGGATTGTGGGAAAGAAGGCGGGGGATGCGGAGCAGTGCGCACGCGCGTGTCGTGTGCCCGCGCGGGGGGCGGTCGTGCCCGCGCGCATGCGCGCGGCGCTGGCGGCCGTTGGGGCTGAGCGCGCGGCTGGGCGGGTGCCCGCCTGAGGAGAAACGGTGTCCTGTGGGCCCCGGCGCCCGCCCTCCCACTGCCGAACGCGTCTCCCTTCCGGCGGCCCCTCGGTTCCGTTCTGCCGCGGTTGGCAGGTGTTCCTGTGCAGCCGAGCCGGGGCGGCTCCCTGTAACAGCACACTGAGGCGGCTCCGTCGGGCCCGAGTGCTGTGGCGGCGTCGGGGCCGCCCCGTGTTGGGGATATGTACAGCCCCGCTGCCCGCAGAGTCCCGCCGCTCCGGTGTTTCCCTCACAGGATCTTCCCGGCCTCCCGTAGGAGAATGAGGAGTGACAGCGATACTGTGCTGGGGACATCCCTGCTGAACGGCCTGGGAAGGACACGCCTGTGGGGATGGGCTGGCACATGAGTTTCTCCTTTTAAATATTCCACAAGCTGCTAAAGTGAAATTTTCTGCTGCAGAGAGCTAACATATGTTTGAAAACCTGATGACTACTATGCTAGTTTAACATCTGGAGAGATCTTTTTAGGCCTTAACACCCTCCAACAGATTTTTGCAAGAATATGGTCTTCCATTAGAGCGCTTTCCCAGCTGTGTAAAAAGAGGAACATTTTAAAGAATTTTTAAC